>NC_138886.1:109920235-110390630 GCF_965194825.1 Balaenoptera physalus | reverse complement strand
TGTCCTCTCCCCTCAGGTGGTAAGAACCTATAGGACAAGGAGCTTGTTCAGTTTTGTATCCCTAGGAGCTAGTAGGCACTTTATAAAATGTACTGCATCAGTGGATTCTGGATGGAGAGAGAATTGTAATTTCAGAGATAAGGGATAATCGAAAAGAGAATGTGAAATATTAAAGTCCCCACTGAATTGTTAGACCATCCGGAAACTGTTAGACCTGGAATAATGAAACCATTATTCTGGGCTTCAGTAAGAACTTCCTGTAACTGAACTAAAATTAACTTATGACCAGCTAATTATTTGTGCCTCAATCATATTAAGAGTCTAATACTTGATATCCATGCCATTATGACCTTGGTTCTACCTAAAGGATTCATTCATTTAAAAAAAAAAACAAACAAACAGTCAATAAGCATTTACCACGTGCTGGAAATAAAGTTTCTGCACATTCCAGAAGGAGAAGGCAGCAATAAATAAGCAAACTTTTATATACATATATGTAAATATATTAAAATTATATAGTAAATATAAATATATCAATATCATATATAATATTACATATATTATATGTATATAATATTTATGTATACACACACAAGATAATTTCAGATTATAAAAAGTGCAAGAGGGGCTTCCCTGGTGGCGCAGTGGTTGAGAGTCTGCCTGCTAATGCAGGGAACACGGGTTCGAGCCCTGGTCTGGGAGGATCCCACGTGCCGCGGAGCGGCTGGGCCCGTGAGCCACAATTACTGAGCCTGCGTGTCTGGAGCCTGTGCTCCGCAACGGGGGAGGCCGCGATAGTGAGAGGCCCGTGCACCGTGATGAAGAGTGGCCCCCACTTGCCACAACTAGAGAAAGCCCTCGCACAGAAACGAAGACCCAACACAGCCATAAATTAAAAATAAATAAATAAATAAATAAAAATAAATAAATAAATAAATAAATAAAAGTTTAAAAAAAAAAAAAAAGTGCAAGAAGGAAATAGGGCAATATGATAGGGTGTACCTGGGGGAAGGAGGCCACTTTAGATAGAACAGTCAGGAAAAACTGTTTTGTGCATTCCTTTTGATACACAAATATATACCATCACCCCCTATATACTATGAGACCACTTCTTTTTTATTTATAGGTGAAAAGTCATGATATATTTGTATAACCATACACTTCTAAAATGATGGGGAATATTAGGATCTGCTATAAAAAAACTGCAAAAAAAGCCACACAAAGAAGTGGCTGATGGCTGTCCAGCATGTTCTTCAGTGATGCTCTTCTACAGCGATCCCAGGTACAGATGCCTGGGTCAGGTTATCGACTAGAATCAGGGCTGAAAATATCCAAGATACTCGTGAACAAGAAGTAAATGTGGAGTGAAGAGCCCTCAGCCTAAGTGGGGACAGTGGAGACATCAATGGGATTAGCAGATGTGGTAAGAGCCCTACAAGAAGTTCAAGGTTCCATGAGAACACAGAAGAAAGAGACGAAGAACTCATTTATCTGCGATTGCAATACGCTCTGCTAATACCATTGATCTGAAAAACACAGAACGCGAAAGCTGATTAAAATTCTGAAACTGCCTACATTTTATGCTTTTAGCGTTTTCTGAATTGCCTCTTTCTCATCAGCCAGTCTTTAGAAAAACATAAATGAGACTTTTAAAAGCAAAGGTAAAACGACCCTGTTTTTTTTTTCATTCAATTCCATATAAAATGTTTCCAACTCATTGTCTTTCTAACTGAGAAATTAAGCCCATAAAATTTTGCCTTTCAAAGCTCCCGGGCAGAAAGGGATCTTTTTTTCTTCTTGCAACCTATTTTTCTACTCCTAGTTAGTTTTTTTTTCAATGTTTTTCTCATTTTAATTAAGATATTAGGTCTCATAATATGGTAAAGAAAGGGCTCCGAGACTCAGGGGATCCTCTATGAGACAGCGCTTTGTTTGGGGCATATATTCACAAGTTCTTGGTCTCAATTATATTAGACACTATCCAAAGCAATTTAATTATTGCCTGTCCATATCAGCCTGTTTTGCCAAGAGTTCCCCCCGAAGAAGGATGAAGATGGCCATTCTTTTCTGGTTCACTTTGCCAAATTAATTGTGAGTAGACACGCGGGAACACACCAAAGGAAGCGACTTTCCCATTTACTTTAAGGAAACAGGTTTTGTTGCCACATTCCTAAGATTGTTCTCCACGGATGTTCCATGCAGTAGCTGGCCCCTGACACTTTTTGGATTCCTGGGGAAGCAAATGAGGACAGGTGAGGAGAAAATCAAGCTCTCCCCATTAACACCAGGAGCCAAGGACTCAGGTCTCCATCTTTCCTCCTTGTTACACCCAAGCCTGCCCATTACAGAGTGCCTTTTCTCCTGTCTCTAGCCTTCATTAATCTCAGTCTTTTTATACTAGCAGCCATTGTCACAGAATTCAGGAGAGCAAGGAATGTATTTAATAATTTCTTTGCTCCTCTCCACAGAATAAGCCTGGGACACAGGAGCGACCGAAAAACAAACTGTGACTGCTTGAACTTAAAATAACACTCTGGTTTCGGTTGGAGGAATAGCTACACAAAATAGAGAAATCTAAATATTCTTCTAACTAGACAGTAAGGACACTCCTGCATTTGCTTAGAATTTATCCCTCTTTTCTACCTGACGATCTCTGAGGTCTCACTTTTTACATTTCTATTCTGGGTCTTTTTTTTTTTTTTAAAGAATTTCTAAAGAGAAGAAAAAAGGGAAAGGAAAAAAAGAAACAGCTTTATCTTCAATAGTGGCAGAAATACAGAAGCCATCCTTTGAGTAATTTAGAAATTCTGAGGGCCACTGAGACAATGGCACCACCCCACTGGGTGTCAGAAGACCTCGATTCTATTCTTCACTTTCTTTCCCAAAGAATGCAGACCAGAGTCAAAAGGCTCTTTCTCTGGTCCTCCACCTCACCTCTCCCTCTGCAAAAGAATCAATATTTCCTCTGTTCACCAACCTCTCCTCTTCCATTGTAAACCTTCTTTGCTGAAAGTACAGGGGACTTGGTCTCTATCTCTAATTCCATCACTAACTTGCTAAGTGACTTTGAGCAAATTATTCCCTCTGGGATATGCCCAGCCGTAAAATCAGGGGACCAGCAATAAGATCCATTCCCAAGGATAAGCGTCTTCAAGTCTATGGCTGAGACATTAAATTCAATTACTCCTCCAAGCAACTTCCTGATTAAATATATCTGACTTGGACCATCTCAGTCCTGATGTACTCACACAGTGGGGTGGCTCTATATCAAATTTCCCCCGTATATAGCTTTTCGCAATGAATCTCATGTCTTTTCTGAGTATCTGGACCTCCCGGGAACCAGGATGGTTGGTCTCTTGGTCTTTCTGTGCCCTGTGCTGCGCTGACCCTTAGTTCTGGGGGGACATGAATCCACAGGGGCCCTGCCTCTCTTCCCATCCATCCTAGTGTTTTTTCTCTCTGTCAGCTAAAGGCTTGGCCTGACTAGCAAAAGCTTGATTTTTAAAGAAAAGATTCCAGTAAAAGACAGTTTTTGCCTCTGGAAGTAGTGCAGGAAATCCTGGAAGCCAGGCACCAAAGTCAGAGGAAAACAAAACTGGAAAAACACCCAAAGCGCCACCTCTGCCCTGTTCTGGCCATCGCCCCGTCTCCTCCTGCCTGTCGTGAGAGCCATGCGCCAAAGCAGGGCTTGCAACTCACAGCTGAAATGCCCTGACACCAGGACGAAGCTTTCTATGGGAATTTTCTGTCCTTAGTAATAAGCGATCAGACACCGGTTTCAACCCTGAGATCAGCTTAATTACACTTCAGAGCATATGCTCCAGCAGCCAGTAATAACCACCAGTTCAAAAAGATTAGACTTGAGTAGCTTTAATCTGCCTGGATATGCAAAGATGGGATGAAAGGGCAATTCATGGTGTCCGGCAAGTCTCCCCACCCCCGCCTTGGTGACAGGCACTTTCTCTGCTCTAGATTTTTACAGGACTGTAGGCCAGCCCAAGGTTCTATTTTGCTGGTAAATTTTCAATGAGAGGAGATCAATCCTTTCAACGAACTGCATTTTAGCAATTAAGTTCACTTGATTCAACAAGATGTATTAACCACCTTCCACCATCAGGCTCTTCTGTAATCTCTTTTCCATAAGAAAATCGGATCAGGTTCAGTCTGCCGAACTTGTATGAACAAAACAGCCTGCCTGACCAAACCTCACCAAACCATTTCGCCCACTGGAAGGTGAGAAACAGCACTTAAACTCAGGGTGAGGCATTAGAGAGTATGTTTATGATGACCAAACACCTCAGAATTCCTGGGACAGTCCCTCTTCCAGAAAGTCTTGTCCTGACGTCCCCACAAATATACTCCAACTTGTCAGTTTGCAAGACCTGATTTTTAGTTGAGAAAACAGGATAAGTATGATGTGGGGTGCAGATTTGTACGTATTCAGAAAGTATAATTGGGTTGTCACTGGAAAGGTAAACAGATATTACATCCATCCATCCTGTAGAAATCAATGCATAGGGGTCCGCCCTTCTAGCTGAGGCAACTCGCATGGCAGGGAAGAAGGAAAAGAAGCCAAGTTCAGCTCACTGGATCTACTTTTCATGGCTGGGGAAAACTGCAAGATCCTGAGAGGCAGCAGAAAAGAATGGATGGAATACTTAAAAACTATCCACCTAGCGTAGCTAAGTGACTCTAGGGCTGGAAGGGAGCCCACCGCGTAGGTAGCAGGCACACCCTTAAACTACCTCAGGGCAAAATTTCATGTGGATACACTTCTCCTAACACTTTTCAACATGAATCAGCTCTTTCCTGAAGCAGTGTAGTAAGGGGAGAGCCAGGGGCTATCACATTTTGACAACAATGTGCAGGCACTGTCCCAGGAATGTGACACAGATTATCTTATTGAATTCTACAGCAAATCTGCAAGGCATCTGTAATATATAATTACCACTGAAGCCGAGGAAAGGAAAATTTAGGAGGTCAAAGGACTTGTCTTGGGCTGTAAAATCCTCTAGTGGCACACCCTGAACCAAAATCCCTGCCTGCAGAATCTGTGTTCTTTCTGCTTGGGTTTGTTTGTTTGTTTGCACTATTATTGGATTTGTTATTTTTTTCTGAATATAAAAGTGCATACCAAGTAAGGAAGCAAGTCAGAATTTTTTTTTTTTTTTTTTGGCCACGCGGCGCAGCCTGTGGGATCTTAGTTCCCCGACCAGGGATTGAACCCGGGCCCTCAGCAGTAAAAGCGTGGAGTCCTAACCTCTGGACCGCCAGGGAATTCCCAGCAAGTCAGAATTTAAGAACCAGCCGCCTTGAATTGGGCGATTGGGATTGACATGTATAAAGTGATGTGTATAAAATTGATGACTGATTAAAAAAAAAAAAAAGAACCAGCCGCCTGTCTGACCCCAATGCCCCCAGTTTTGCCATTTCACCAGGCAACCACGTCCTCCTTCACAGTGTTCCCTCCTTTCCGGATCAAGCACTGAACATGCCCGGGAAATAGGTTCCAAGGGAGGATCAGCAGTGCAGGCAAAGCTCGTCAGAAACTGCGGTGCATTTGCACGCAGCACCGGTGTGCTTCCCTTTTCCTTTCTGGAACGATCCCTGTCTCTTGGACTGGAACCTAAGCTAAGGAGGCTCACTATCTATGGGGAGAAACACGCAGACTAGCTACTGAGTGCTCAAGGCCGCTCCGCCTAAGACCACAACACAAGACAAAGGAAGTGACCTTGGACAAGGGGGGACAGGGAAGGGAGCTTCAGACTCTCCCAGTCGGGTCAGAGGGACGGCGGTGAGCCAGGCTGCCCCGAGGGAGGACGTCCAGGGCGGAGACTGTTTCCAGCTAAGACATCAAGACTCTCATGCTCACGTTTGCAGAGTCCTTGATGGTCTGCCTGCACGATGATTTCTTTTTATACCCTCACAACTCTATGGAGTAAACAAGGCAGATTTTACATCATTTTAACAGATGGGCAAAATCCAGCAGACACTTGGAGACTTCAAGCACTTCGTCCAAAACCAGAGTCAGTTAGCGCAGGGCCTGGGTGAGAAACCATCCCTCCTAATTTCTAGTCCCCTGTCTGTCCCCTACAGCTTGCTTCTTCTCCAAAGCATACAGGAAAGATAATAAACTCATAAATAATACTAATATAACAAAGAGAAAAAAGGAACGTGCGGGAATTACCATTTCTTCTTTCTACTCTGGATCGGTGGGTTCCTCTCTGCTTGGCATGGCCGCCATATCCCCACTTTAAAACATATTTATGGTAATTTCACAAGCTTACGGTATGACTGCTGAAAAGAAATCACAGCTATACAAATATCTTTCCCTTCTAGAATAATGACCTGTGTCTACATGGCTGGGCTTAACCTGGTTAGTGGATTGCATTTTCCTCTCACTTAAGACTCTGTACCTACCTCCTAAATTTCTCATGAACTGAGACTGAAAAGAAGAGAACTAAGAAATGTGTTGTAGAGAAAGGCGGAGGCTCTAAGATGTCTTTAAAGACACCAAACACAATGCCTGGTTTCATAATCTGTGGGAGAAAATGCATGAGAGATAAAAGTACTGATGTAGATTAGGCAAACCTGTATTCATCTTTACACAGACTGAAGGAACTTACACACAGAATCAGAAAGCAAACACCGATAAAAATGTGCATGTGGGGCTTCCCTGGTGGCGCAGTGGTTAAGAATCCGCCTGCTAATGCAGGGAACACGGGTTCGAGCCCTGGTCCGGGAAGATCTCACATGCCGCAGAGCAACTCAGCCCGTGCGCCACAACTACTGAGTCCGCGCATCACAACTACTGAGCCCACGCGCCACAACTACCGAAGCCCGTGTGCCTAGAACCTGTGCTCCGCAGCAAGAGAAGCCACCGCAATGAGAAGCCCGCGCACCGCAACGAAGAGTAGCCCCCGCTCGCCACAACTAGAGAAAGCCCGCGCGCAGCAACAAAGACCCAGTGCAGTCAAAAATAAATAAATTTATTTAAAAAAAAAAAAAAGTGTGTGTGTCTGTGTGTGTGTACGTGCACATGTCTCGGGGTGGGGGGGTGATTGAAACCTACAGATCTGGGTTCCCTTAACTTTTTTCCCAGTGAATCATATTTAAGGCTTGCTACTTTTTTTTTTTTTAATATTTATTTATTTAATCTAGGCTGCGCCGGGTCTTAGTTGCAGCATGCAGGATCTTCATTGCAGCATGTTTATTTGCGGCATGTAGGCTCTTAGTTGCGGCATGTGGGATCTAGTTCCCTGACCAAGGATCGAACCTGGGCCTCCCTGGATTGGGAGCGCGGAGTCTTACCCACTGGACCACCAGGGAAGCCCCAAGGCTGGATACTTTGACATACAGATTTTTGAGAAAGCATTTCAGAAATTCTGCCTGAAGTGAACTGTCAATGTTTTAGGAAGGGACAGGAAAAAAATGAAGAAAGCCAAGATTTCCATTTGAAATGGATCATTTCTGAATGGGTGAGCATGCTATCAAAAGCAGGAGCAGAAAAAAAAACAACAAAAAAAAAAAAGCAGGAGCCGATTCTCAGCCCCATCAACTGATTAAGATCCCCACAATGAATGCCATTTAGTCAACCAATAGCAGCTATAAGACATCTAAAAAATAAGTCACAATAACAAAATAATTATTTTATGAGACGTCAAGATTAAGATGGGAAATGTGCTGCCCCCCCGAGAGGAGGGTGGAATTTTCTTTTTTTTTTTAAACTTAGAACTCAATTCTGCTATTAAATAGTGGACCTTCCACATAGGAAATCCTCAACCAGAGCTTAAAAGATTTTGGAAGCCCAAATACATGAATCATATTTCTTCCTCCCTGGCTCACTTATTTCTCATTCCTAGTCAATAGCAGACTTGGCACAATTATCTGTGGACATGTCGTAGACATAGATCATGAGCTAAGCACAAGAGTTGTGTTTTAGCAGGAAGAAAAGCCTAGCTCATTCATACTCTCCACTCTTGTAGATTACAGCTATAAAAATCTCATTTCCCAGTACTTATTAGCGAATACATTTTTCACCACACGCCAATTTCCAGAGAGACTATGTTAAGGAACTAACCCATCCATCAACCTTGTTACATCCACCACTAACCAATCAATTAACCGGAACCAGAGAGTGCTTTCAATAGAAGGACAAGAAGATCGATGTAGGCCAAAGGGCTTAAAACAGCATCTCTCCCAGAGCTCGTGATTTAAGAATTTACAGGTTAGTTCTCTTCTCGATGAAACATAAAGAGATCAAAAGATCACTTGCATTACAAGGCACTGTGCCCCAGGGGCCAGATGACTGGTTCAGGAGGAAGTGCTCCCATAGTCCCGAAGGAAACATTATGGACTGGTGTGTTTAGAGACGCATTATGAAGAAAAAAGGACTTCAGTGGGGCCTTGAAGGATGGGCAGGCGGAGAAAAATCACGTGCTTTTCCACAGAAGGGGTTGGTGATTTCCATTGCTGTGCTCCACCCTGGGAAACCAAAGCCCTGGGAAATGAAATATCTTATACTAACTGCTAGAAGTTATGCTAGAATGAGTTTTGATTCCTGTTTTTAGTACGAGGGTCTAGAGTGAGGTGCTCCCAGTTAACTTAGTAAGATTGGCTTTTGAGAGTTAAAATGTAGAATCAATATATGACCGAAAAAAACTTAGATGAACTAAGCCACATAAGGAAAGAGACTGGCTCCCAGGCATTGAGTCGAGTCCTGACTGATCTCATTCACACATTGGGCCAGGGAATATATCAGTACATTCATAGGAATTCTTAGTCAGCCATGGAAGCCTGGAAGATGCCTACAGAAGGCAAGACCTAATGATGTCTACCCACAAGGTCTCCAGGAAAGAGGAAACTTTAGAAAACAGTGTCTGTGCATTCCAGTGTCTGAGAAAGGAGCTTCCTAAAGTGGACACAGGTGCAGGCTTGCTGCCGCCAGACTCAGAGTTCTGGGCCTCCTGCAAGGTGGCTGCCCCAGGTGTTCTCAGCCTGATAATATTATGAAGTGCTAGATTTACCTTGCCTTGATTGCAAACCCACACACAAAACTTGTGATTATGGTTTATCAGGGAGAGAATGTGCTGGTTCCTGTGTCACTTCCCACTGAACTGGCATATCTTATTAGCATCCTAAGGTCAAACCATTGTTGTGAGAAACAGTACTATGAGTTGGCCTCAAAAAGAAGACTCTTCAGAACATGGTTTAACGTGATTCATGTTTCAGCATTGGTAAGGTACACAGAAGGTAGAGAGTGCACCCTCATAGGAGCCCTCATGGGGCTGAGCACTGAAACAGTGGCAAATGTCTATTCACTGGGATACCCACAGAGGCTAAGAGCATGTCCCTCGATTTCCCCATTGATAAACTGGTAATAATTACAGCTACCTTATAGGAGTGTTATGAGGATTAATAGTTCCTGGCACTTAGTAGGGATGATGTGTTTGCAGTTCTTATTATCCTTTTAACTTTACAATCAGCATGTCAGCTGGGAAAATACTGACCTAATGATTATGCCCACCTCCTCCACCACCCACATCATCAACCGCTCTACGTGGCAAAAATGGGAATCTGCTGGTTATCAGCCATTGCGCCGCCCAGGTAAGATACACCCACTCCACACAGAGAGCTAAGGAGTGGCCGATCCCTTGCAGCAGAACAGACGAGCTGAGGGCCCAGGAATACTGCCACAGGCGCCAAGCACCAGGGGCAAACTCACCACGTAGAGCTTGCGCCAGATGACCGCCCATTCCCGCAGTGTCGAGGTGAGCTCCTGTACCAGTGGGAGCTCCCCGGGAATCACAGTCTCGTGCTGCCTAAAGAGAACAGACAGATGCTCCCTTCACTCTGGGTGGATCACCGTGGCTTTTCTTGATGGAGGTCATGATCCCCACAACTCAAAGATGGGAATGGGCTGGTTGGGCTTCAACCAAAAACAACCTTGTCCATTTAGGGAAGGTTTGGGTAGAGAATTTTTATCACATCAAGCAGCTGAGAAAAGAGAAAGAGCTTAACACACCACGATTCTCGAAATGAATGGGTATAGAGCCCAGCCTCTATCTCCCCATTCTGGATCTTTACAGGAGCTTCAAATACCAACCAGGCTGGCTGCAGCAATTGCCAGGGATGGAAGCCCAAATCCAGTACTTTCGCTGGTTCTGCCAAGCAGCCATTTCGTTAGGGAGGGTGGGTGGGTGGAGAAGTGTTCATGGCACAAGGGTCCTGGGGCTTGGAGCCTCACACAGGACCTGCTGTGGGACTGAGGTGGGACCCTCTTTTGCAGTGGTACTAGGTTTGCTTCTCATCTGCTGTCTCACTGCACAGAAAACGTACGTATACCCAAAACCTCACTTACAGCAGACTTTTAACAAGGCAAACCCGACACTCATGCACATAAATCCCGTCTGGTATTTTTATGATTAGCAAAAGGAGAAAAGGAGAGAGCGAAAGCAAGCAAACAAATGGGGATTAGTGGTGGGATTGCTAGGTGTAAATAAGAATACAAGACACCCCGTTAGGTTTGGATTTCAGATAGATCAAAATAATTTTTAAGCATAAGTATGTCTCAGGAAATACCTGAGACATGCATGTAAAAAATTACTTGTTATCTGAATTTCAAATTTAACTGGGCATCCTGCATTTTACCTGGCAACACTAGTTGGTGGGAATATGCCCCCAACCCTGCCCTTCCACCAACGTGGCTGTAAGTGACCCTGGAGGCTGCCTAGGAATCAGAAAGAAGATTCTCCAGGAGGGCAAGACACCTGCTTTTCAGCCCTGATTATGTGTGAATTTGGGCACGTCTCCATCTCTCGTCTATAAAACGAGGGTGCAGAACTGACGGCTGAGAATGATCTCTGCAGCTGTTAGCCAGAGTGCCTCTGTGACCCACTCCACACTCTCTAACGGCCCTGGGATTCCTTCTCCAGGCTCTCTTTATTCCCTCCTTAACTCTCCTGCCCGCTGGCTCACCAGCTAAGTGGATTTTCTCTGCAGAGCGCATTCACACACATTAGTTAGTTCATAATTTCATATCAAGTTCATGACCTACGTGGGGACAGATTTGTTTTCTCTGATTTGCAGGGGGAAAGCCCCAGGTGCACTGACTTGTCCAAGGTTCAGAGCTGAATAGTGCAGGGTGTTGTATGCTCACCTATCATCTCCCAAGGTTCCCAAACAGGCGGCTCTCAGGTCTTAAGGGCCAAAGAGCACCAAATATTTATGTGCGTGCACACTCATGCGCGCACGCGCACACATACACACACATGCGCGCGCGCGCACACACACACACACACACACGTGCACGCTATCAGTGAGCAGCCAGTGCAAGAGGAAAGCAAAGGCCCTCTCCGTTCATTCATTATCTGTCTTTACTGTTCTGGGGAAGGAATAAGTATCAAAAAAGAAGACAGAAGAAGGAAGGATGTCAGGAAAAAGTTTTCATTCATTTCCCTTTCATCCGAGAAGTGGAATTGATGAGCTGAGACAATAATGCACAAAATGATATTTTCTGACTTCATAAAATCTATAAGGATATTTTACATCTTCCTCACCTGTTAGGAGTCTTCCTACGTTAGAACTTACCCACGGTCTTCCACAGTGGCCTCTTTCAAATGGATATACGTTTCAGGGAAAATACCCTACGGAGAGAAGAACTTGGGTTATGTGGCCGTAAAACTCTCAGCCCAAAGTAAAGAGCACAGACAGCAGCAAGGATGCGTGGGGGAGGGGAAAGGACCCCTGGACAACAGCTACGGTTTGCAGTCAAGGTTGCAGGACATCAATTACATCACCTGCCTACCCAAATGAAAGCAAGCCTGCAACACTGAAAAGGTATAAATTAATCCTTGGGTTCAGCGAGCATAAAATAAATGCTCTGTAAATGACCAGGCACACATGCCCATGTCAGCTCAGAGCTGCCATAATGGTAAAGTGTTTAATAGTGAGATCCTAAAACCCCTCCAGGTCCTACATGCCATGATATGCTTCCCTTAAAGGGTTTCATATAATTAGTGAGATGGAGGGCTATGTACTTAGTGGCCCGTAAAATTATAGTGATTTTCTAGAGTCATTCCCCTCAGCACTTTCACTTAAACAAAATGCATGGAATCAATTAGGACTCATTATCTGGTTATTTTTAGCACTTTTCAGTCTCAAGTTGCTCTCCATTCTACGTCCCTAAGAGGCAATTAGTCGTCAGTATTGTGACATTGCCCGTGGGAAAACTAAGCCCAGAAAGACCTAAGAGAAACACTGGAAAGCGGTGGGTAGAAACTGCAGAACTGAAGATTGGATCTAACCAATGGGAAGCAACCCACGGATGTGAGTTTTCTTAAAAGCCAAAAGCTTCTGTTATTCAACCGCATGATATGCCCATCAATAAACAGAGACACTGCCATCTAGAAAAGCACTGCTGGTCCCTGTTGTATGGTACTTTTCAGGCCAGACCAGGAGAAGCAGAAGAAGCTGTTCAACAGGCCCCATTGGCTCAACTGCTCATAGCCCTGAGCCTGTAGAAGTGCGACCACGTGGACACCCAACGTCAGGGGAGACTGGCCACAAGGATGGGAGAGGGATAGCTCGCTCCCTGGGAGACTGGGTCAGAGATGCGTGTGTACCCAGTGATCCTTAATCCATTCAGAGCCAGAAAACCAGTGCATTTCAACCCGGGTTGGTCTTGCGTCTAGTTTTATGTGCTATGTTTATCTGAGCAATTCTCTCCTTTCTCTCTTTTAATCCTTTGCCAATAAAACAGGAAACAGCAAGAAAATCTGAGGCTACGCTGCTCCCAGCATTGGTGATGACAAGGCGGATCCTGCCACTGCTTGAGTCAGAAACAAGATGGCCATCCTTTCCCGCCAGGCAGGAAGAACCAAAAAAAAGTACAGACATACCCACCCTTCCTCGCTCTGAGAAACGGGCAGGTGTGGGGCGTATGAGTGAGAAAGCATTATCCCAATCTTGTTACTGATGAAGACCCAGAACTCACACAGAGACAAGGTAACACCGACCTCCTTCATTATAGGGACAGGATTCGGAGTGATTTTGGAAAACCCATCAAAGAGTTAAATACAAACAAAAATTCAATGTGTGTGTAATTCCTTTGGGGCCAGATTAACGGGGTTCTGAAGCTCCAGATCTGTCCTTAGGATGCCTAAGAAGCCTTGGGTGTTTCTTCTATCCGCTAGGTTGAGGTAAATGTTTTGTTGACGACGATCTTTGTGGAGAACCAGGCTTGGCTGCCCAGCACTCACCTTGGCGACAGGATGCTGAGTGAAATAAGCCAGACACAGAAGGACAATTACTGTCTGATCTCACTTGTATGAGATCATACAAGTGTATGTAGTCAAATTCATAGGGACAGAAGTGGAACGGGGGTTAACAGGGCCTGGAGGAGGGAGGAAGGGGAAGTTTGTGTTTAATGCATACAGAGTTTCAGTTTGGGATAATGAAAAAGTTCTAGAGTCGGATCGTGGTATGGTTGCATAACAATGTGAATGTACTTAATACCCCTGAACTGTATATTTTAGAAGAGTTAAAGTAGTAATTTTTTTATCAAGTATATTTTACTACAATAAAAAAGTTGTCCGGAACTCATAAAAAGGTGGAGCGTTGAAACCACTCAAAGTAGCAGTTATCAGGAGCCATATTTGCAGGTTAAAATCAGATGTAACACTGCTGGTCCCAAGGAATATCCTGGCAGAAGGTTTTTCAAATCAAGAAGATAAAGGACCAATTAACTGTTTCATACATCTATAATCTGATGACTGGTCTCCTAATAACTGGGAGAAATCCAAAATAGAAACATTCGTAATACAAGTGGCTTATTTTGTGATGTCTAAGCAGATCATAAGCAGATAGTTTATATTGGGTATACAGACATGATGACTTTCATATTAAGAGAGTATCTATTTTGTTGTATTCTCACTCTGTTACTTGCAGGCATCATCCTTCCATGGTAACATATGTCCACTTACAGCCATTTAATTGCTCTGGTAAATCTGAGGCTATAGGCCTTTTCCTACACCATTCTGACGCACAGAAAGCCAGAATAAACCTAGGTAATACATTTCTGATTTACAGCCTATCTCTCAGTTTTGCTTGTGCTTTCTCAATGCAACCTACCCACTTGAGGGGGAAAAAAAAATGAACTAATGATTTTCCAGATATTGCCCTTATCCATAATTCCATAATCCTGCCAGGATCAATAATCAGTTTCTGCAAAGCTCTTGGCTTCTTCCATTTGTAAAGCCACTAGCATGTTTTATCACCACTCTAACCGGTTAGGTCTGCTTGTAAATAACACCAAAAATTTCCATTAAAACAATAGGCTTTTCAAATAGCTCTTCCCCTAAAGACTGGCAAACAAGGAAATAGCATTAGGAATAGCATTTCAACTAGGCTGGATTCCCTAATGAAGGGGTGTCAAAGTTGAGCATAATTCATGACAGCTGACTTGGAATTCCCTGCTTTTCCTGGATCTCTCTACGAGAAAGATATTTCAACTTATAAGTCAACAAGGAAATGCATGGCCCTTGTTTGTACTATTATTTCACTGGATTACAAAGTTTAGTTACCAAGAACTAAGAAAAGCTCTTACTGAAATAATTCTTTTCAAGAGTGAAATTGAAAGTTTAAAAGGGTTTCAAAAAAAATTTAAAACACACCGAGACCTTGTCATTTAGATCTTAGTGAAGCACCCCACCCACCCACTTTGCAAACCAGACAACAGTTGGATTCTGATGTATCACAGGATGCCTTAGAGATGCTCCGAAAAGGTTCTTACAGACTGTAGACTCTCTGAAAGGTAAAACTGTGGTCTGGGGCCTTGTTTCAACACAATTCACATTCACCAGTTTAAAAATTCCCTTTGATCTTAAAGTTCATATGAACTTATCTGAGAGTGGATTTTTGTTTATGTTTTCAAATTAACTTCTTTTTTTAAAGGATTGGTAATTAAGTGACATAAGTATTGCTGCTCTTGAAGAAATTTAGAACTTCAAAATTGTTCACTCTATTCATGCTTTGAAAAATAACTACCACCTCCATAATTATGAGTAAAATAAACACTATAGGGTTAAACCCAAACCAAGAAGCCGAGGGGGCTGTAAACTATAGGTTCTCTAGTTAACAAGCATTCCAGGAGAAAAGGTCTTCTGCTTTGGTCCTATCATGCTCTCATTCACGCCACAACGTCCGCTATCTTAGGTCCTTATATGAAAGCCTGGGGAAACTAAAGTCAGCAAGAGATTACTCATTTAATCAAATAATTTATAATTATTTTCATTATAATTAAGCTGAAAATGAAGACATGGGGCATAAGCATCTCACTGTGGGTAGAAAAATTCAGCATCAGGATTTGGGGAGGGATAAAAGGATCAAAATTGTGGGAGTTGATACCTGCATTAAAAGCAAATATGCCTTTATTTTGGTAGATTATTAAATTGTCAGAGTTAATAAACTGTGTGTGTACACACACATGTGCAAATACTGAGTGTTACCTGAGAGTCAACAACATAGAAAGCTTGAGTAGGACAGTCCTGTTTTTTGGCTTTTTTGGCTGTACCACGCAGCACATGGGATCTTAGTTCCCTGACCAGGAATCGAACCCAAGCCTGCTGCACTGGAAGCACAGAGCCTTAACCACTGGACCACCAGGGAAGTCCAGGACAGTCCTGGTTTTAAATGGCCCTATACCTTGTGGGAAAGTGTTTTTCTGGGCCCATAGCTCTTTTGAGACTGTGTGCCAGCATCACTTCTGCATTGTGCCATATTTGAAGAGTAAAACCTGTGGATTTGTGAGGGGTTTTTTTGTTTTTGTTTTTTTTACTTAGCTGTTGATAAATTCTGAAATGTTTCTCTCACCCCTCCCAATTCACTATTTTGCATGTGAACTAACTGTGAAATAGTACGACCCTATCCACTTTGTTCTTTTCAAAAGAAAGTGCTGACAGGCTAGCTGTCCCAACGTGCAGTGTCACAGGAAAAGCGCTGACCTGACCTAAAATAAACTGAGGGGGTATTAACCTAACTCACAGATTTTCTTTAGCTTGATGATTAGCAGCTTTGGCACTGCCAAAAGGAACCCACGAGGGTCAGTATTTTTCAAACGCTTTGCCCATGATGAGACAGCAACCCAGCACTACTATCATAAAATATAATGAAAAATACATAAAATACTGTAAAATATATACCTAACACAAAAGTTTCCTGAAACACTACTTACCGTCACATTCTATTCTCTTTCTATTTTTCAGTGTTGTTTTTAAGAAAATGTTGGTTATAACCCACTCTACTGATTTCAGTTTGAAAACTACTACTCTGGTTTAACCATTTTTTAATAAAGGAAAGAGTCAAGTGGAAATGGGGAGACCCTTTGGTTCTGGGATTTCAGCACTGGAACTAAAGGATAAAGGGAGAAGCCCGGGTCCCCCCGCAAAACAGAGCAATGTCCCTGTGTGACCCTACGGCTCAGCTTGAGGGAACCAGGAGCAAGAAGTCCGCAGAGGCCCTACCTAGGGTGTCAAATTCACCCCCGGCCTTTATCCTTGAGTTGGCTGGTGGGAAATATGGCCAAGGTCAGAGAATTTGCTTTCAAATCTAAAGACTAGCCGTCAAAGAGAAAGCAAACTAGGTCTACAGACAGCAGATAATGGAATCAGATACGACCACACAAAACTAGCACACAGATTTCAAACTAAAACGATAAGCCATACCTTTTTAGATTTATTTTGGAGGGTATATCCTCTGTACCAACCTGTCAGGGTAGAAGAGAACACAAAATCTTTTGTTATCTGGGACAATATAAAGACATTAGCAATATACGTCCTCATCTTGTTAGGATACTGGGATGGAATCCAGGAGACATTTAGCAGACAATATGAGCATTCTGGTTTATTATGCAATAAAAATCTAGATCTATTTCAGAACTTTATTCTCTTGATAACTAAAGGATTTAAAATTCACTTAGAACCATGCCTTGTCCCTACTCCTTTGGAGAAAGGATAGAACAACAACAAAAAAAACAAGACAGAAGGCAGCCCAACCTCTCAACACCTTAATACCTCCCAGCATTCAATGAATGTTTTTGTATAAATGAATATGAACTTTCATCCATTCATATACATTCTGAAAGTCAACTTATACTATTACAATAGATTATACTATCAAAATAGATATTTTAAAATAATTTATATATATTCTCTCCCTCTCGCTTTCTCTCCTACTCCCACTTCCCTCCTCCCCAAGTTCCCAGGTTAAGAACCAATATTCTGGAACAATTTTAAATTGGAGTAGCAAACCTTATATATATAAATATTTACACCTAAAAACAAACTGAAATAAATAATGACACAACATTTTAAACAATTCTTGGCAATGCTACAATACCCCCTACAATGAAAAGATTTTATGTGTTTGCTTAACGAGGCTTTAAGTAAAGTCTTTAACTTCGTTTTAAAAATTCCGATCAATACACATATTCCTATGGACGTTTTCCCACCCTCTATCTTATAAAGGGAGTATACAATCTAATCTGTCCATAAACAGATACTGTATACAAAATATTTATTGAACAGCTACTATAGGCAATTCACTGTAATAACTTTCCTCACTCCCCATGCCCACGAGGCATCAGTGTGGTCATCTTGCTTCAGTAAACGCTGTTGTCCGTGGTCCAGATGTGTAAAGTAGCCATACACACACAGTGAGCAGACGCAGGCTGTACTGAAAACTTTAGGCATCGGGGGCTTCCCTGGTGGTGCAGTGGTTGAGAATCTGCCTGCCAATGTAGGGGACACGGGTTCGAGCCCTGGTCCGGGAGAATCCCACCTGCCGCGGAGCAACTAGGCCCGTGAGCCACAACTACTGAGCCTGCGCGTCTGGAGCCTGCGCTCCGCAACAAGAGAGGCTGCGACAGTGAGAGGCCCGCGCACCGCAATGAAGAGTGGCCCCCACTTGCCGCAACAAGAGAAAGCCCTTGCACAGAGGCAAAGACCCAACACAGCCATAAATAAATAAATAAATAAATAAATAAAATTTAAAAAAAAAACTTTAGGCATCATATTTCTGGACAGAACTATTATATAACTGGAAAATATACACACACTCCAATGTTCATAGCAGCACTACTTACAATAGCCAAGACATGGAAACAACCTAAATGTCCACCAACAAATGAATGGATAAAGAAAATGTGGTACATATATACAGTGGACTACTACTCAGCCATAATGCAGCAACATGGATGGACCTAAAGATGATTATACTAACTTATATGCGGAATCTAAAATACGACACAAATAAACCTATCTACAAAACAGAAACAGACTCACAGACATAGAGAACAGACTTGTGGTTGACAAGGGGGAGGGGGATGGGGGGGTGACGGATTGGGAGTTTGGGATTAGCAGATGCAAACTACTATATATAGAATGGATAAACAACAAGGTCCTACTGTATAGCACAGGGAACTATATCCGATATCCTGTAATAAACTATAATGGAAAAGAATACAAAAAAGAACATATATAACTGAATCACTGTGCTGTAGACCAGAAGCTAACACAACATTGTAAATCAACTACACTTCAATAAAAAAATAAATTAAAAAAATATTTCAGGCAGCTGTTAATAGCATTCTAGAGCTCTCTTGTAACTTGTTCTATATAAAATCATCCAACACTGGACATGCAATCTATTTTGGATATGTTAAAGCAGAGAGTTGAATTTACCTTCTTTGAGCATGGATTTATTAATATTTTTACAAATTTTAAACTGTCAGTATTCACACATGTTAAGGATTTTGCTATTTTTTACCAGTTAGAATGGGGTATTATGCTGTGAACTGGTTATAGGTTTGCATCAAGGCCCATGGTTGACAAAAAGATATCTGAACAGGAAAACACTGCTCCCAATTTAAGAGGCCAAAATGCACGTGAGATCCAGTTATACCCACACAAAACAATTCTCCCAGGCCTCAAGAGTCTTCACCCATCTATACACACTTGCTTGGTTCTGCTAACACGTGAAAATTACTTTTGCAGGACTTTCCTCATGGCACAGTGGTTAAGAATCCGCCTGCCAATGCAGGGGACACAGGTTCGAGCCCTGGTCCGGGAAGATCCCACATGCCGCGGAGCAGCTAAGCCCGTGCGCCACAGGTACTGAGCCTGCGCTCTAGAGCCCGCGAGCCGCAACTACTGAGCCCGCGAGCCGCAACTACTGAAGCCCACGCGCCTAGAGCCCGTGCTCCGCAACAAGAGAAGCCACGGCAATGAGAAGCCCGCACACCACAACTAGAGAAAGCCCGCGCACAGCAACGGAGACCCAACACAGCCAAAACAATAAAATAAAATAAAATAAACTTATTTTAAAAAAAGGAAAATGACTTTTGCGTGAATAAATGGCTTCAACTCCATCCTGGGCTGGGAAGGGGGAGGCAAGTTGAGAAACAAGACTTTAGTCTCTTCCAAGCAGTTTTCATCTCTCTACGTCTTATAAACCCAAGATGTTACAACACAGACTGGGTCCACTTTCAGAGGGGAATTTATCTGTACTTTTGTTAATAATGTTTTTGCACAGCTATCCATCACAGAATTATACTTCCGAAGGCTGTCGTTTTTGAAAACTTTTTTTTTTTTTACCTCCTATTTTTTACCTCAAAGTCTTCTCTAGAATTGTGGTGTGTGCATAACCCCTATCTAAAGGCTCAAAATTACCACGCTGAATTTTACAAAAGTGAACGTTCACGTTCCTTGGCATTAGGTAGTAGCAGAACACTGTCTATTTCTGGAGTTTTCATCATAGACTGTCAGGACTCCATAAATTCAATAGCTTAAATGCAAGGGATTAGTAATAGTCCAAAAGTAGGTTTGCTCATTTCCACATTACCAACCGGGGTTGTGATACAAGCAAGAACATGATTTTCCAATTAATCCCAACATTTAAAGCAAGATAATTACAGTTCAATATGGTATGCTACTGAATGCATATCAACAAGCAGCTATAATCAATGAGTTGTATGAACTGGTCAGAATCTCAGATGCTTTCATAAGTTAGAAACTGAAGGAAATGGTGGGGAGATGGTGAGTCCAGAGGACTAGTCTCACTTATAATTAGGTGAAATGACCGTCTCAAAAAGTAAGCTTCCAGCAACCATGTGGAACATCAAAAGTGATTCTACGCTAAGGGTTGCTCTTCGGTTCAGGAAAAGTCATTTCTGTTTTCCTGGGACTGCCCCATTCCAGAATAAAAATCTGGCCTCTCCAATTTAAAAATACCAGAGAGTCCTTAATTCCATTGTCAAAGTCGCTTACTTTATCTGGTTTCTCAGATCATCTCCATCAGCCAAGACTCCATCACCTGCTCCATTTCACCTCACCTGTCCAGATGCATCTCTGGCCACTGCCCACTTTCTGGCTCCCACAGGACAGGTCCCTTACTCGGCTCCTCGCCCCCTCTACATGCAACCATTCAACAAATATTTATCAAGCACTAGTTTAGATACCACGATGCAGTGGAGAGCAAGAGTTATCATGAAGATTACACTCTAATGTAAAATACATACATATATAGATAGATAGATGATGATCTCAGAGAATGACAGTGCTAGGAAGAAGCACTCAAGGAGAACACATGGCAGAAAATGATTAGTAAACATGGGACATGATGTCACATAAGGTGACCAAGGAAAGGCCACTGTGAGAAACTAAATGGAACCAGTCACGAAAAGAGGAGACAGCAACAAGAAGGTGGTCAGAGGGAGGCATGATTCTGGGCCCTGACTGCCTATTAGATTCAAAATACCCATGCCTGGGCCACATCCCCAAATACTCTGATTTAACTGGACTCAGGTGGGGCCCATGCTTCTATAAAGTTCCCCTGGTGTTGCTACCGTGCACCACACACATAGGTATCGTGGACCATGGAGGAACTGGGGTTTTATCCTAAGCACAAGGGGAATCCCCGGGAAGGTTCTAAATGACATCATGCCTCACGCTTTTAAAAGATCACGCTGGCTGCTCTATAAGAATGGATTGTCGAGGTGAGACACAGTGGAGAAAGGACACCAGTGAGGATACTGGCAGGTACAGCGAAAATGGGGAGAGATGAAAAGATGGAGGACCTATTTTGAATCGATAAGAGTTGCTCATGATTTAGCTGGGACTAGCCATTAACTGGGGGAGCAAAGGCAAATACTCAAGGGTACTTAGGTCTTGGGTGTAAGCAAATGAGTGGACAGTATTCTTCTTTGGTAGGAGAAGACTGAAAAAAGAAAAACACTGGGGAATAGGAGACAAGAGTCAGGAGACCTATTTGGTCTTCTGCTTCCCATCCTGAACAAGTGAGCCCTGAGCTATTAGGTGGGATGGGGCAACTTAGGCATCTGCAAAGGTGTGGGTGGGAGGCTCCACACGGGACCAGGCTGGCATGGGCTGTCAGAGCCCAAGCAGAACAAGGTATGCATCCATGTGGGCGTGTGGGGCTCACATGGGGCATTAGAGCCTGAGTGGGGTGAGGAGAAGGCCATCCACACAGGACTTGGGGCGGCGGTGGGCTGCCACGGGTTATCAGAGGTGAGGAAGCCGTCCACGTGGGAGAAGGTGGTAATGACGATGGGGAGGGGTTACATGCGGGGGAATTGATCAAGTACGCACACATATTAGAAGTAGTGGAAGCCAGGCTTCCTGCTGTCACAGAAGGGAGTTACAAGTACAGAAAGAGAAAAAACTGGAATGAACTCTGTGACGCTGAGTTGGAATTGAAGGTATCCCCATGTACTCATGACTCTCAAAATGCGTACAGAGGTGAAAATTCATAGAGGTGTTAATCTGTATTTATACACACATGCATATTAGCCCTAGCTCTGCTGAAATACCTATTTAGTTTCTATTTTTCTGGCCCTGATACAGCTGATGGAGATCTCAGAAAGAAGCCCTGGAACTGGCCCAGAGAGCATCCAGGCCAAACTGAAGCCAGAGGACAGAGGATTCCATGAGGAGCAAATCCAAGGAAAAAAATGGAACTGTGAAATTATCTCATTTGTCTGAACATATTAGAGGGAGGCAAATGATTTTGTCAGAAAGTCTGGCTATGAAATAGAGGTAGGTCCACAGAGAACCAAGAAAAAAGAAATAACACCTCTAGAAAAACCTATTATTCACGAAAGGAAATGTTATCAAGGTACATGGATAGGTTCTGCTTGCTTATACCCCATGGGCACAATAATCTAAATAATAACTATTTTTAAAAAAACAAAAAAATTATGAAATATCTATATTGGGAGAGCTCCATTAGGGACAAATAGGTATATGTGTGCTTGGTGAGGAGTATAAGAGAAGAAAATCCTTACCTTCCATAAAGAGCAGTGAATAAATAAAAATAAAAATGGAAATAGCAAGTAATAGAGGCATGTTATTTAGAAATGAAAAAGGCATATATCACAAAATTGGCTGAAGGAGCTGAAAATGGAATCAGAAACCAAGAGGAATTGGGAAAGGACTGTTGTTTTTCATTATAAACTTTGTAGAAATGACTTCACTTTTAAAACTATATCATTTATGACAATGACAAAATTTTTAAAACATACACTGCATACACTTCTTGGTAAGCCAGGACTAGGCAAAGGCACAAAATAGGGAAAGAAAATAGATCAAGGTTGAGGGTGGCGTGGATTTGACTACAAAGGGACACAGGAGAATTCTGGGGGGCTGACAGAATTGTCCTGTCTCTGGATTGGGGTGGTGTTTCACGATTGCACGCATTTGTCAAAAAGTCTGCTGAACTACACTCAATGGGTGAATTTTACTTAATGCAAATGATACTTTAAAAAAAAGACATGAGATACTATTATACACCCACCAGAATAGCTAAATTTAAAAATGACTGGATATGGCTAATTGTAACTCTCTTACATTACTGGAAGTTTCTTTTAAGATTAAAGATACACATGACCTATGATCCAGAAATATCCCCACACTCCTAAGTATTTCCTCAAGATCAATGAAAACCTGTATCTATAAGAATACTTTACGAGAATACTTATCAAAGCATTCTTAATAGCCCAAAACTGGAACCCGTCAAAATGTACATCAATAGAGTATCGACAAACTGTGGATATTCATGTAATGGAGTATTAGTTGGCAATAAAATGGAATGAACTACAGTTATAAGCAACATCATGGGTGAACCTAAAAAACATTATGTTGAATAAAAGAAACCAAACACAACAGACACGCATAATTCCATTTATATAAAGTTGAAGAGCAGACAAACTAATCAATCCATGGTGATCTAAATTAGAACAGTAGTTGTCTTGTGGGAGTGGGAATTATATGGAAGAAGGTGATAGGGAACTTTCTGGAGCACAGGAAATATTCTATACCTTGACTTGAGTATTAGGCACATGTGGTACATTCATTTGTTAAAACTCCTTGAATTGTATACCTAAGATGAGTGCATTTCACTGTATATACATTTTACTGCAATTTCTAAAAACCATGACAAATGTACACTAGCAAATGAACATGACAAAGTATCCAACTCAAAGTGACACAGGATTCAACCATAAAGGCATTGCTCAAATATTACTGAATATTTTTGTTGGAAACTACCTTGAAACCAGTTTGAGTCACATGTGAAAAATCAGAGCTTTTACTCCAATTTCTCCACTGCTTTTACTTTGTTCTGTGCCTCCCCAATGACAGTATTAATCTTACTCACTTTGCGCTCCAAAATTGATTCTGAACGAGTCCTGCTATTTCCAAAAGTTCAACACACATTGGAGATTCATTTATTCATTCAACAAACAGATGCTTAGGAGAGCAAGACCTACAACATCTCCATCCTTCTTAGTCTTATTTTATAACAGGAAGAGAAGAACATATACATGTGAACACACAAGGCTATGAATAAAGTCATTTCATAAAGGGCTAAAAGTTATGAAGGAAGGAGTGACAGTGCACCCCAGTGTTCACTGCAGCACTATTTACAATAGCCAAGACGTGCCTAAATGTCCATCGACAGAAGAATGGATAAAGAAGATGTGGTATTTATATACAATGGAATACTACTCAGCCATAAAAAAAGAATGAAATAATGCCATTTGCAGCAACACGGATGGACCTAGATATTATCGTACTAAGTGAGGTAAGTTAGACAGAGAAAGACAAATATCACATGCATGCGGAATCTAAAACAACGATGCAAATGAACTTATTTACAAAAACAGAAACAGACTCACAGACTTAGAAAACAAACTTATGGTTACCAAAGGGGAAAGCTTGGAGGGAGGGATAAATTAGGAGTTTGGGATTAACATTACATACTACTATATATAAAATAGATAACAAACAAGGGCCTACTATATATCCCAGGGAACTCTACTCAATATTTTATAATAACTTATAAGGGAAAGGAATCTGAAAAAAGAATAAATACATACGTAAGTTTATGTATGTTTAAATGAATCACTTTGCTGTACACCTGAAACTAAGACAGCACTGTAAATCAACAATACTTCGAGTAAAAAAAAAAAAAGAGTGACAAGTGGAGGTGGGGTTACTTCAGTGTATGTGGTTAGAAAATTCTCTCTGCGGACAAGCAACTGGAGCTGAAGATTCACATTGCTAATGTGGTCACTCATTTATTATACATAAAAACATTTATTCAACCCCAGCCGCCAGACACTGTCTTCAAGGGAGAAGGAAATAGATCGTAAACAAATAATGAAATACAAAAGGCCCTTTTTCTTTTAACATCTTTATTGGAGTATAATTGTTTTACAATGGTGTGTTAGTTTCTGCGGTATAACAAAGTGAATCAGCTATACATATACATACATCCCCATATGTCCTCCCTCTTGCGTCTCCCTCCCACCCTCCCTATCCCACCCCTCTAGGTGAACACAAAGCACCCAGCTGATCTCCCTGTGCTATGTGGCTACAAAAGGCCCTTTAATGGTAATGCTTGGAGACACTGGCACACAAAGGTAGGGGTATGAATATGCTGAAGGCAATTACTCACCGGGACTCTGAAGATCTTTTTGAACCATAAAAGCACCATTTAGATGTGTAAGGCATGGAGCATTTTGCAAAATCTCTCCTCATTTTGCAGTCCCAGGATAAATTTGTTTCCTCTCCGCCCCCTCCATCAATAAATTATTTTTTTATTATGGTAGATTATATATAACATAAAATTTAACATTTTAACCATTTTAAAGTATACAGTTCATTGGCATTAAGCACATTCACACTGTTGTGCAATCATAAATAAATAACTTTTGACTTCCCGGGAATTAAAGGCAAGAAACAGATGGGGAGCCGTTGTTTCTATGTACCCTCCCTGTGTGTGTGTCAGGGGAGGGTCCATAAAGGAGAAGCAGGTGCTAAATCCTGTTGTTTTTTTAAGTGTCACTGGCCTGGTAGCTCCCTGGGTGAAGCACAGTTAATTAGGCCAAGGTCAAAGTTCCATCCCTCGTGGGCCAGGTAAGCCTGTCAGGTTTCCATGGCCACAGCCTGCCCTCCCATCCCCAGTAAGTGTCCCTCGGAGAGATGGCTGAGGTCCCTCCCTCTAGGGAAGCTGGGAAGTAGCCACACTGGGTGCAAACCCCTCCCGGGACAGCCGGCTTGGTTGTTGCATCTTTATCTGAAGGCAGCACAGAGCCCTGGGGGTTCAGGATGTCCACTTTCTGAATGCAAGGACCATCTCAGTGAGGCTTTTGAAACTTAAGTTCAAAGGCAGAAAGTGGAGGGATGCAAAGACAGTAAAAGACGATTCTATTCTCTTGTACCTTTTTGTGAGACAAATCAGCCATCTGGGTTAATGATCTGATCAATTTTGTGCCTTTGAGACAGGCGCATCCAGTAACTGCTGGAAGTCTGAGCTCCGAAGAACTCAGAGTTCACGGAAACCTAACACCCTCACCTCAAAAAGAGGAAACACAGGCAAGGAACTGAAAAGGTTGTCCAAAGCCAAGCAGTGACTTACTAGCTAAGCTGGGGGTCCGAGCACAGGTCTCCTACTGCCCAGTTCATAGTTCGCTGCCTCCTCAGCTCCCCTGCTGGGGGGATGGCAAATGGGACACTTGCTCAAGGCACTGCCTCTCAGAGGAGGGAAGCTTGGCCACAGAATCCTCTCAACATAAATCCGACATGCACAAGCACGGCAAGTCAGCAGAAAAGAAAGAGGTGTGGTTTCCATCTTTCATGTCTTGAATGAACAAGAAAGAGACCTGTCTTTGCGGTACCTGGCACACAGCAGACACTCGATAAACTTCTGATGAATATATTAATGAGAAAGAGAACTCCCAGAGCTAGTGGCCATGGATGGAATAGACTGATGGAAGGTCCACTAAAATCTGCTCCTCTGGGGTGAGATCTGACTGCAAGGTCTGAGACACCCTTCACCTCTCTCCCGGGAATCCTGTGCCCAGTAGGCAGAGTGGGGTGGGGCCCGAGCACCTGCCCAGGAGGCCAGAAAAGAAGAGGCACTGCTCCTTATAAGGAAGATTCGTTGAAATCAAAAGGCCTGGGTCTCCATCCTGGTTCTGTGCTCACTAGCTCTGCGGGATTCCATTTCTTCAACTATTAATTTCAAGTAATTAAGGCTTTGATCTCTCAAACATCCTTCCACCAAAACATTCCTTTTTCCTCCCCCATTTCCTCGCCTCATAAAATCTAACTCCATAGCTAACAGGCAGAGAGAGGTTTGCTCTGGTTGCCTACCATGGATGGTGATGGTAAGACTTCTCCTTTCAACCAGCACACACCTCCTTAGACAAACGGAGACACCTGGTCCAGGCAGTGGACCAGCGGGAGGAGTGGATCCAAGTCACGGCCGACAGAACGGAGGGGTGACATACCCAAACGTCCCCCACAAAACTGGGAATCTCTCTGTGACCTCATAGACGCCCCTGAAGCTCAGTGAGAGGGAGGAAAGAATTTCCTCCAGTCTAATCAACCTACTGACTCTGGTTTGCCCATTCCCTTTCAATTTTCTAGATATGGCTTTTTCTTTCTTTCTTTCTTTTCTAAAGCAAAGTAATCCTGGCAGCCGTTCGTCCTTTTGGCTCTTGGCTCTAATTCCCCTCTTCTGTGGTCCATTTCTCTAACTTATACAACCAGTTCAAGCAAGCCAAAATGAATGGATGCAACATGTAGTTTTCTCAGTAGTAGCAATGAATTTGCTGTACCTTATTCTTCTATTGGTTTTGTTATCATCACACCAATATTTGTAAGATGGATGAGAAAGGGGTACAGGTTTGTGGGTGAGGTATCATTTCATCAAGCAAGATGCATTGAAGGGGACTTCCCTGGTGGCACAGTGGTCAAGAGTCCGCCTGCCAATGCAGGGGACACGGGTTCGAGCCCTGGGCTGGGAAGATCCCACATGCCGCGGAGCAACTAAGCCCGTGAGCCACAAATACTGAGCCCGTGTGCCACAACTACTGAACCCCGCACGCCTAGAGCCCATGCTCCGCAACAAGAGAAGCCCGCATGCAGCAACGAAGACCCAAAGTAGCCAAAAATAAATAAATAAATAGATAAATAGATAAATTTATTTAAAAAAAAAAAGATACATTGAAGGAGCCTCGCTTTTATAAGGAACTATGCTGGGCTCTGGTGGGGGTCCTCACTCAAGGAGTTTGGGCCTCTAATAAACCCCACCTCCTGATCTGGAAGACCTTCTAATCTAATTGCTAGTAAAACAGAGACACACAGGTAAGGGGGGAGATATAAACTTGCCTGTCTAGTTAACCAGGATTTCTGGAATTTCAGTGCAGACTGCTTTTTCCATGAAACCACCTAAGCTGCCTGAGAAGGACACTGAGATTAGAGGTGAGAGATGAAGGAGGGAGGGAGGCTCTAGTAAGATAGGAAACTCATCCCGGGCAGAGGCGCTGGAAATATGTGAGCCTTCGCTCAGAGGACGAATCAGCTGAAGTGAGGAAAGCCCTCCAGTGTGACCCCGCCCTGAACCTAAGACCCCTTCCACCTGGTCCCCTAGACACCTGCTCCAAGTTCCTCAGTGGAATGCCTCTTAAAAGTGAAAGTGTGAAACTACAGCGTTAGACTCCAAACATGAACCGCAGGGCCCCACTTTGTGGACCCGGACAGCCAGGGGTGAGGAGACACTGCCAGGGGTGTGATAAGACAAGCAGTGACAGAAACAGAGGTGGAACCCAAGAGTGGTGACAGCATTAAGAGTCCTGGTGGCAAAACATCAGAAGCAAGAGGAAGAATATGAACCACGTGGGACCTTCCCAGAGCGTCGGAGCCAAAGACCACTGGGTCCGATCCACGTGCCCTATTTACTAACTCAGATGGGAGGGCACAGCTGCGGACCCGAGCTATACATCCACAGACACGCAGGGAGGAAGAGACTGCCACTGGCTGGGGGGTCAGAGACACTTCCAGAGACCTCTCTGCTTATCTCATCCTCCCCGACCCACCTGCCACACCTAAGAGGCTTGGACAGACTGTCCGTAACGGTTGCCCACCGCCTCCGTCATGCTTCCCTGGAGCGTGTGGGTTGCAGGAGGGGGACCAAACTCTCTGGGGGGGGATGATTCTGCTCTGCTCCCCGAAAACAGACATGCCTACCTGCTCGGAGGAAGCCAGCTGTTGAAAACTGGCCGGGGAGGAGATGTGTGTGGAGGGCAGATGAGGCACCCAGCACCAGGGCTGAAGCGGGTCCAAGCACGTGTTGAGCTCGGAGGGCAGGGAGGAGACCGCTGGCCAGGGTGACGAGTTTGCATGGAAGAGCCACGGAGGGAAGTAAGTCCAGAAAGAGCTCACCCTGATACATTTGGGGTGACGGGAGACTCGTCTGATAGCCAATCAAAACACAAAAGAAGGGGCTTCCCTGGTGGCGCAGAGGTTGAGAATCCGCCTGCCAATGCAGGGGACACGGGTTCGAGCCCTGGTCTGGGAAGATCCCACATGCCGCGGAGCAACTAGGCCCGTGAGCCACAACTGCTGAGCCTGCGCGTCTGGAGCCTGTGCTCCGCAACAAGAGAGGCCGCGATAGTGAGAGGCCCGCGCACCGCGATGAAGAGTGGCCCCCGCTCGCTGCAACTAGAGGAAGCCCTTGCACAGAAACAAAGACCCAACATAGCCAATAAATATATAAATAAATTAATTAATTAAAAAAAAAAAACTGCAAAAGAACCTACCCCACTGTGGAAAACTGTCCGTTATGTCCAAAATAGAAGTGTCATTTCCTCAAAGCCCTCGGGATGTGGAAAGCGCACTCTCCTTGGACTCCATGGGACCCTGGGTGGGAATCACAGCTCTGCCATTTCATAGCTGTGTGAATGTCTTCAAGTTTCCTAACCTTGATATTCACATTTATTAAACAAGCATCGGTAACTCTGATCTCCCAGGATTGTAAGCACTGAGATGCAGTACGTGAAAGCCCTTCGCTCAATGCCCGGCACGTAGAGGAATGGAAAACGCCCAGGTTGGAATGCTGAGGACCCCAGGACGTAATCCAGGGACCGGCTCCTACCCTTAGGGCCGTCATCTGCTTCCTGTGCTGATGACAGTAGGAGACTCTATATGGAGTTCTCATTCATTTGTTTTCTGAGGCACGCATCTGTGCTCTCTGGAAGGAGGAGCAGAACCTCTCTAAATTATTATTAAATTACCGATGACAAACATAGCAGAAGCTGGAATCGTGCTGGGGGTAGCTTCTCCCCAGAGCCCTCGGGGCTGATAAGAAGACATAATTTTATTTTCCAACAGAATAAGTTCCCTGCCCAAAGAAAAGGGTAGAAAACATGACTTTAAGGGAACGAGAACAAGAAAAAGTAGAAGAAACAACTTGGGCGATAGAAAAACCATATGACAGTGGCTACAACAACCAAGAAATACGGTGCCGAACACCCCAGGGCCTGAGCAGAGACTGGATACAGCCTAAGGAGAACTCAAAGGTCACCAGAATAGGTGACTCTAAGACCTGGTTAAACACTCAGTGGGCAATGAATCTGCCAGTAACACATATTAAAGAAGAAAAAGTCCCCCTGACCCATATCCTTCATTTCCAACTATATCAACAGGTTCTTATTCCTGCATGGTGAAAACTAAACAAGCATTCAAGGTTAGGAATTTAGTGTACATTGTTCCTGTCATTTAAAAGACAGGCTAAATTGCTAGGTACAGCTGTTTAAAATCTATTTCATTTGTCAAAGTGAAAGGCACACACATTTAATACTCTTGTTCAAAAGACAATCATTGAGGATGCCTATACAGAATATAAGGGTTAGACGAATAATCTTCAACGAGAATCTTTCCTGTCTTGCCTTGTCCCCTCCCTAGGTGTAGCCTGAATTATACATGGAGGTGTAGGTGTAGCCTGAATTATACATGGAGGTGAGGCCAGGAAAAGAAGTGATGTTCTCGAGCTTTTGTAAGACTCCTTTGTAGCACATAAGTTTTACAGGTAGCGTGTTTCCTGCTCCTACAACACCTTCTATGGAATGATTTGCCTCCGTGGGTTGAATAAAATGGGGGTGCTCTAGCAGAGGGTTAATATTTATGACGCCTAGGCCTCCTTACATGCTTTTAAAGATCATAAATTACTGACATTACCATGAGCAGAGCAGACCAGAGGCATCTATTTATCCTTCTCTCTCCAGATATAGGCAAGAGGAGAAATATCTAATTCCAACTTGCCCTCAATCAATTTTGAACTTTCCGCTAGGCCTTTTTCTTTCCACGAACCCTCCAGAGTCTTCCCCAGTCCCACGACGGTTTGATGGGCTATATGTTGCAATGGGGATGAGACACCTAAGGCACTTCTGATAAAAGTTACATGCCAGTGTGTGTGCACATGACTGATTCGCTTTGTTGTGCAACAGAAACTAACACAGTATTGGGAAGCAATTATACTCCAATAAAGATCTATTTAAAAAAAAAAAAATTACATACCAAGTAATGTGAATGCCCAGCATTCAGAGGCGAGAAGACAGCCTGAGTGGGCATGTACGTGCCTGGGACGCAAGGAGTCTGCTCATGACTTTGCTGCCTTCTGGACCCCTTGATCCCACCAAGATCCCTTGGAGACCGAAACCAGAGCCTTCCTCGCGAGAACCTTCCTCTACAGCACCCCCAGTACACCTCTGCTTTCAGGCTGAGCTTGCCTCCTTCAGCACGTGGGCCGCGGCCCAAACGGGCCAACGCCAAGTACCAGTTCACGACGAAGTAACCGAATGAAGGCTCCACTCAGAAGACGGTTCCGAACCTGATCCTAGAAGATTCTACACTTGCCTAGACGCAAATAACACAAATTTTCAAGATGGAATTTTAGAAGAACATTCGAATGTATCTCTAAAGGAAAAACAGGAGAAGGCATTCTCTTCTGGATAAGATTAAACCTGAGGTGGGGGGAGGGATAAATTGGGAGATTGGGACTGACATATACACACGACTATATAAAAAATAGATAACTAATAAGGATCTTACTGCAGAGCACAGGGAACTCTACTCAATACTCTGTAATGACCTATATGGGAAAAGAATCTAAAAATGAGTGGATATACGTATATGTATAACGATTCACTTTGCTGTATGTCTGAAACTAACACAACATTGTAAATTGACTATACTCTAACAAAAATTTTAAAAGATTAAACCTGAGATGAGACTTTTCACCAGCTCTACTTTTTAATTAGTTTTTTTTTTTTGTAAACACCCTCCTACTGCCACACACATCTATGGAAAAACACATCTCGGGAACATGTGTCTCCAGGAGTAGTAGCTGACCAGCTGTCCTTAAGGTAAAGGTCAAACAGCTGTGGGAAGTGACCGGCACACTCACCAAAATGCCACAAGGCCTACCTTGCGTTCAAGGCTCGAGCCAAAATGTTTGCACGCAATGCTTGTCGTAAAATCCAAGCTGCTGGGCTCACTGCCATTTACGTTTGAGAAAGGCAGTTGTTTTTCTAACTAGAACACGGTGAGGTTATGGATTCTGAATTACAATAAAGTTTCAATTATCTTGACTAATGGGGTAACAAAAGTAAATGAAAGTTACAAATACATCGAATGCCTTATTTCAGCTTAAACCCAGTAAACTTTTACACATGGTGTTAAGAACTGACTTTTTAAAATCAATTTTGATTTTGTCTCTCGCTAGTTTTATGGTCATTGGGCATGGCTGATCAAAGAGAGAAGGAAGTGAATAGAAAAGAGGAACAATAAAGGGAAGACAAGACTGCCAGGCTGACTCACTGTTGCACAGGATAGCAGGAGGTGACAATACAACTTCTCAAATCAGACGTTTTGAAAAGGTTTGCTAGGACCTTACTGTATCATGTGATCCAATGGAGGGTTCTTTTTCTGTTTTAATTTTATTGAAGTATAGTTGATTTACGATGTTGTGTTAATTTCTGCTGTAAAGTTATACACATATAAATTCTTTTTTCATATTCTTTTCCATTATGGTTTATCACAGGATATTGAATATAGTCCCCTGTGCTCTAAAGTAGGACCTTGTTGTTTATCCATTCTATATATAATAGTCTGCATCTGCTAACCCCAAACTCCCAATCCTTCCTCCCCCCACTCCCCTCCCCCTTGGCAACCACAAGTCTGTTCTCTATATTTGTGAGTCTGTTTTTGTTTTGTAGATATGTTCATTTGTGTCGTATTTTAGATTCCACATATAAGTGATATCCTATGGTATTTGTCTTTGTCTTTCTGACTTACTTCACTTCGTATGATAACCTCTAGGTCCATCCATGTTGCTGCAAATGGCATTATTTCATTCTTTTTTTATGGCTGAGCAGTATTCCATAGTATATATGTACCACGTCTTCTTTATCCATTCCTCTGTCGATGGACATTTAGGTTGCTTCCATTCCTTGGCTATTGTAAATAGCGCTCCTATGAACATAAGGGTGCGTGTATCTCTCTGAATTATAGTTTTGTCTGGATATATGCCCAGGAGTGGAATTGCTGGATCATATGGTAATTCTATTTTTAGTTTTTTGAGGAACCTCCATACTGTTTTCCATAGTGGCTGCCCCAATTTACATTTCCACTAACAGTGTAGGAGGGTTCCCTTTTCCAATGGAGGGTTCTTAATACCACATCTCAGAAAGATGCCTATTAAGCCTCTTCTTGGAAAAAACTCCTCAAATACACTCTCTTCTTTTTTATGCCTCTGTTAGAAAGTTTTGTCAGCTACGGAGCTAAAATTTAGTGCCATGTAACTTTACCTACCCATCATAATACTGCCCTCTGTGCTTACTCAAAAAAGCTTGCTTTATAAAGATGAGACTCAAAACATGTATAGCCCAAGTCATAATCCATGTCTATATCTTTTCATATCATAAGGTAGTGGATTTCTTGATTAAGGTGCGTTTCAAAACTGGCCTCATTCCACACAGAAGAAATATATATGGTGGGGACCTCCTGTATACAGACAAATGCTCCTTTTTATTTCAACTTTTCAGGATTGCCTGTTTCCTCTGGTTCCAATACAATCATTTGTGCTCTCCTCTGGGTCTTTAACAAATTACACTGAAATAATATAAAACTTTATGCCGTACCTGCCTCTGCAGAGCTTGGAACGCCTTTGAGACATTATCTCATTTTGTTATTTCCAACAGGAGCCAATTGTGTTATGTTTACCCCCAGAAATCACTGTTAACACCAGTCACCCTCTCTCTTAAGCTTGTGAGTGGTTTACGGAGCTGAAAATGAGTTAAATAATGGATATGAATCAAAGGCAGGAAACCAGCACCCATTGGTGGAACAACAAACCCTGAGCCTGAAATCACCTGTGACTGGAATTTGGATAATTACAGGAGAGGAGAGCTTCATGGCAGCAGGGATGCTGAAACCTTACTTTTCAAGTCATTCTCATTTAATCACTTTCAATTCAAAGAGTGATCCGATTTTAGATGAAATGACCATGACACAAAGAGAGTTCAAATGTCTTGCCCACGGACAGTTACCCTAGATAAGATAGGGACAAAGCCATCCAAACTAAAGTGGTCCTTCTCCTTTCGCTCTCCATCACTTTCATCTGCCTCTGGTCTATATAACACCATCCTTTTCTCCCCATAGCACTTACAAGTATCTGAATGTTTTTGTTCACATATTTTGTTCACTTGTTTTGTCTATCTCTTGAGTGAAAACCCTGTGAGAGCAGAAACCTTGCCATTTTGTCACTTAGGTGACCTCCATGCCTAGAACATCTCTTGTGGTCAATAAATGTAGTTGGCACAGAAGAGCATAATACTTGCTCAGCGAGTCCTGTTGAATGAATATATGACCACAACTGGAATCTCCCCCAGGTATCAGTGCTTTTTCAGTCATGCCCATGGATCTGGGGTGGGAAAGAACACTCAGATGAAGAACAGCTGTCTCACTGCCAACTCTTTTCTGGTTAAAGAAGCAAAGACATGGCAGTGACTACAGACAGGCCAGTGTCAAAGAAGAAGAAAGGCAAGGACACTTGTCTTAGTCCTTGAGGATTTCTGTTCCCTGAAAAAGTTTCTGAAGGCAAACAATTTTTGGTGGTCTATAAAAAATGAGCAATATACAGCTTCTCGGTCAATTCTACTCCCTTCCGTTATTTTTAGTAACAAATGACGTTCGGGGCAAGGTTACAGAGAGGAACGGTGGTAAGGGATGAGGAATGGTAACTCTCTCATGTGCACTGTGGTCTCCTGTTTTGGAGCCAAAGCTCAAGCAATCAGCCTGGCAGTTCCCCAAAAGGTTAAACACAGAGTTACCATATGATCCAGCAATTCCACTCCTAAGGATACACCCAAGAGAAATGAAAACATATATCCACACAAAAACTTGTAGTTCGTGGCAGCAGCATTATTGATTAATAACTAAAAATTGTAAACAATCCAAATGTCCATCGACTGATGAATAGATAAATAAAATGTGAACTAGGCCTACAATGAATATTATTTAGCAATAAAAAGATATGAGGTACAGACACATGCTACAACACGGATGAGCCGCCGAAAGATCATTTTAAGTAGAAGAAGACAGTCACAAAGGACCACACGTTACATGATTCCACTTACGTGAAATGTCTAGACTAGGCAGACCTACAGAGACAGAAATTAGGCTGGTGGCTGCTGGAGCTGGGGGGTAAAAACCACTTATGGGTAGAGGGTTTCTTTTGGGGATAATGAAAATGTTCTGAAAGTAGACAGTGATATGGTTGCCCTACTTTGTGAATAGAGTACTTTGTAAATAATTATTGAATTGGGTCAACTGGATGGTATTTGAGATCTATCTCAATAAAGCCGTTATTGGAAAAAGCAGCTCACGCGGTAACCAAATCCATCATGTGGTCTGCACAGGGCAGGGCAATGCTGGCGTCTCATAGAAGGAGAAAAGCAGCCCTGCCCTGTACTATCGGGGGTTCTGTGGAGGTGGCCCCATCCCCCTTACTCTCCACACTACCTTGCTTTGCTCCCACAGGCTTGCCCTGGTCTCCCATTTATCTTCACTCATACAACAGGCTTGCCGAGCACCTACTGTATACTGGGAGCTATGCTAGGCACGGGCCCTGCCGATGCAGGAGGAGCAGGCCTTCAAGGAGCTACCACTTTTGGAATCATTCATTCAACCACAGGGCGGGAAACAGCAAAAGCAGAGTTCTCAGTGGAATTCTGTTGTGGGCAGAAAAGAATTTTTCAAGTGCGGGTTCCAGAAAGGTGAACTCATGTCCACACCAGAAGAGCCCACCCAGGTCTGGTATGCAAATATCTCAAAGGCAGGGTGTCTGGCGGGGTGGGACCCCTGGAGTCAGCGCTGAGAGGAAGCTGAAAGACACAACCCCCGCCCCGCACGCCAGGGTCATGAAATGGTGCCAGCACCACCCTTCAATTCCATCTGGCAGTACTGTGGGTGTTTCCACTTTGTTTATTTTTTCAAAGGAAAGAGGAGATGGGGGAGGAGGGCTTGAACACAAGTTATTACTCAGCATTTCCATCATGTTTAATGTCTGCAAAGCCCTCCTGCCCTCACTGCGTCCTGAACTGCCTTGAATAATCAAGAAACTTGAGAACCCAGCCAAGAACGCAAAGTACTTAGCAGATAGAAGCACCTATCACTGCGTGTGGCAATGCACGCACCATTAAAAAAATTAATCCCATAAAATAAACACTAGTTTAAACCTTAAGCCAGTATAATCATCTCTGTAAAGCTGACCTGCCACTTGGCAGTTAATGAAGTGAATAAGCTCATGCTCTAAATCTCCCCATTCACACCCTGACACATGTCCACTTTTACAGAACGGGCACTGACATCCTTCTTTTTTAAATTTTATTATTCATTCATTCATTCATTTTATTTACTTTCAGCCACGCCTTGTAGCGTGTGGGATCTTAGTTCCTGACCAGGGATCAAACCCGTGCCCCCTGCCTTGGAAGCACGGAATCCTAACCACTGGACCACCAGGGAAGTCCCTGACGTCCTTCTTTGAAATGAAAGAATTCTATGGCTGGCCCCCCAAGCATTTTATGGTAACAATTAACAAGAAAATTGGCTTCTTGCTGTCAGGACCTCCAGCACCTGGATCAGTGACCAAGTAACAGTTTTCTGTATGACTGTCAACTGGGCCAGCACTTCTGGCAAGTGTACCGCTGTGTAAGTTGTAATATATTAGGTGCTCTGTGGCTTTTGGACTCAAGCTCCGGAAGGTATTTGAAACAGACGTGTTTGTGTGTTTACATTTATATTCAACCAAGCTTGGTGACCACATTAGCTTGGTCCATAGGAGTGCTACTTTTAGGAATGCTCATTGGTCGATTGGGAGATTGCTCAGTAAAGTAAAAATAATACGCACACATAAAATTGCCATTAATATGAATCATGTGAGGACAAAGTGTTTCAATCAACTATTTCAAGAAACATTGGGGTCACATAAAAATGAAAAAAAGAATTTTGAAAATGTATTTAAAAGGTATCATCTGCTTGATTTCAGATCAACTCTGTGCTCTTCCCTCCCACACTCTGCAGGTCAATTAGAAAAGCCTGACAATACAACACACACACACACACACACACACACACACACACACACACGTCAATTAGAAAAGCCTGACAATACAACACACACACACACACACACACACACACACACACACACACACACACACACACACACACACTAACATGGTAAAGAATTACCAGGTCTAGATCTGAAAAAGACCAAACTCAGAAAGATGAGGCCAGCATTGGGGGCTGCTTTCCTCTTGGGGAATCTGCTGAATTAAGAAAAGATTCCTGAGCGGCTAAGCAGCATTTCTGACGGCCTTGTGGGGTCAGGAAAGCCCTGGCACTGCCAGTGAATTGGTTGCAATTTCAGACAAAAAAGACTAAGGAAAAAAGCATTACTGCAGATGAAGATAATGATAAAAAGTTTTACAAACAGGAATTAAAAGTTGGAATTGTCTAATATAACAATTCTAAAATTGTATGAACCTAAAAACAGTTCTGAGAATACAGAAAGCAAAAAACTGACATCGCTGTAAACTGACGCAAACTGCAATCATGGTGGAAGATTTAACACAGTTCTCTCAGCAACAGAAAAAGCAGAAAGAAGGTTAGCATATAGCAAATTTGAAAAAAAAAAGTGACAAAATCACAATCTAATTGTCATCTATAAAACTTTGCACCCAGTAATCATAAAATATACATTATTTTCAAGCCCATGGAAACTGAACATGTGCCTTTTACTGGTATAATGGAAAAATGTGCGTCCATAAAGACTAGGTAGAGTAGATTAATTTGGCCCCAGACAAAGCTGTATGACCTAGTAAGGCTTGAAGAGACTATGGTTTCAATATGTAAAGGAGTTCAAGAAGATAAGTAGGACTTCCCCAGTGGTGCAGTGGTTAAGAATCCGCCTGCCAATGCAGGGGACACGGGTTCAAGCCCTGGTCCAGGAAGATCCCACATGCCACGGAGCAACTCAGCCCGTGCGCCACAACTACTGAGCCTGCGCTCTAGAGCCCGCAAGCCACAACTACTGAAGCCCATGCACCTAGAGGCCGTGCTCCACAACAAAAGAAGCCACCACAATGAGAAGCCCACACCCCGCAACAGTAGCCCCTGCTCGCTGCAGCTAGAGAAAGCCTGTGCACAGCAACGAAGACCCAAAGCAGTCAAAAATAAATAATTTAAATAAATAAATTTATATTAAAAAAAAAAAAAGGAAGAAGATAAGTAGATTATCCCTAGTGTCTTGGTGACGCCATGGAATCAATGTTTGGCTGGACCTAAGATGGTGAGAATAAAAATGGAAGAGAGGGGCTTCCCTGGTGGTGCAGTGGTTAAGAATCCGCCTACCAATGCAGGGGACACAGGTTCGAGTGCTGGTCCGGGAAGATCCCACATGCCGCGGAGCAACTGAGCCCGTGTGCCACAACTACTGAACCTGCACTCTAGAGCCCGTGAGCCACAAATACTGAGCCCACGTGCCACAACTACTGAAGCCCACACACCTAGAGCCTGTGCTCAGCAACAAGAGAAGCCACCGCAATGAGAAGCCCGTGCACCGCAAAGAGTAGCCCCACTCGCCTCAACTAGAGGAAGCCCCCACACAGCAACAAAGACCCAACGCAGCCAAAAATAAAATAAATAAATAAATTTATTTTAAAAAAAAAATGGGAGAGAAAGAATAGAGTGGGAAGCGTCCACGCAGCCCTACCTCCCTTCCCCTGCCCCTGGAAGCTGCAGGAAGACACTCTGAACTGTGTGAAGGGGAGAAGGATAATGCAAACCACCAGCCCTCTGCCTAAAACTAAAGGGAGGAAGAGTAAAAGCAGAGTCTTCTGTGCAATGCGGCAGACGGCTTAGCTTTCCTATGGCCGAGCCGTACTTCCTTTCCTTCGGACCTCCCATCTCCTCTTCCCCATCCTGTGTCTGTCTGCCTTGCCCTTGGAAGCCACACTAGGTTCTAGACGACCACCCTTGCCATGCCATCATCACAACCATTTACATGGGGGGGTGGGGGGGGCCAGACCCTGCAAGTCCAGAGTTCTTGTCCTAACAAGCCTCACCCTATGAGAACAATCTGCCTAGGTTCCCACCTCATTCCTGCCCCAATCTTCAGAGAATCAACGGACCCTCAATGTTCTTTGCTTTGATCCTCAATGTCAGGGGCCTAGAGACATGTTTGTTGTGCTCTAGGCATTTGGATTAGAAATGTGGATACGTGGATGAGGCCCGTTAGGATTTAGAGAGCTTGAGTTGGAGTGAGAAGCCTGGGGTGGGGTGGGCGCAGACATGACCTGTGCTCTTCAGATGACCCGGGAGCCCTGGGTAACTGCCCGACGGCCCACTTACAGGTTAACTGGGACCCCCTCCCCAGCCCGACCTAGTTGCAGGATATATACTAGTAGGCTTTCCGGACCTAGAGTCGTCCTGACCTAATTCCCTGAAGGAATCTCAGCAACACCAGTAAGTCTCTCCCTCATTTCTCCCCGAGTCTGGGAACATTTAGTGCTGAGAAGAAAGGGCCACTTCAGCAGCTGGGCTTCCTTCGAGCTCCCGCCAGACCAGAGGCACACGTGTCTCCTCTGGAGCCAGTGCTGCGTCAGGCCCTTCTGCATCCAGTCACATTTTTTTTTTTTTGGAATTTTTATCGGTTTATTTAATTATTTTATCTGAGAGAATTTTACAAAGAAATAAATATTTTTGCCTTTTAGAATATGAGTTGAATTATATGCTTTTCCTATTTATTTTCAGTACCTATGAAGAGATAGCATCTTTCATGTATTAAGGTCTTGCTTCATGAGAAGCCACTGGAAATCAACAGTGCTTCATCTCATTTGGCTCTGTCACTAGTTGTATGACATGAGGCACCTTATTTACTCGGAACATCAGTTTTCTGAACTACATTAAAAAAGTGAGCATGGGTTAACTTGTGTAATTTTTTAAGAGTTCTATATTTTTGAAAGTCAATAATACATATTTTTTTTCTTAATTAGAAACAAACCCTTGCCCTGCCACCCTTAGAGGATTGCCATAAGAATTAAATAGGATGGCATATGTATAACAGCACTGAAACCTCACAAAATGCAGTTACATATTTTGGTTTTGGTTTTTTTGGCCACACAGCGCAGCATGCAGGATCTTAGTTACCCAACCAGGGATCGAACCCATGCCCCCTGCAGTGGAAGCGCGGAGTCTTAACCACTGGAGCGCCAGGGAATTCCCCAGAGTCACATATTTTGATTCTGGTGTCTGGGCATGTCTGCGCTCATGCACTCAGCTGGCTGTTTTGAAATCACCCACAGTCCAAAACTGTATACCCTGAGCACTTCCTGGATTTTTACTAGCATCACTTCAGAAGTAAAAGCACGTTGATATTTGCTCTAAGTGCCTTATGAATAAGTAACTTCTACTGTTTGGGCCTTGCTCCATGTCTGGCAGAAGGCCATCCAGACTTACCCTCATACATCTCCAGGATGTGAACCGTGTCTCCAACCTGCAAGGATAGCTCCACATCTTGAGAGGCATTGTAGTTATAGATCGCTGGAAAGGAGAAATAAAAGAGGGAAATGATGGCATCAGTGGCAGTTAAAATACAAGTCACCAAACACATTAAATAAAAAAAAAAAAAGTACAAGTCACCAAAGAGCACATTCAGTGGTTAGTGAACCACTCCTCCAGCAAATAACCCTCTCTTTAACCATTTCAGGTGAATCCCCCACTGGAAAGCAGACAGCATCCTCCTGGACTCCCGTTACTGGTATGTTACAGTCATACTTCCATCCAACAAATATTGGTTGGTTGCCTACTACGTACCACGTACTGTGCTAGGGACTGGAGATAGAGTGTTGAAACACACAGATGTGGTCCCTGTACCAGGGATTTTTAATAGTTTAGTACGGGAAGAGATATAGTAAATATATTATTACAGAAACAACTCCTTAATTAAAATGGTGATAAGAGTTATCAGCCTACAACACCATTGAGCTTATAATCTCTAGGGCATGGGGCGAGCCATCTCCCGGCTTCCCTGACACAGTAACTGGCGGCCAACGGACCACGTGTGAGTCCCACCTACCCCCCAGTAATAGACTAACACTGCCTCGCCCCAGCTCTAGGTACCTTGGGGAAATGGGGTGCCCCAGCCCTTCCTTATCAAGATGACCTCCATCACCACAGTCCTTAGGACTGACAATGACCGGACCACAATCATACAAAACAGTAGACTAACTCTTGTAACTCGAAAAGAAGAAGGCAATCCCATTTTAAGATAGGTAAGAGCTCTGAAGAGACATTTTACTGAGAATCATATATGATGACTAATAAGCACCAGAAAAGATGTCCAACAACCATTAGTCATCAGGGAAATGCAAATTAAAACCGCAACGAGATACAACTTCTCACCCACCAGAATGGCTATTAATTTTTAAAAGGCAGACTTGGCAGGAATGTGGAGAAACTGGAACCCTCACGCATTGCTAGTAGGAACATAAAATGACACAACCTCTTCGGAAAACGGTTTGGCAGTTTCTTAAAAAGTTAAACAGAAATGTACGTGCAACCCAGCAATTCCGCGCCCAGGTATCTACAAAGAGAGATGGAAACATGCTGACACAGAAACTTCATGTGAATACTCATAGCTGTTGTGGTAGGCAGAATAATAGCCCCCAAAAGATATCCACATCAGATTTTGGAATCTGTGAATGTTTCCTCAGGTGGCAAAAAGTGTGAGTTAGTTAAGGATATGGAGAGAAGGTTATTCTGGAAATTCAGGGCGTGGTCCAAACACAATCACATGTACCCAGACGAGAGAGAGACACAGGGAGTTTTGAGAGTCTCACAGAAGAGAAGGCAACATGAGGACGGAGGCAGAGGTGGAAGTAACATGACCTCAAGTCAAGGACTGGCACGACCACTAGAAGCTAGAAAAGACAAAGGACGGAATCTCCCCTAGAGCCTCTAGAAGGAGCACAGCCGGTCAGCACCTTGATTTTAGACCTCTGGCCTTCAGAACTACGAGAGAATAAAATCCTCCTGTTTTAAGCCACCAAGTTTGTGGTAATTTGTCAGGACAGCCACAAGAAACCAATATAGCAGCATTATTCACAACAGCTGAAAACTGGAAACAGTTCATCCACGGAAGAATCAGTGGATAAGTAGAATATGGTCTGTCCACACAATGGAATATCAGTCAGCAAGAAAAAGGAATGAAGTACGAACACATGCTACAACACGGATGCTTCAAAGACATTATGCGAAACGAAAGTCACATGCACAAAACATGTTAGGCTTCCATTTCCTTGTGACGTCCAGAAGAGGCAAGTCTATCAGCGACAGAGGGCAGCTGATTGTTTCGTGGGTTGTGGGTGGGAATAGCGACAGAGCACAACAGGCACCAGGAAGCTTTACAGAGAGATGGAAACATCCTAAAACTGGATTGGATTGTGGTGATGGTCATATAACACTGCACATTTACTAAAAATCAATGAACTATATGCTTAAAGTGGTGGATTTTTTTTTAAATTTTATTTATTTATTTATTTATGGCTGTGTTGGGTCTTTGTTTCTGTGCGAGGGCTTTCTCCAATTGCGGCAAGTGGGGGCCACTCTTCATCGCGGTGCGCGGGCCTCTCACTGTCGCGGCCTCTCCTGTTGCGGAGCACAGGCTCCAGACGCGCAGGCTCAGTAGTTGTGGCTCACGGGCCTAGTTTCTCCGCGGCATGTGGGATCTTCCCAGACCAGGGCTCGAACCCGTGTCCCCTGCATTGGCAGGCAGATTCTCAACCACTGTGCCACCAGGGAAGCCCCAAAGTGGTGGATTTTATGGTATATAAATTAGACTTCGATGAAGCTTTTTTTTTTTTTTTTTTAAGGTAGATGTATTTCTTGCCCTCTCTCATGATGAGTGAGCTGCATCCTTTCAGGGAAAAAGAACCGCCTTAGAGATTTGGTTCTAACCATTGACCTGACCATCCAAGGAACCTATGATGTTCCCCATCTCTGCAGCTCTTATGAGCACATGAGGCTGGTCACTCAATCCATCAAACCATCTGCCAGATCCCACAAGGGTCATTAAGAAGGCAAGAAAGGTATCCAATCCAATCGTGGTAGCTACTGCTCTTTGCTGAGCCTGCGATGCGCCGAGATCACCAGCCTGACTGCAGGTTCATCACAGTCAATCTATCCCGGGACGGAAGGAGCAGACCTCTAGCCCCATGTTTTTCAAGTGGCCTCTCTTTTTGCAGAGAATCACCCAAATATGTGCTCTTCTGTAGTCTTGGCACAGAAGTCTGGGCAGATGATACTGGAACTGGTTTGCTATTGAGCTTGTGGACGATAATATGAATTCAGAATAAGGCCAGGCTGACGAAGTGGGCTAGGAGAAACTGCGCAGCGTTCAGAAGGAGTTAGTTCCTGGTTCCTAGCCTTCTTCGTGGGCCACGAGGCCACAGCTCCTGATCCACTGAGGTTCACTTCCTTCGTCTAACTGCTACTTGATTCAAATGTTTTGCCCACTAGGTATACTGCTGGGTCTCCATAGAAAATGTAGATCTCACATCCCTGAATCCCTCGAGCCCCCATTCACTGCCTCCCCCCAAACTGGTTCCTCCCACTGGCCCCGCCAGCAGATGGAATCAGGAAGTAGAGAGGTTGCTGTGTCACAATGTGTTGTGTAATCACCAAGCTTCACTTCTTCCTCGTCCTTAGTCACCAGGAAAGTAAGCAGAAGCTCTCAAAGGCAGCACCTGGCACTGTAGCTCCAAGCTACAAACACCTACCAAGGACTGCTGTAAACACACACACACACACACACACACACACACACGCACACCATAGACTATTATGTTTCCTTAAATCCTAGATTCCCAAGCCTGACAATCAAAGTGTTCCCGAAATTATCCTGGCCTTAATTATCCACCTTTGCCTCCATCATCTGCCAAATTCCACCCTCTGCTCCAGTCAGGACTCATAACCTCCCCTAAATTCTGTGCTCAGCTCACAGTTTACCTCTGCCTAGAACAACAGCTTATCTGTTTCTTCCTCACACTGTAAAGCTCACATTCACAATGCAGTTCGACAAATGATTACTGACTCCCTATCACCCTGCAAGGATCTCTTTTTTCTCCGATGTCCCGCAATTTTTCCTTTAACACAGTTTGAGCTTTAAATCACAGATAATCTTGTGTTATCCTCTGCCACCGATCAGAAGGTAAACCCTTCATGAATGGGGACCTGGTTACACATTACTTTGTGTCTTTCACATTCCAAGGCACTAGATGAGGCCCAAAGAAGGTGCTCAAAGCACAAGAGTGGCCTTTATAAAACCCACCAATCGATTCAGTTATTCACCACTTCTTCCCCGAACTTCAAGGTACTTCTGCTTCCCTCAGAAGCAGCAGCTGTGGTTTCCCACCGCTCATGAAAGGGATTATCAACTCACCTCTCTGGCCTCTCTTCTGCTAATTACACGAGAGAATCTGCCTTTCCAACCCAAGCCTTCAAAGAGCTTCACATGGGAAACACATTCTTCAGCAATGCCTTTCGCTGGAGTGACAAGTCACCAGTTAGAGGGCATTTGTACTCTCTGTTGCATGTCTTTGGGCAGAAATACTAACAAGATTTCCAGTCACTTACAATGTCACCTATTTACGCCAACAATGCACTTTAGAACCATGCCCTCCCCATCCCCCTCCTTAATCCACTTCATTTCCGTTATAATTTACGATTTCACTTCCATATGGAATACAGTAATTGTATGGAGTGGGTGCCAATTACCATATTATTTAATGAGGAAACTGAGACTCAGAAGGGGTCAGCACCTCGCCCCGAGAAGCCCAGCTTTACCAGCAGCAGAGCTGTTTCTGATGCGGTCCTGTGAAGACCCATTCATCCCATTTTACTAGGCTGGTCCATGATGCCAAAGGGCTGCCCTGGGATAGCCTGGCAGCAAAGAAAAGAAGCTGATAGATTCTCAGTATGTTGTCTGCCTTAGAATCCTCTCATTAAACGAGACCCCAACTTCCCCAAACACTCTTTACCATACTGGGTTGGCCAAAAAGTTCGTTCTGTTAGTGAATACATTGTTCAATGAAGTTCTTGGTGAAAATGAAAAACGTCTTTTATTTTTACTTAAAACCAAACAAACCCTTTGGCCACCCCCATACAGGTTGGTGATCCTGTTGTCTGCTCGTCTGGTGCTATTTCAAAAACAGGCATACAACTAACATGCTCAGTGGATCATGTTTTCTCCCTAGAATGTGAATAACTGTTACAGAGGAAGACAGAGAAAGGAGAAGTAAAGGAAACCCTGTGGGTTAAACAAAGCAGACTCAGTTCTATCAGTTACACATGCATGACCTTGGATGAGTTCGTCTGGGCCTCAGTTTCCCATCTGTAAACAAGGCATGGACCAGATGACTCTCAGGGACCCCTATGGCTCCAACAGCCTCTGATTCACGAGGTTCTGATAAGAGGCAAGAGAAACAAGTTGTGTCGTTTCGAATCAGCAGGCACCACCGCAATGTCTTGTTTTGTCTGAGGAAATTAAACAAGAGAAGGGAGTCCCTGTGTATGAACCGCCTTGCTGGCTGCTATGTGTAAGGTTGGGAAAGACAAGCTGCTGGAATTCTGCCCTGAGCAGCTTACTGTTTATATCGTGAAAGTATAATTTTGCAGAGCCAACTAGATAAGACAGTATGTCTACAAATGTAATGTAGTTTGCATTTTACCAAATCTTTGATTTGGCCTGGCCTTTTCTTTTAAACCTGACTCTCATGAGAGAGGAAAAAAGAGAAGAAATTTGAGGTCTTAGCATTATGCAACAAGAAACCAACAGAATAATAAGAATAGTCTGATAGGCCCCAATAAGAGGATTGATTTTGACAATGAAAAGTCGATGGGTTACTAGTAGTTAATCTTTCTGATAAATTAGGCTTTTTCGTGAATCCTCAAATTACAACCCCCTGAAGAATAACTAAAACATGACGTTTTCTATTAGGCATTTGGTAGCGTCTATGAAAGAGAGATACAGCAAACACAGAACGAGGTCCTGACTTGAGTTGTCTGCTATTCAGAATGTTATCAAGATGATCAAACTTCCTCTTTTTCATTATTATCTTGATCTGCCTACTTTCAGCCATTAGAACTATTAAGACTAAAAAGGTGCCTTTATCTTCACCCTGGGGTCAATGCAATAATGTCCTAGAAGGCCAAGTGGACTTTTTTCTTTTGCTCTTTAATTCCAGTCTACTACAAGGATGAGACAATCAGATTCAACAGGAAGTATGACCCCAGGAGTTAAAACAAAATGTGGTTTTATGCTGGTCATTCCAATTAGGCTCCAGACTGGTCATCCAGGTCAGGGGCTGTCAGATGAGGACAACAGCTTCTACTTGTCACCAACAGTCCTCCACAGGAGCAACTCTTACAGGATTCTTAACTTCATTTTCTAGACCTTTAGGAGAATTTAATGACCAGTTAGGAGATTTAATGACCGGTTCATTGGTTATTCTTTAGAAATCTCTATTTTAAGGATTATATCTATCTGTGGCTAGAACAGATAAATATATCTTTAATGGGAGAGATATTTCACAGATATAAACTCAACTATGGTTTATTTATTTCCTCACTGGTACCAAAGGATTACCTCCAAGCCATCTCATTTAAATTAATATGAAATTAAATTTACATGAAACATGCAAAGCTAAAACAAGGCAACTCAAAATTGCAGAATAGAAAGTCTTTGTTCTACAAACACCAGGAGTTTCCCCACAGTGTGTCTATGTAAGAAATGGAGGCACCAGTATATTCTTCCAAAGAGGAGAATGTAGCAGAGCCTCTAGGAAGATGACAAGCCCTGGTAGACAAAGGGTAAATGGCAGTCACCTTCTCTTTCCCCCTTTCTTGCCCTGTCTGGCTTCCCACTTCGGGCATGGTGGCAGGCACATCCTCGAAGATGGACACAGTTGCCCTCACCAACACGACAGTGGAAGTCATTCAATGAAAACTGGGGATCAGGAAGGTCTGTACAGGTAACGGAACAAGTTAGCCTCAACAGTCCTAAGGTAAAGTTGGACAACGAAGGGCAGGTGTCCTTAAGGACAGCAAATGCATTTAATTGCAGGCAGCTAAGTACAAAGCTCCCCTTAGAAACAGCACGAGAATCGGGGAATAGTTCAGTATTTTAACCATTTTCTTGCTGCCCCTTCCAAGCATTTCTGCAGTGATTCAACAGAGGAGTCAGGGTGTTATTCAGAATACCAAGGATGTCTCAATCACGGACTCGCTATAGCACTCTCAATCTGGGTATAACACTGAAAGTACACATTCTAATGTTACCATGCTTATACTTCTACCAGCTTCTATTCTTTTCAACTGATCTCTTTCTTGTTAAGGAAAAGTAAAAGAGAAAAAAATCAGAGGGCAACTATGGCAGGGTTTTAATGAGGAAGTAAAACAATTAACTTACTAACAAGTCCAGAACACCTTCCCCTAATCAAATAAGGTATTATTATCAGGTTCTTCTTGGTATACATTCTTATTAAATAAAAATGAGACAGATCTAAGATAAAAATGGTCAGATCTAAGATTGGGCTGAGTTTGCGGCATCTACCCTATGGACAGAAATCATAATTGAGGAATAGAGAATCTAAAAAGCCAGGACTTCCCTGGTGGTCCAGTGGTTAAGCATCCGCACTCCCACTGCAGGAGGTTCAGGTTCGATCCCTGGTCGGGGAACTAAGATCCCGCATGTGGTGGCGAGGCCAAAAAAAAAAAAAGAAAAGAAAAGATAAAAGCCACCAATTATTGCAGACTCTAGAACAAGCACTTTGAAATGACAGTCAAAAATGTTAGTGATGATGTTCTCCATATGTACATGAAATTTGAGACAAAGCACAGATAAACTGAGAAAATGATCCCCTACCAGGCTGGAAACTCCATTAATTTAACATCACCAATCTCAAAATGCAAATACAAAGGCAGCAGCTGTTATGTCTGTCTCCACAGGGCCTGTCCCAGAACAAGCTCAGTCGGTCGCCCTTAGCCCCCGGGGCGTGTTCAGGAGGGTCTTAGAACAGCTTCTCCCATATTATGTACACCAGAGTCACGTCCTACTGAAAGTATCATGAGAAAACAGAATGTGTACATGTGGCTGGGAGCGAAGGGCGAATCGGAAAAGCAGAGAACTGAGGAGAAGGCCAGACACTGAGATCTGGGAAACCTCCTTGTTTCATAAATGAAGAAATGGAAGCCCGGAGTGTACCAGACCAAGGGGACACCAAATTACAGTCAGGCTATTGAAGGTACTTTCTGCAGCTTGGCCAAAAACCTACCATTGTGGACTCTCAGGAAAGTCATTTAATCTTTTGGGCTTCAGTTTCCTTATCAATAAAGTCACATTTGTAACCTGGTATTTTGCCTACCTCAGGGTTGCTGTAAGAATAAAATAAGAAGAAACATAAAAATGAGTAAGTACTGGTAATGTCTCTGGAAGTTTCTTCACCATAACAGAAAAGAGAAGCATGAAATCAAAAAGATACATAACTCTGGGCTAATCGATTTGCATTGGAAATTCAGTATGAATTTGGAGTATTTTTCTCTCTATTCAACTTAACAATACGTATTCATTTAGACTTGTGGCCAAAGTGGACCACAGGGGTCAGGGATCAGATGAGCTATGATCTTGAACATCTAAAAAATGGACAAAAATGTGACAGTGGTTTTCAGACACTGAACAGCATACAACACAGGAGGGTGACGCCTGAGAGAAGGGAAACAGATGAGGGAAATCTACAGTTGCATCTCCAGGCAAAAGTACAGGGAGGAGAAGCCGAAATAGAGCCCCAGGAGTTACCCTAAGGTGAGGGAAGAGAGTTGAGAATTCAGGGAAGTCAAGGTGGCTAGAACATACAGAGCAGAGAATCAGAGAGGTGAGGGCTGCATAAGTTTCCCTACTAGCTTAAGCTGATTACTGATCAGCCCATGCGTGTGAAGAAAATTCCCGAGGGCAAGGAAAAGAACCACTGGGAAAGAACAGGAGGAGGAGCTACTCCCAAGCCTCACACAGAGCTGGGAACAGTTCACATTCTCCACAACCAGAGCCAAGAAACCTAATGGTATGTGGCCACTGGCTTGAGTACTCAGAACAGTATTGCCTTGGTAATGCAACCAAACTGGCCCCAGACTACGGGCTGTGCTGATCCCAACTAATAAAGATCAAATGCAAACCTGGAGAGAATGAAAGTTTCCTCATAATTCAACTCCATCCCAGAACAAGGCTCAAACTCCCAACATGATAAAATTTACAACGTCTGACATTCAGTTTATGATTATTAAGACACGCAAGGAAGAAGGAAAATAATCACCTATAGTTAGGAGAAAAAGCAATCAATAGAAAAAGACCCAGAAATGATGCAGATCAGGCAACAGAAAAAGTCCCAGTTAACTGAAAAGTATTCAAATCATACAAAGCATGTTCTTTGACTACAATGGAATTAAATTAAAAATCAATAACAGAAAGACATTTAGAAAATCCCAAGATATTTGGAAACTGAACAACACACCCCTAAACAGCTCCAGGACCATTAAAAAAATCAGTGTAATCCACCACATTAAGATAAAAAGAGAGAAAAAATATGATCATCTCTATATATGCAAAAAAGGCATTTGATAAAATCTGATACCCACTTATGATAAAAAGTGTCAGCAAATTATGAATATATTTAATCTGATAAAAAGCGTACATGAGGGGCTTCCCTGGTGGCGCAGTGGTTGAGAATCTGCCTGCCAATGCAGGGGACACGGGTTCGGGCCCTGGTCTGGGAAGATCCCACATGCCACGGAGCAACTGGGCCCGTGAGCCACAACTGCTGAGCCTGCGCGTCTGGAGACTGTGCTCCGCAACAAGAGAGGCCGCGATAGTGAGAGGCCCGCGCACCGCGATGAAGAGTGGCCCCCGCTTGCAACAACTGGAGAAAGCCCTCGCACAGAAACGAAGACCCAACACAGCCATAAATAAGTAAATAAATAAATAAAAATTAAAAAAAAAACATTCATTTCAGAATACTTTTATTTCCAGGGTGGGGCTGCAGTGTCCGACTATTATGGAGAAGCATGAGTGTGCGGCTAATATACAGAGAACTTTTTTTTGCAATTCATTAGATGGGGATACATGGGGGGGGGGTTGTTAGTTTCTTTTTACACAAGTATTGTAAATATTCTTTTATGAATTCAACATTTAATATTTCAGTGGTTCACAAATGTTAGCATGCATCAGAATCACCAGGAGGGCTTGTTAAAACACAAGATTGCTGGGCCCCAACTTTAGAGTTTCTGAGTCAGAAGGTTAGGAATGGGGCCCCAGAATTTTCATTTGAACACGTTCCCAGGTAGGAGTGACACTGCTCGTTCAGGTCAACACTTCAAGAACCTCTGCATTACTTATTTGAGCCTCACACAAACCAGCAAAGAAGAAAGAGTAAACATGGGCCTCATTTTACAGATTTAAAAAAGCAATCTCTGAGCGATTAAGGGGTGGACAGGATTACACTTCTGCTAATCATACCAGCTCTGGTCTCAGACTACCTGTGTCCAAACACTGGCTCTGTATTTACTGATTCTTATTGGAGGTAATTTAAATTCTTGATGCCCCAATTTCCTCACCTGTAAAATGGGTACAATTATAGCAATTCACATACAGGGGTCTCGTGAGCATGAAGGGATTATAAAGGTAAAGCACTTAAATTTGTGCCTGGTACATAGTAAATCCTGGGTAAACGTTAACTAACTTTATTACCACTACGTTAGTTCAGTGGTAGAGCTGAGACTTAAATCTAGGTATTCATATTCATTTTCAATCATTGTCAACACAAATGCCTTTTGGTACCACAAAACAACACTGGTGAGTTCCACAAAACTTATCTTTAAAAAATTTTTTTTAGAAACCTTTAAAACTGGATGACTTTAATGGAAATTCTAGATACCACTGCTCTTTCCACTTACAAGAAAACTAAGAACCCAAGACCATACAGCTAGTTAGATTCAGTCTGGGATGAGCAAGCTGGAATAGCTTTTTCCAAAGGCCACATAAGTAGTCTTTATAATAAATTTCACCCTGTATTGAACTGTACTTCTAAGGTAAACAATGAAAACAATGGAGGATTAAAAAACAAATGCAATTACCATTTCTGGAATGAATGAATGAATCAAATAAGCAAGCAAGCATCAGGCCTATGAACCTGAGGAGCTAGGTTTCTGACTTGTTTACCTTCTTAATATATTTATTTTAGCAACCAAATAAAAAGTTCTTTACACAATACAATTAGCTGGAGTCAATTCAATGCAAAGATATGGAAATGTCCTTTCAATCTCATTTCTTCCTCTAGTCTCTAGAAAGGTAAATACAATATTTCTATGACTTAATTGAAGAACAAATGAAAAATCTAAATTTGACTGTGTATCACCATAAACACTTTACCTTTTAAAAAATTCACCAGAATTCCACTTTTTTTCACATACATTCGAAAATAATCAAAAGTAAAGTAGCATGCAAATTCAAAACGCCTCTCGAGTTATCCCCAAAGCATTAAAATATTTTAGGCATGAATGTTCATAAAAAGAAAATATTGCTCAAAAAATAGAACAACCTAACTTACAGCACAATCTAAATGTTAATAGCATAATAACATTTTTCCAACCAGAAATCTAGCCTTGCTTGTTTTCTGGCATTTAAAAATAGAAATCAGGGACTTCTCTGGTGGTCCAGTGGTTAAGACTCCATGCTTCCACTACAGGGGGCACAGATTCGATCCCTGGTCAGGGAACTAAGATCCTGCATGCCACATGCGGTGCAGCCAAAGAAGAAAAAATAAATAAAAAATAAAACTAGAAATCATGCTAAAGCTAGTGAAAAACATATTTCCTGGTCTTCCACACTAGTACATTATACTTTATTTCAGTATAACCAATTAATCAATAAGCCGTGACCTACAGTACAGTACAGATAAGGAGTAAAAACACAGAGAGATGCTTGGTGACTTTGCTCTTTTGAGTCACTTAGGCTTGACACCCATAGAGTCATCTTAGACTTGCTGCTCTCCATTTCCAGTCCTACAGTTTTAGTCTTTCCTTCACGATCTAGAACTCAGACTACTAACTTTGTACCTTAACTGATCACCCTGCCTGCAGTCTCTCCTCTTGTGCAAAACGGGATGTTAAAAACCACAGGCCCAAAATGGCGTCACTTGTGCTAAAGCCCAAGATACGAAACCTAGATTTAACCTAACACCAAAAATGTAATCTTAATCAACCAATCTGGAATTTTCTGGTCAGCACCAATGAGGTCATCTGACAAGTGCACCCTATCCATCCTCCAGAGGAAGAAGAGGCAATCCACATGGTAAAACCCTTCCTGTTCTCATCCTCCCACAAAAGAAATCCTGGCCTAAAAAATAATCCTTTCTTTCCTTTTGCTAGTAGCTCCCTTGCCCTACCCTTCTTCCTATAAAAACCTTCCATTTCACACAACCTTTTAGCGCACCCTTCTAGTTGCTACGTGGGATGCTGCAGGATTCATGAATCACCTAATAAAGCCAATTAGATCTTAAATTTACTTTGTTAGATTCTGTTTTTCAACAGGGACAGATAATAATAATTACATCATAGGGCTACTGTGCAGATTGAATAATAAAACACTTACCAGGGGAAGAACTAGCTATTACTGGTATTATAACACTACTTTGTATAATTGTGCCACTCTAATACTTTTTAACACTACTTATAACATCTTATTCCCCAGTTCAAAAATCTTCTGATAGTTCTCTATTTTCTACTGATGCATGTGATTTAAGAACTTTCGAAGCTCAGTTCTATCTGAGTCTTCTCTTGTAATCCCCTTGCTTGAATGGCCCTCTCTGCTTTACTCCATTGGACCAAATCCTATCCATAAATTAAGTTTACAAAAGGCCAATTCAACCGCAAGCTCATCCCCAATTATCCCAGCCTTCCATGGTTTCACCTTTTCAGAGATTACACACCTCAACCTATTCTGCATAATTTAAAGCTTAACCAACTCAACCTAGTGTGTGACAGGACCTGCCCAGGTCCTTCCTGGGGCTCCACGCAAAGAGGAGCCCCACAACTAGAGGCTGACATCAGGCATGGCCCCCTGTAACCACGGTGATACCGAACCAAACTTGGGTCTGCTCGCCTGCTGCTCAGCAGAGCCAATCTACCGACACTGGGTTCTGGTGAAGGAAAGTGCAGCGTTCATTGCAGGCACCAAGCAAGGAGAACAGGCAGCTCATGCTCAAAAGTTCCAAACTCCCAGGTGTGTTTTAGGGAAGGGCTTTTGAAAGCAATATTTGGGGTGAGGGTTACAGGGGGCATGACCTTCTTCTGACTGGTTGGTGGTGAGGTAACTGGGTGGTGTTTCAAGAATCTTAATCCTCAGTCTCTGGTTCCAGCCAGTCTGGGATCTACAGGCTTGTGGTCAGCACACAGTCACCATCCTCCACCAGGGTGGGGGTCTTAGTTACTGCAGAAAAAGATGTGTGTCTGATTGTTTTGTATATCCCTTGAGGAGGAATTAGAACTCTGTTTTATCACTGAACTATTGTTTCTTGACTGCTTTTCCTCTGTTTCTACATTCCCTTACTTCCTTAACTAGGAACTGCTTGAGTCTCTGCTCTTTGGAACTTAGGGAAGGCCTAGGAGACTAAAGCCTTTTTCTACAAACAAAAACAGGGGACACAGAGGAGCTTCTGTACCTGGGAAGGCCCCACAGGGTCCTGCTCAGTTTCAAATCCTCCTTTTCTTTGATACCCTGCAATCCTGAGGGGAACAGGGGGCAGGACAGGAAAGCAAATAAAGTTTTGGATAGAAAGGTTAATCATAAACTCAGTAGGGGAACTCAATTTTAGGGGGACTCAGTTTCAACGGGCTTCTTGGTACAGGCCTTCCTGAGAGGACTGCTCGACAGTGACAAAAGAGGACTTGTGTTGGTTAGTCTCTACTTCCCTAAATTATAAGACTTCATTAAATCATTAAATCCCTTCATTAAATCTCCTCAAAAGGGAGCCAAGAGCATTCCTGGCAGCATCCTTCAGTCAGGTCCTGTCTGAACACCACTGTAGAAGAATCTTTGTCTTTTCTCCTTATTTATACTATGCTCTGATACTGTGAAAAATTTCCTCTGCAGCAGATGGTGGGTTGGGAAAGTAATTTGGAGTGTGGTGTGTGTGAATAGAATACGTGATATATGAAAATGCGCCAAACGGGGTGGGGGGGGGGTGTGGTTGACAAAGCTCCCTAACAAATAGGGCTGATTCTAGGTTGCCTCTATCCTGATAGTTCTTTGGCCCTTTCAAGAAATTTCAGGAAGGGAAAATTTAGTTGCCTCAACTTGGTGCCATATTTTTCCTCTCAAGTCTCCGTCATTTAATGGAAAGTTTAACAATATTGCTATTGTTACAAATAGTTGCATCTCATTTTTATCACCTTACTTTGTGCTTTCTATTTTCCTTGTTTTGTTTTCTCTCTTGCTGTGTGGACTCTGCTTTCCTTTTCCCCCTTCTGGCAATATAATAAGGTAATTCTCTGTACAGATAGAGAGGTTTTAATTGTATTTGTCAAAAACTGGAAACAACCCAAATGTCCTTCAACAAGAGAATGAATAAACAAGCTGTGTTACATCTGTACACTGGAATTCTCCTCAGCAGTGAAAAGGAGCAACTACTGTTACAACATGATGAATCTCACATACAGTTATATCAAGTGAAAGAAGCCAGACTCAATAGGGTACATACATACTGTATGATTCCATTTATAGAACATTCTGGAAAAGGTGAAAAGTACAGGGGAGGAACACAGACCAGTGGTTGCCAAGTGCTGGGGTTGAAAAGGGAGCTGACTACAAAGGAGCCCAGGAAAACTTTTGCAGGTGATAAAAGTATTCTACATTTTGATTGTGGTGATAGTTGCACAGCTAAATGAGTTCGTCAAAATTCACAGATTTATGCACTAAAAAAAGGTAAATTTTATGTACGTAAATTATACCTTAATTTTTTTCATTTTAGTTAAAAAAACAAAAAAGTCCACTCTACTCGTGACTGCTTTGACACTTAAAAAAAAAAAAATCTCTTGGGGGCTTCCGTGGTGGCGCAGTGGTTCAGAATCTGCCTGCCAATGCAGGGGACACGGGTTCAAGGCCTGGTCCGGGAAGATCCCACATGCCGCGGAGCAACTAAGCCCGTGCGCTGCAACTACTGAGCCTGCACTCTAGAGCCCGCGAGCCACAACTACTGAAGCCCGCATGCCTAGAGCCTGTGCTCCACAACAAGAGAAGCCACTGCAATGAGAAGCCCGTGCACCGCAACAAAGAGTAGCCCCCGCTCGCCACAACTAGAGAAAGCCTGCGTGCAGCAATGAAGACCCAACGCAGCCAAAAATAATAAATTAATTAATTTTAAAAAAATCTCTTGAACCTACACTTAATTATCAATACCCTTAACTAAACATCAATCAACTGACCTAAGAGAAAATCAATCACTATATCCTCAGACTCCTCCTCAAACTGCTTCCTAGTTTTTGTTCGGACAACCTGGCAGTTTCACTGCATAATTTTATAGTTAATCAATAATTTTTATAGTATTTATCTGCTTTTTCAAAAATTACTGGTGCATGCTATTTTGCAGCTATATTTAAAATAATTAGCTGTATGTAGTCATGTCTAATTGGTTTCTGATTTACCGCTAGTCTTTTTATAGCATTACTTCCTTATTTCTGCATTATTTAGATGGATCTTTAGGTTGTTTAGAGTAAAATGCTTCTGTTCCCCGCCCCCCCACAAATTCAGATGTTGAAATCCCAACCCCCAAAGGTGATGGTATTGGTAGATGAGGCTCTGGGGGATGATTAGGTGATAAGCATGGAGCACTCATGATGAGATTACTGCTGTTACAAAAGAGATCCTACAGAGCCACGAACCTCTTCCATGCGAGCATCCAGGGACGACAAGTCTGAGACCTGGAAGAGGTCTCACCCAACCATGCTGACACCCTAATCTCAGACTTCCAGCCTCCAGAACTGTGAGAAATAAATTTCTGGTGGTTATAAACCAACAAGTCTGTGATATTTTGTTACAGCAGCCTGAATGGACGAAGACAATCTCCAAGTAACTTAAGTTGAGCGTATGTGTGGCACTCTTTCTTGGCTCTTGCACATGCCAATTTTTTCTTTTCTTTTTTTTGGCCATGCAGCCCAGCTTGCGAGATCTCAGTTCCCCAACCAGGGACTGAACCTGGACCACGGCAGTGAAAACAAAAAGCCCTACCCACTGGACCACCAGGGAACTCACAGCATCTGCAAGTTTTTGTTGCCTTCAAGTTCAGCTGAGTTTAGAATTATAGGGTCAAATTTTTTGTTGCTGTTCAAAAGATTAGAGGATACAAGACTCAAGGAAATAGAAACATACGATGCTCCTATAATGAAACATTTAATAGATCTCAGTAAAAATTTCAATGCTCTACATAAAACATACTCAATTAAATTCTAATTAAAATCCCAATGGATGTTTAAAGAGTTTGATACAGAAACAATTAAGTTCAATTGGAAGAATAAATGGTGAAAAAAATTAAAAATATTTTGAAAATGAAGAATTACCACAAGGAGACTTGCCCCAACGCATTTAAAAATTACCCTAGGGACTTCCCTGGTGGCAGAGTGGTTAAAAATCCGCCTGCCAATGCAGGTGACATGAGTTTGAGCTCTGGTCCGGGAAGATCCCACATGCTGCAGAGCAACTAAGCCCACAAGCCACAACTACTGAGCCCGTGGGCCGCAACTACTGAAGCCCATGTGCCTAGAGCCCGTGCTCCACAACGAGAAGCCACCGCAATGAGAAGCCCGTGCACCGCAATGAAGAGTAGCCCCTGCTCGCCACAACTAGAGAAAGCCTGCACATAGCAACTGAAGACCGAACACAGCCAAAAATAAAATAAATAAAATAAATAAATTTATTTTTTTAAAAAGTGATTAAAAATTACCCTAAAGCTTCAGTAATGAAACCAAGGTGACTGTTTGGAATAGACAGATAAGTTGAACACAATTTTATTTATTACTTTATTTTTTAATTTTTGGCCGCTCTGCATGGCTTGTGGGATCTTAGTTCCCTGATCAGGGATCAAACGTGTGCCACCTGCAGTTGAAGTGCAGAGTCTTAACCACTGGACCTCCAGGGAAGTCCCTGAACACAGTTTTAAAAACCGAGAAATATAGACCTGAATATAGGAAAGTAGTAAATGATAAAATTGGCATTCAAATAAAATGGAATAAAAATAATTTATTTAAGAAATGTTGTCAAAATAATTGCTTTGCACAGGAGGCATAACCCTCCCAGATGTCAGACAATACTACAAAGCTACAGTAATCACAACAGTGTGGTACTGGCACAAAAACAGACATATGGATCAATGGATCAGAATAGAGAGCCCAGAAATAAACTCACACACCTACGGTCAATTAATCTTCAACAAAGAAGGCAAGAATATACAATACAGAAAAGACAGTCTCTTCAGCAGTGGTGTTGGGAAAGTTTGACAGCCGCATGTAAATCAATGAAGTTAGAACACACCCTCACAGCACACACAAAAATGAACTCAAAAACGGCTTAAAGACTTAAACACAAGACATGACACTATAAAACTCCCAGAAGAGATCACAGGCAAAACATTCTCTGACATAAATTGTACCAATATTTCCTTAGGTCAGTCTCCCAAGGCAATAAAAATAAAAACAAAAATAAACAAATGGCACCTAATCAAACTTATAAACTTTTGCACAGCAAAGGAAACCATAAACAAAACAAAAAGACAGTCTATGGAATGGGAGAATATATTTGCAAACAATGCAACCAACAAGGGCTTAATTTCCAAAATATACAAACAGCTCACACAACTCAACAACAGAAAAACAAACTCAATCAAAAAATGGGCAAAAGAGGGCTTCCCTGGTGGCGCAGTGGTTGAGAATCTGCCTGCCAATGCAGGGGACACGGGTTCGAGCCCTGGTCTGGGAGGATCCCACATGCCGCGGAGCAACTGGGCCCATGAGCCACAACTACTGAGCCTGCGCGTCTGGAGCCTGTGCTCCGCAACAAGAGAGGCCGCGATAGTGAGAGGCCCGCGCACTGCAATGAAGAGTGGCCCCTGCTTGCCACAACTAGAGAAAGCCCTCGCGCAGAAACGAAGACCCAACACAGCCAAAAAAAAAAAAAAAAAAAAAAAAATGGGCAAAAGACATAAATAGACATTTCTCCAAAGAAGAAATACAGATGGCCAATAGCACATGAAAAGATGCTCAACATAAATTATTAGAGAAATGCAAATCAAAACTACAATGTGGTACCACCTCACACTGGTCAGAAGAGCCATCATTAAAAAGTCTACAAATAACAGATGGAGAGGGTGTGGAGAAAAGGGAACTCTCCTACACTGTTGGTGGGAATGTAAATTGCCACTATGGAGAACAGTATGGAAGGTTCCTCAAAAAACTAAAAATACAATTACCATATGATCCAGCAATTCCACTCCTGGGCATATATCCAGAAAAAAACTATAATTCAAAAATATACATGCACCCCTATATTCACAGCAGCACTATTCACAATAGCCAAGACGTGGAAGCAACTTAAATGTCCATTGACAGAGGAATGGATGAAGAAGATGTGGTACATATATACAATGAAGTACTACTCAGCCATTAAAAAAGAACAAAATAATGTTCTTTTGCAACATGGATGCAACTAGAGATTATCATACTAAGTGAAGTAAGTCAGAAAGAGAAAGACAAATACCATATAATATCACTTATATGTGGCATCTAAAATATGATACAAATGAACCTATCTACAAAACAGAAACAGATTCACGGACATAGAGAACAGACTTGTGGTTGCCAACGGGGAAGGGGGGGTGGGGGAGGGATGGAATGGGAGGTTGGGTTTAGCAGATGTAAGCTATTATATATAAAATGGATAAACAACAAGGTCCTACTGTATAGCACAGAGAACTATATTCAATATCCTATGATAAACCATAATGGAAAAGAATATTAAAAAAGAATGTATATATAACTGAATCACTTTGCTATACAGCAGAAATTAACACAACATTGTAAATCAACTATACTTTGATAAAAAAACAAATGCTTTGCTGGGTAGACAAAACATGGGATGTTCCCTCACACCGTATATGAAAACAAATTTTAGATGGATTAGGGATTTAACGTAAAACATAAAATCACAAAAGTACTCAAGGAAAAATACAAGACAATATATTTATAACTTCGGAAAACGAAAAGCCTTTCTTATACTGCAAAAAGACTGCAGATTTGATCGGATAAAAATTACAACTCCCATAGGGCAAAAACCCATAAATGACATGGAAAATGACTCACATACAGGAAGAAAATTTACAATATATTTATATGATCATAGCAATAGATGCTGAAAAAGCATTTGACAAAATCAAACACCCATTCATGATAAAAATTCTGGGTAATCTAGGAACAGAGGGGCATTTCCTCTATTTGATAAAGAATATCTACAAAAATCCTACAGCTGGACTTCCCTGGTGGCTCAGTGGTTAAGAATCCACCTGCCAATGCAGGGGACACAGGTTCGAGCCCTGGTCCAGGAAGATCCCACATGCCGCAGAGCAACTAAGACCGTGCACCGCAACTACCGAACCTGTGCTCTGAGCCCGCGAGCCACAACTACTGAAGCCCACATGCCTAGAGCCCGTGCTCCACAATAAGAGAAGCCACCGCAATGAGAAGCCTGCGCACCGCAACAAAGAGTAGCCCCTGCTCGCCACAACTAGAGAAACCCCACGCACAGCAACAAAGACCCAACACAGCCATAAATAAATAAATTTTTAAAAAAGAAATAAAATGTCTTTGTTTGCAGATGACATGATCATCTACATAGAAAATCCCAAAGAATCTTAAAAAAAAAAAAAAAAAAAGTTCCTGGAACTGATAAGCAATTAATTATAGCAAGGTTGTAGGATACAAGGTTAATACACAAAAGTCAATCAGTTTCCTATTTACCAAAAATTAACAAGTGGAATTTGATATTAAAGCACAATGCCATTTACATTAGTACCAAAAAAAAAAAAAAGAGAGAGAGAGAGAGAAAGAAATACTTCAGGAATAAATCTAACAAAATATCTACCTAATGCACTGTGGTGACCTAACTGGGGGGAAGTCCAAAAGGGAGGGGATATGTGTATGTGTATGGCTGAGTCATTTTGCTGTGCAGTGGAGGCTAACACAACTTTGTAAAGCAACCATACTCCAATAAAAAATAATTTAAAAAAATAATTAACTAATTTAAAAAAGAAAGAAAGAAAGGGAAAAGAGGTAGAAGAGAAGGGAGGGAACAATATGCTTACTGTGAAGTTGAGTGTGACTGCTGTAATTAGGCCTCAGTTTGGTTTTGAGCTTCCTGGCAGCCCAGGGGAAAAGAGAGATATTATGAATAACATAGTTTTTATAATCAGGAAAATGAATTCATACCATTCCTTATAAAGAGATAGAGCTGACCCTGAGTGATCAACTGCAGTGTTCATCTTAAAATGTTTATGGCAAAGGCAGAAGCAGAAATCATATAGCTGTTTGTGATAGTGATCAAAATAAAAGACGATGCTGTAACATTGAAACACTTGTAAATCAAGCTAATATTTCATACGGTGAAGTTGTAGTTAATCTCTACAGAGACTTAATGAACCCAAAGACAGAAGAGCCTTGCATACCCTGAGGACTGACTGGATTCTGAATCCCACAGACTGGTCATTCTCAGTTTGAGTATTCATAAGAATCAAATAAAGTTCTTGTTAAAAAAAAAAAAATCTAGCAAAATATGTACAAGATCTTTATGAGGAAAACCACACAACTCTGATGAACAAAATGAAAGAATAAATGGAGAGATATTCCATGTTCATGGCTAGGAAGATTCAGTATTACCAAGATGTCAGTTCTTCCCAACCTGATCTATCTAGATTCAATGCAATCCCAATCAAAATCCCTTCAAGTTACTTAGTGGATACTGACAAACTGACTCTAAAGTTTATATAGAGAGTCAAAAGATCCAGAATAGCCAACACAATACTGAAGAAGAACAAAGCTGGAGAACTGACATTACCTGACTTCAAGACTTCCTATAAAGCTACAATAATGGAAATAGGGGGGTACTGGTGAAAGAATAAACAAAGAGATCAATGGAACAGAATAGAAAACCCAAAAATAGACCCACACAAATACAGTCAACTGGTCTTTGACAAAGGAGCAAAAGCAATACAATGGAGGAATGATTCCTTTCAACAAATGGTTCTGGGAGAACTGGACATCTACACGCAAAAAAATAAAAAATAAAAAAATAAAAATTTAGACACAGACCTCACACTCTTGACAAAAGTTAATTCAAAAGGGAGTTTTGTTGGCAAGAATGTGGAGCAACAGGAACTTTCATTCATTGCTGGTAAAAATGCAAAATGATACAGCAACTTTGGAAGACAGTTTGACAGTTTCTTAAAAAATTAAACATACTTTTACCATATGCTCTAGCAATGACTATTTTTTGGTATTTTTTCAAATGAACTGAAAACTTAAGCCACACAGAAACATGCACAGGGATGTTTACAGGAACTTTATTCATAGTTGCCAAGTTTTGGCAACTAAGCAACTAAGATGTCCTTCAGTAGGGGAATGGATAAATAAACTGGTACGTTCAGACAAAGGAATATTATTCAGTGCTAAATGGGAGTGAGCTATCAAGGCGTGAAAGGACATGACGGAACTTTATATGCACATTACTAAGGGAAAGGAGCCACTCTGAGAAGCCTACGTACTGTATGATTCGAGCTATATGACATTCTGGAAAAGGCAAAACTATGGAGAGAGTAAAGAAATCAGAGGTTGCTAGGGGTTGAGGTGTAGGGAAGAATGAATAGGTGGAGCATTCGACAAGTGAAACTATTCTCTATGATACTATAATGGTGGATACATGTCATTATACATTTGTGCAAACCCACAGAATGTACAACACAAAGAGTGAATCCTAATGTAAACCATGGACTTAGGGTGATTATGATGTGTCAGTGCAGCTTCATCAATTGTAACAAACGTACCACTCTGGTGGGGGATATTGATAATGGGGGAGGCTATGCATGTGTGCTGGCAGGAGATATATGGGAACTCTCTGTACCTTCCTCTCAATTGTGCTGTGAACCTAAAACTGCTCTTTAAAAAAAAGTCTTTAGAAAAAGTAACAACATATATGACAAAGACAGAAAAATATGTTACCAACCATGAAGATAAAGGAAGGTTTTGGGACTTCCCTGGTGGCACAGTGGTTAAGAATCCACCTGCCAATGCAGGGGACACAGGTTCGAGCCCTGGTCCAGGAAGATCGCACATGCCGCGGAGCAACTAAGCCCGTGCGCCACCATTACTGAGCCCGCGTGCCACAACTACTGAAGCCTGCGTGCCTATAGCTCGTGCTCCGCAGCAAGAGAAGCCACCACAATGAGAAGCCCGCTCACCGCAACTAGAGAAAGCCCACGTGCAGCAACGAAGACCCAACGCAGCCAAAAATAAATAAATAAAATAAATAACAAAATTTTAAAAAGGAAGGTTTTTACCTGAGAGAAAAGTGAGCAAACAACACAAACAGACCAAACAGAAGAAATATAAATGCCCAATAAAAAAATGTCCATTAGAAATAATAAAGTGGAAATTTAAGCAGCAATTTTTTTCTATCAAATTAGGCAATATTTTAAAATATGGGAATTCCCAAGGTTGGAAAAGTATGGAGACTGGTACTCTCAAACAGCTAGTGGGAATACCAATGAGACATTTTTTGGAGGCTATTTTGGAAACATGTGTTACATTTTAAAAGAAACATTTCTCTTTAAGTATAACAGACAATCATAGGCATACAGGTTGATTAATCATTAAGAAATGAACATGTGCATGTAACCACCTCCAAGGTGAAGAATTTCTCAATTTCCTCCTCAAGTGTAACCACTCTTCTGACAATAGAGATACCCCTTGTCCGTGTTAAACTTATATATAACCTGAATCACACAATAGATATATGTAATTCATTCATGTTGTCACCTTTACTCTTAGTTTGCTCATATTTGTCACTAACAGAATTCCATTTTATGAATCAATAATTTACTTATCCATGTGGGATATTTCCAATTTGAGGCTATTGGGCTATATGTTTCTATAAACAAACATTCTTACACCCATCTTTACTATGCACGCATACTCAGTTCTGTGGGGTATTTACACAGGAATCTAATTGTTGGATCACATGGTACGTGTATGTTCAATTTTAGTAAGTATTGTCAAACAATTTTCAGTAGTGGTTATATCAAATTACACTCCCAACCCAACAGTGGGTGAGAGTTCCAGTTGCTCCACATCCTAACCAGCACTTGCTTTTAGAAAAGAAAAGATGAAAACCCAACGATGGAATCACCCAATCAGGAAGCTTGTAAAACACAAAACAAAAACAAATTAAATGCAAAGTAGAAGGAAGGAAATAGAAGAAGAAAATAATAAAACAGAAAATAAACATTCCAATAGAAGAACGGACAAAGCCAAAAGTTGGTAAATATTAAAAACTTAATGTCAATAAATTTGAAAATTCAGATGAAATGCGAAATTGTTTTGAAAAATGTAACTTAACTAAATTGACACATGAAGAGAGAAAATATGAACAGTACTATTAAATTATTAAAAACTTTCTCCCAAACAAAACTCCTAGCACAGATGACTTCACTGGTGAATTCTATCAATCCATAATCTTTAAGGAAGAAACATTACCAGTCCTACATAAAGAAAGAAAAACAAAGGACACTTCACAACTCTTTTTATGCATGAATTTTGGAAATGTTTGTAAACTCAGACGTAGCAATCCCATGTATAGGAATTTATTCTACGATATACTGACTTAAATGCACAAAGATAAATGTGCAGGAATGATCACTGTGGTTCACTGTTAACGCTTGAATCGTGTCTCCCCAAATTCTTATGTTTAAGTTCTCAGCCCCAGAACCTCTGAATTTGACCATATTTGGAGATAAGGTCTTTGCAGAAGTGGTTAAGTTAAAATGAGCTCATAGACCAGTGGGCCCTAATCCTGCTAATATAACTGGTATCCTTTTAAGAAGAGAAACTGTGGACACAGACACACACACAGTGAAGATGATGTGAAGACACAGGGAGAAGACAGCCATCTACAAGCCAAGGAGAAAAGATTGGAACAAATCTTTCCTTCACAGCCCTCACAAGGAACCAAGCCCTCTGACAAAACTTCCAGATTCCAGAACTCAAACTTCAAGCCTCCAGAACCATAGGGAAATAAATTTCTGTTGTTTAAACCACCCAGTCTTTGGTACTTTATTATGGCAGTCCTAGCAAACTAATACATTCATAAAAATGGAGGAGGAGAAAGCAATCAATATATCTACCAGAAAAAAATTATTCAGATAAATTACAATATACCTGTACTATGAAATAGTATGGAGCCTATAGGAAAAATGAGGTTTGTGTATGTATGGGTATTCAAACAGGGTTACTGATAAAATGTCCATAATTTTTCCTAAGTGGAAAAAAAAGTATGCTGTAACATCTGTGTATATTATGTTCCATTTTTGTTAAATAAATAATTAAATATGTGTTCAAAAGTACAGAAAAATGTCTGGAGGTTTATACAATAAATTGTTAACGCATTCAGGAGATTAGAGAAAGCATTATTTATTACTTTATTGTTTTGTTGAAAATGATGAGTATAGTTTCCTTAATCATTAAAATTTGGGGGGTATACAAATACATACACAGACCACATTATATGTAAAAGATATAAAGATGATCAGAATCTCAATTGGGCTTTTTGAAAATAACTGAAAAAATGATTTAAAAGTTCATAAGGATGGAAAAATATCTGAGAATGAACAAGAAAATTTTGAAAAGGGAAAATGGTAAGGGATTTTTCTTTTGACACATTAAATTGTATGCCTTCCACTTATACACTTATGTCAACTATTTCTTAATAAAACTGGAAAACAATGATAGAATGTCTATACACTCAAAAAATTTAGCACTGATACAGAAATGGAAAAATAAATCAGTGGAATCAAACAGTCTAGAGAAATATCCAAATACCCATGATAATGGCATTTTAGTTTAGGGAAAATGATTTAATAAACAGTGCTGGCATAATTGGCTATTCACCCGAAAGAAAACAAAATTAGACTACCTATCTTGTCCCATATACCAAAAAAAAAAAAAAAGCAAAGAGCTAGTACATTTTAAAAAGATACTCAACTTCACAACTACACGTTTGAAAAATAATAGCAAATCATTATCCACCAGCAGATTGCAAAGTGTGACACCAGCAGGGAGGTCAATAAGCTGACATCGCCGCAAGTACCGTGTGAATGTGAAGTGCTTTAAACATTTACGAAAATAGTCAGACAATACTCTCGACTTCGCAATTATTTTTGGAAGGCAGCGGAAATAATTCAGCAGTATATAAGGAAATACAAATAAAGTTGTTTATTACAGCCTCTCCTGTAGTGGCAACCACACTGGCAATAACCCAAAAGCTCAGAAAAAGGCAACATTAAATAAATCCCAGTACACGCATCCTATGGATAATTAGTCATCTTTGAAAGACACATGAGTCAGATCAGTGCTCACTGACCTGGAAAACTACCCATAATATGCCCTTAAATGGGTTAAACAGGAAGACAAGTTGCTGAGTAATATGTGTTAATATGATCCCCTCACCGTTTTTTTTTTTTTTTTTTAAGCAAACAGGAAGCAAGAAGTGCCCTGTACGCTTTTGGCTTATATGAGCACGGAGACAGGTGTGCATGCTACAGACTACCTTCTTTTTTTTTTGTTTTCCTTAAATTTTGTTTTAACTGTGGTAAAGTACATATAACTTAAAATTGACCATTTAAATCATTTTAAGTGTACAGTTCAGTTATGCTAAGTATATTCCCATTGTTGTGCAACTATCTCCAGAATTCTTTCATCCTGCAAAACTGAAACTTCATACCCATTAAACAATAACTCCCCGTTTCCCCCTCCCCACCAGCCCTGGTAACCAACATTCTATGTTTTGTTGCTATGAATTTGACTACTCTTAGGTACCTCATGTAAAGAGAATCACACAGTATCTGCCTTTCTGTGATTGGTTTATTCCACTCAGCATGATGTCCTTAGGTTCACCCATGTTGTAGCATATGTCAGAATTTCCTTCTTTTTAAAGGCTGAATAATAATTCATTGTATGGATAGACCACATTTTGTTTATCCATTCATCCACTGATGGGCACTGGGGTTGCCTCCACCTCTCGGCTATTGTAAATAGTGCTGCTATGAACACGGGTTTATAAATATCTACTTGAGACTCTGCTTTCAATTCTTTTGGGTACATACCCAGAAGTGGGATTGCTGGATCATATGGTAATTCTCTTTTTAATTTTTGAGGAAATACCATACTCTTTTCTAAAGCTGCTGCATCATTTTACATCCCCACCAACAGGGTACAAGGGTTCCAATTTTTCCACATTTTCTCCAACCTTCTTTCTGTTCTTTTGATAGGAGCCATCCTAATGCTTGTGAGGTGATATCTCATTGTGGTTTTTTGTTGTTGTTGTTTTTGTTTTTAGATTTATTTATTTTGGCTGTGTTGGGTCTCTGTTGCTGTGCCTGGGCTTTCTCTAGTTGTGGCGAGCAGGGGCTACTCTTCGTTGCAGTGCGCGGGCTTCTCATTGCGGTGGCTTCTCTTGTTGAGGAGCACGGGCTCTAGGCGTGCAGGCTCAGTAGTTGTGGTGCACGGGCTTAGTTGCTCCGCGGTATGTGGGATCTTCCCGGACCACGGATAGAACCCGTGTCCCCTGCATTGGCAGGTGGATTCTTAACCACTGCGCCACCAGGGAAGCCCCCATTGTGGTTTTGATTTGCATTTCTCTAATGATTTGTGGTGTTGGGCATCTTTTCATATGCTTATTGGCCATTTGTATAACTTATTTGGAGAAATGTCTATTTAAGCCCTTTGCCCGTCATTTGTTAATTGGGTTATTTGGCAGCTTTTTGCTGTTAAATTACAGGTCAGGCTACCTTCTTAACACTGTCACCTAAGAGGGGTGCCAGGGTGGCCCAGATAGAAATGGGGGCAGAGAAACCAGTTACTATTTCTTCATACATCTCTATTATATGCATTGTTAGAAAACGCATAGATTACCTTTCTGATTGTTTTTATATCTAATGAATTATAGGGAAAAAAGATGAAGCTCTGACTCCCATTGCAGAGGAGCCTCAAGCTGACCCTTGCAAGCTCTTGCCCATCTTCTCTCAACCTATTTTAAGTTCAAGTTTCTCTCTCCGAGTTGAAGAAAGATTTGTTTTTAGTTCATTTTTACCTTTTCCAACTGCAAGGGAGTGAGGTTCAGAGTAACCCATTTTTTGGCCTTTTTCTTACAGATATAAAAATATCCATAACATTTGCCATAGGGTGAAAAAGAGTTATTTGTTCTTTTATAGATATCATTAAAAATACTGGGCTTCCCTGGTGGTGCAGTGGTTGAGAATCCGCTTGCCAATGCAGGGGACACGGGTTCGAGCCCTGGTCTGGGAAGATCCCACATGCCGCGGAGCAACTGGGCCCGTGAGCCACAACTACTGAGCCTGCGCGTCTGGAGCCTGTGCTCCGCAACAATAGAGGCCGCGATAGTGAGAGGCCCGCGCACCGCGATGAAGAGTGGCCCCCACTCGCTGCAACTAGAGAAAGCCCTCGCACAGAAACGAAGACCCAACACAGCCAAAAATAAAATAAATAAATTTAAAAAAAATACTAAGAACTCAAGGATATTGTATAAATGTAAGAAGCATAAAAAATGCTAAAGGTAAAAACGCCTTATTCATTCATTTAACAAACCTTAACTGAATGCAACTTGGTGTTGATCCAGTTGCTGGAGATATAGCAGTAAATAAAACAAGAAGAAGTTGGAAAGTAATAAGTGTAGTACAAAGTAATGCTAGGTCAGGAGGATGGGGTCATATTTTTGTAGAATGGTCAGGGAAACTTTCTTGTACAAGGAGTCTCAGTTGTGACAGGCGCTAAATGTCCATGCTTCGTCCACAAGGGACAGGGTCTCCCTAATTAACAGAAATATAATTCTCAAAAGGATTTTGACAAATTTAAATAATCATCTACTGAAAAGGGCCTAAATCCATCTTAATATATAAATATGCACTTATAACATTTTTTTAAAAAGAAGGTATTGGTCATGGAATGTGTCCCTCCCAAAATTCATATATTGAAGCCCTAAACTTCAATGTGATGGTATTTGGAGGTGGGTCTTTGGGAGCTAATTAGGGTTAGATGAGGTCATGAGGATGGGGCCCCCATGATGGGATTAGTGCCCTTATAAGATAAGGAAGAAACCAGACACAGTAAGAAGGCGGCCATCTACAAGCCAGGAAGAGGGCCCTGACCAGAACCCAACCATGCCAGTATCCTGATCTCAGACCTTCTAGCTTCCAGAACTGTAAGAAATAAATGACCACTGTTTAAGCCACCCAGTCTATGACATTTTGTTACAGCAGCCCAAGCAGCCCAAGATATTACTTCTTGACAATAATTGCAATCCATTCTTATCACTCATTCTGATTTCATTTTATATGCTTTGTTGTTGGGTATACTAAAAGTCCTTCACTTATTCATTTTTTCAATCATAAAACATTCCAGCGCATGTGCTTTGTTTAATCGACTAAAACTGAAAATGCATATTCCAAATTGTGGTCCCTGAGTAAACTGCAGAGCCCTAGAAGGATGGGTGAGTCAGCACACACTTCCAGCCCTTTCAATGGAAACACTCAGTTGACCAGAGCTAAGGCCCCAGCGCAGGAGTCTGAGTGAGCAGTGCTCCAATGGGTAAGAGGGAATCAGTGGATGGGGTTACACGGTGTGTTGTCTGCAGGGCAGGCGGTTGTCAGTGGTTCCAAGTGTGTAAGACACTTTGGTAAACTTCCTCCAATGTTTCATGCTTCCTGCAGATGGGAAAGTCTGCTTATAGTAAAGGAAATACTGATGGCCCACAGCCTTTATAAGAGTCTTTTTTAGCTGACTAGGCTATGTGCTTGCTAAAAATAAGCAAAAGCATCCCAGGGTTCACCAGGAGCCTCTGCTGAAAGGTAGGAACAGGTGAAACAAAAAGAGATCAGATAGAAAGAAATGCTTTCTAATGATTTCCACCTCGGTGTGGTAATGTGGCAATAATTATGATTCCTGGTCTTCATCCTATCTGATTAGAGGGGGAAAAAACCGAATTTACAGAGATCCTCTTTCTTATTCTCATGGAACTTCTGTGAAACTGCTAGAGGCAGGGCATATCATTCTTTTATTTGTATTTGAGAAAATAAAGGACCATCTGAGTCAAGGTGAGATTCAGAGCTATCATATCCACTCATCCAGAAGTGAACAGGATATGACCAATTGAATTATATTTCCATTTATTTTAAAGATGGGGTTTGGGAACTATTCCTACGTGATAAGGTAAAGGCTCTCAGGGGTACGGTCTGCCTCTCAGATCCCCTTTGAAATAACAGTGGAAATTATCAGAAGAAAGAAAAATCTGCATCCATCCTAGAAACCAAGCCAAAGCCCTTTCCACATGCCAGAGCCTTGGAGATATTCTTCCTACACCACAATGCAGAATGGAGCTGTATGAAGAAACTGAGAACACCAATTCACAGTTTTTTGTTGAGAGAAAATACAGTGTCTCCAGGAACAGCAAAGACCCCTAGCAAAAGCCAACACTCCTTGCTAACTTGGAGGAATGAAGGAGAGAGGGAAGGTAAGACTGAGCACATTTCTTTACTCCCAAATGCCCTGAAGATTAGCCCTGATAAGAAGCACAGGGCAGCCCTGGGGATGGTGGGCTGATAGGATCAGCATAACTATGCAGTCAGGTGGGTCTGAATATGAGTCCCAGCTCTACCACCTACTAGCTCTGGAACCCCGGGCAGGTATTAAACTTCTCTAAGCCTCCCTTTTCTTCTCTGCCAAACTGGCTAGTAACTGTGCCTTTTGCACAGGATTGCTGTGAAGATTAAATGACATAAGAGTGTAAAGTGCTTAAAATAGTCCCTGCAAGTGCTCATTTAGTGATGATGATGATGGTGGTGATGGTGATAGATATGATGGGGATGGTGATGGATAGGATGGTGATGGATATGATGATGGTGGTCATGGTGATGGTGATGGTGATGGATATGTTGATGGTGGTCATGGTGACAGTGATGAATACAATGATGGTGGTGATAGATATGATGATGATGATGATGATTAATTGTGAAACTGGAATTTAAGATTTGGCGAAATACAGCTAAAGCTTTTGAAAAGCTTCAAATACTTTAAATACTCTTACTCTTTGATCCAGTAATTCCACTTATTGGAAATATTCTTTGAGAAATAGAAATAGACAAAAGAATTCAAAGATAAAGTTTAGTTGTAGTTGGAAAAACAGTAAACAAGCTAATAAATACGTAACAACAGCAGAGGTTTTGGGGGGAAAACCTGTAGAAATAATAGGATCTACAATAGATAGATTGACCCCAATTATGGACAGACTGGAGAAACAGGCTGTCAGGACCAGGAAATTTGAGAGGCTGGATAAAATGAATGACATCCCCACCCCCTCCACACTTCCAGAGAACAATCCCTTCTCCACCCCCACAGGACACAGGAAGTCTATCCTCTGTAAAAACTGAATGAGAGATGTTCCCAACTCAGGGACACCACGGAACAGAGAGAGATGGTGGCATGAAACAGGACAAATGGGTTTACATATTAAGTTGAGCTGATGACCCCAGCCCCCTCCTCCCACTGATGTCTCAGAGCCCTGGTGGCCAGGTATGTTCTGCCTACGTACGAAATTAGAAAATCTTTTCTGGGAGAATCTCAACTGCCCAGAGAAAATTCTACAGATAAAAGCATTCAAAGTTGTTTGTTGTTTTTTTTTTAAAAAAGAGAGCTCAGAGTTTCTCATTCTCCTATATGAACAAGCAGTCAAGGGATGAGTAAACATTTGGGGGAAATTCTCCAACATGAAGACTACAGCACAGAAAAGAGAAGAAAAATAACCTGGCAGAAGGCGAGGTAGTACAAGTATCAGAATCAGAGCAGCTACAGTAGCCAGCAAGATTGAGACTGCAAATGTTACAGGTGTTATGAACACACTACACCTGAGACTTTCTATGTGGTGAAACCAGAGGTATTGAAAGACAATTCAAAGGGAATCATTTCCTCACTATCTGATTCACTGTTACATTCATACCAGGTACTGCATCATCTAAAATTCTCTCTCTGAAATCACAGACATGGCCCCCTTCTTGCTGGCTTGGGCAATAGCATTCCCTCACAGCCGACCTTGAACCACTGTTCCCACCCCACCAAGCATCCAAGCTTGATTTCTGTGAACTGGGTCACCAGAACTAAAGGCACTAGAACTTTATGCCCGGCATCTGGCATATTCGATGCTGAAATCAGCTGGCACAGAAATAAGAACCCAAAACTCTCAAAATAATCCCACAGATCAGGACTAGCCCCATGAGTACTAAATTCAGAAAACTGATGGTGACTCAAATAACTATTTAACTTCGATTGCTCCTTTTTAAGATGCCCATGATTTAGGAGTCCAGAGATCATCAATATAATTAGTTGTTTTAAACACAAAAGACTTTGACAAATCCCCTCTCAATTATTATATGAAAGTGTTATTATATGAAAGTGTGTGTGTGTGTGTGTGTGTGTGTGTGTGCAGGGTTTGAAAAGATTGAGAAAAATCTGAGATGTTATTTTTAATAACAATATAGAAATTATAATAAGCTTTTATGCTATCCAAATTGGGGGAAGTGATATCAAAGTTAACAGTTGTCACTTTGCATTATTGTAAATTCTTTAACAATAGGATGACATTGCCTTAATAAATGGCCCTTTAATAAATGGTCCTATTTATGGTTTAAAAAAAAAAAAAGCCTGTGTTCCAGTGTTACACACTGTAGTCAGAAACATCGCTTGCCAGAAATAGAAATAACATAAAGTCCAAGAGATTGAGTAGGTTGCAAATTGCTCTCCTGCATGGGAGGAACAATTCCTTTCTCCCCTATCTTTGCACTGTTCCTCCCTCAAAATGAATTACTACCATAACACATCCTACAAGTGGCCGTGGAGACCCTACCCAGGACCAGATAATGGAGTGGATGCTGGGGGAGGGCCTGGAGGAAGCAATTCCTGCACTCAAAGAACTGAAACTTCACCGCCCTCACCTCAATGTCTACGGATCCAGGACACGGGAAAAGAGAAACCTCCCCACCCTACACACACAGTGACTCTTGTTTTGTTCAAAGGTGCTCTGTTCCCACAGTATACGTTGGCTGCCAGTCACTCTAGCTTATCCATGTTTTTAAAGCTGAAATCAAACTCACCACCCAATTCCCCCACGCTTTTCAGACAGACACAAAGAGTCCCGCTGAACCATTGTGAGGGCGCTCCCTGGTCTAAAGAACCACAGCCCCACGGTGGAGAGGAGGACTCCCTCTCGGAAACAGACTCCAAGATTTCCCCAGCTCAACGGCTCCCACGTTCTCCCAAACACCCACTCACAGATCACGTCCCTTCCTTCCAGGACTCACTGGGTGAGGCACGGGAGAGATACATCCAGCCAGGACCATGTGAATTCTGTCATTCGAGTCACCAGCTTGCTGCTGGTTAGAGGCAATTCAGAGTTGGCCAGTGGAGGAGAGAAATCAAGGTGGGGTTTGGACACTGATTCAAGGCAGCCCGTCCTGGTCCTCTGTGCCGTGTCACCCACTCCGCTGGGCGGCCTGCGACAGACGGGGCCTCTCCCTGTGCCACAACCCAACGTCCCATTCATCTCTGTCCCCTTCACACATACACAGGACACAGCTGGCAGGAGAGCAACCGACCAACGTCCACTGAATTGATAGGACCTGCTTCCACTAAGAAACCAGGGGCGAGGGCTTGGCATTCACCACGGGCTCTAAGGGACCAGAGAACCACCTGAGCTAAGGAGCCCTGAGACCAACCGTGTAGGTGGGGTGGGTCGGGGGGAGGGGAGCGGCGGTTGACAGACTGTAGGGCAGGCTCTTCCCAGACCCTCAGACACTCCTGCAGAGAGAATCATCGTGCAAAGTTAGAGATATTGACCATGAATGTCCTACCTATGGAGGTTGAAGAGACTAAGATGAGATTGAAATCAGGAATTACTGGATCAGACTGAACTGTATGTTCAGGTGTGAAAATGCCACTTCCCCTTTGTCAGAGGTGCTCAGAAACGTCTGCCCCATCACAGCCCCCTGGATTACTGACCCCCAAGCCACTTCCCACTCACAGGCCACCGTTGGGGTCTCACTCATCCTTCTACACCCGCCTGTACATCAAATTCAACAGGAGCAGGAGCAAAGCACTCAAGGTTAAAATCAAAAGAGGGGGGGCTTCCCTGGTGGCGCAGTGGTTGAGAATCTGCCTGCTAATGCAGGAACACGGGTTCGTGCCCTGGTCTGGGAGGATCCCACATGCCGCGGAGCAACTAGGCCCGTGAGCCACAACTACTGAGCCTGCATGTCTGGAGCCTGTGCTCCGCAACAAGAGAAGCTGCGACAGTGACAGGCCCGCGCACCGTGATGAAGAGTGGCCCCCGCTTGCCGCAACTAGAGAAAGCCCTAGCACAGAAACGAAGACCCAACATAGCAATCAATCCATCAATCAATCAATAAATAAATCTTTAAAAAGAAAAAAAAGAAACCATCACAATTAGCAGGATATTTTAAGCTATAAAAAAAAAAAAAATCAAAAGAGGAACAAGCAAAGCGAAGCGAAGAATTCGTTCTCTAAAAGCAGAGGGGCAGGTGGGGCAGCAAATAGGACCTGGGAGCGGCTTTGCTCATCCCAGCACCAGCCTCCACCCTCTCTGAACATCCCACAGGGCCTCTTTGCCACAGTCAGAAGCGTAATATCTCCCAGTTCCACTGCACTCACTTTCAAGAGTGTGTTTACGATGTCAGGATTAGAATGCCTCTAATTCTGGATGTGCATTTAATTTGCATGCTTCCTTCCCCTTGGGGGTGTCGGGAGGTATTCACAAAGAAAGTTTATTCCCCCTGGAAGGCTACTCAAAAGGATGCTCTAACTAAGCCCCGATGGAGCGCAAGGAAAACCCAAACTAGAGGAAAAATGAGCTCTGCCCCCCAGGTCTCCAGCTTCTCACCTCTCGAAAACCTTCGGAAAAGAGCACAACACGCGGGGCTTCCCTGGTGGCGCAGTGGTTGAGTCTCTGCCTGCCAATGCAGGGAACACGGGTTCGAGCCCTGGCCTGGGAGGATCCCACATGCCGCGGAGCAACTGGGCCCGTGAGCCACAACTGCTGAGCCTGCGCATCTGGAGCCTGTGCTCCGCAACAAGAGAGGCCGCGATAGTGAGAGGCCCGCGCACCGCGATGAAGAGTGGCCCCCGCTTGCCTCAACTGGAGAAAGCCCTCGCACAGAAACGAAGACCCAACACAGCCAAAAATAAATAAATTTTAAAAAAAAATGCCACTTTGGCATAAATATGGTTTAAAAAAAAAAAAAAAAAAAGAGCACAACACGCTCAGGACACAAAGGAGAAGCTACACTCAGTTTTCCCAGCCAGAAGGGGGACAAACAGCCTAGAGATTATCGGCTTTGTTTTGCTACGTTGATGCGTTGTTTTCCAGACCGCTCCCGACTTTTGTGTGAAACGAACAGCTGGGTCTAGGTGAGCTGAGCGCTGAACGGGAGTTACCCCAGGGAAGTTGCTGGAACACCCAGCTCCCCCTTTTCCATATTGCCGGCTCATTTCAGGCCGGAAATAGAGAGAGGCCTCCCCCGCCTCTTGGGTCTGGCCCGATCCACAGGAAACTTCTCTCTTGATTAGACTCCCACTGAGCCCGGGGTTCAACTTTCCATCTTTCATTCCAACCCATACATCCCACCACTCCACCAAGGCCCAGCCAGGGGGCCTTTGCAAACAAACTCGCCCATCCACATCCACTGTGGGCAATCTACAAAGCTCAGGCTAAGAATCAACCGTGCCTTTTTCTTGGAATCAAGACATTATCCTTTGAACCGCCAGGGAATACTCTCCGAACAGCAGATTAATCCTTATTTGCTTTTGGCAGTCACAATCCAGGGGTCAATTAAACAGAGCCAAGCCCTAATGCTCAACCACTTTCCTCAACATTTACATGCGATCGTTGAAGAGGGCGTAGCATTCTCTCAGCCCCGTCTAGATGACAGCGCTGGAGATCACACTGGCCTTCCAGAGCCTTCTTTTTCCTAGGTTTTCCTCCAGTCTAGCACAAAGCGGGTTTCAACGCTCTCTCTCACTTGCAGGCATAGACAAAAGCAAAATGATTTAGACACTACTTTGGATGAGTGGGTGACGGTCACATGACACATCTGGATATTTCCTTTTAAAACAGACTTTCCAACTGAAATGGGATCCAGATGTTGTAAGGAAGGGCAGACATGTATCCAGTCCCCTTCCCAGGTGGTACCTACGGAATGAAGACTCAACTTAATATGACTTTTATGTGTACTTCTTGTTTCCCCTACTACGACGTTAGCTCCTCCGGACCTCGGGCACAGAGCACTTGGCTGCTACATGGAACACAATGCTGAGCCCATGGTTGGTCCTTAAAAGCTGGTTCGTCCAAGAAATCAAACAATAAGTGAATACAGTGAAGAAGGTTCAAATGTATCAGATTAAACCCCAATCAACTGTTCAGGAACAAAAGGTTTCCTGTACAAGGTTATGCAGATAGATTTAGATTTGGAAAATCTTGATCCCCTTGTTTACTAGGACTATCCATCAAGCAAACAGCCAGATTATTTCCCCACCCCCCCACCGCCTTTTGTAATAGCTGGCTATTCAAATGTTCCTTACATGGAAGCTCTATTTATAAAATCTTGATTAGATGACAAACTACATAGACAGCATTTCATATTTCAGAGATTCTAACCATTCTTTAAGACCCAACTCCAATAACTGGTGATATTTATTGAGCACTTGCTATGTGCCAGACTCTGTTTGGAAAGTTCTCAGGCACTTACTCACTTTGTCCTTACAACCCACTGATTCCATCCCCATTTCATGAGTGAAGAAACTGGCTTGGTTGTTCCTTGGGCCTCCCCTGTCCCCTCCAAAGGAAAGTATTCATTTCCCTCTTCTGAAACCCTCCTTAGCATGTTCTGTGCTTCTCTTATGAAACATATATTCTCCCACGAGCATGGAGCAATTCAGGCATCATCCTACCCCCTCTGCCCCACTGAAAATGGGGCTACCTTATCCCAGTGGTACTTATTCCCCAGGCAGATCCAACAACTGCTTATCAGAATCACCTGAGAAGTTTTTGAAACAAAACACAGCAGGGGCCTGGGCTTCACTCCCTAGAGAGTCTGGTCTTGGTGCTCTGGAACCTTTATCTTCAGAAAGCTGTCCAGGTGCTACCGACACACACCAGGTTTGAGGACCACTGTCTTATTCAACAGCTCATGGCCTTGCACTTCGTGGGTAATGAACAAAATTTATCCCATGAATGGATGGCTTAATGAATAACCCATTATTATGAGATGTCGTTCAAGATATTTACAGCTGTTTTCCAAGTGGACACAGAACTACCCACACCCGAACTCTGCCAAGCCCCCGACCTAGCCCCTACCACTCCCTCCCGGCCCCCTTCCCTCATTCAGCTCCAGCTACACTGGCCCTGGGTACTGCCCCTCAGTTGTCCCAAAACATCTGCCTGGACCATTCTTGCCCGAGATTTGCATGGCACCTTTCCTTTTTTTTGGCCATGCCACGCGGCATGCGGGATCTTCCCCAACCAGGGATCGAACCCAGGGCCCCCTGTGTTGGGAGCACGGAGTCTTAACCACTGGACCACCAGGTAAGTCCTCCTTTCTACTTGTATTCAGGTCTTTCCCAAATGTCACCTCCTGAGAGAAGTGACCTCTGACTGCCCTCACTAAACTAGAGCACTCACCCCGGCCCCCCATCATTCATTATGGTATCACAGTCCTTTATCAAAATTCTCATGGCCCTTAACACTAACTGACATTATATTACATATACTTTAAAGGTACTGTGTGTTTCTTCCCCTTAGAACACACATGTCAAGGTTACGGATTCTTCGAGGAAAACAGACAAGCTTCCCCTGCTGTTTAAGTCTTTTTCTGTCTGAAGGGTTTCAGGGGAGTCTTGTCTCTCGTGACAGAAAGGAGGGGCGTAGCTGACTTTTCGGGTCCCTTTCAGGATCCAAAGTCTTAGAAAAAGGCATTTTTACAGATAGGAAAAAAGCTCGGACATCATCCAATGCAAGAGCTCTTCTTAATCTGGAGTCCAGGAGTCCTTGAAGATGTATAAACTTCCTAAAACTGTGAAATTTCGTCCGCGTGCATAAGCACAATTTTCTGTGGAAAGAATCCACAGCTCTCAATGGAGTTTCAAAGAAGCCTGATTTCCCAAACGAAAAGTTAAAATTCTCTAGGCAAAATCTTGCATTACGTAAGAGGAAACTGAGGCACCCTCAAAGAAGCAACTTACATGAGGTCAAACAGCTGGTCAGTGACAGAGTTCTAAGAAGAATCCACGTTTGTTGATTCCCAAGCAGTCCCCCTCCCTCTGCCCCCAGCCCCCCATGAGATGTTCCCATAGAAAGAGAAGACGCGTCCCTCACCACACCGGATTGCCATCCTGGACCCCTGGACCCTCAGAGTAGCTACTCTCATGACTAAGCCTCTGGGCAAAAACACTGAAGCATGCCTTCCCCTTCCTAACAATTTCATTATTCACAAATTTGCGTGTAGTGAGGACATCAGAGGGCTCAAAACTGCCCTAAGCCTCTTTCAAATGGCATTTCATGCAAGGCAGTACAGGGCGTCGTCACATACCCTCACTCACCAGACGCCCTCAGCAAAGAAAGAACTCCTTTTCCTCCCCTACTGCTAATGGCTCCAATTTTCTCATGATTTTCTATAATGGTGAGTGCCAATGAAATATCACCCCCATCACATGTCCCACGGGTTATTCTTTCAACATCATGGCTTCTAAACCAGCCCTGCTGGAATGAAAAAAAAATAATGTCCACAAGCCATTTGGGAGGAGTGCAGAGAGAGAGGGCAGGCAAAGAAATAGAGGGCAAGGGCGTACTGTAAGCTCAAACAGAAGCACATGATCTGTCCGCTACTCTGAAGAGATTTGCTGTATTCATGAAAGCCCTGCACGGTACTTTGAGGCACCATAGAAACTCTTCCAGTTAGGTCACTGCGCTGCAAGGAACAGAGACCCTCTCAAGTTACCCCAGGAAAAGGTCTGTTTTAGACCTGAAGTTGGAAAGCTGCTGAGAGCAAGGACAGCTCCAGGGCCTGGATTCCCCCCCTGCCTCCACCCTCCAGCATGCTGGAGGGTTTCTTTCCACACCTGTTTCCTTCTATCAATCAGCTTCCTCAGTTTCCATATGGTTTTTTCATTCATAACTTTGGCTGCCATGTGACTTCAGTCTGCCATGGATCCAACTCTCTCAAATGACATCCTTTCAGCTTTCGCCTCTGGGGCAAAACATTTCCTGGGATTCCTTCATTTGGATTCCCAAGACAGGGAATCTGATTGTTTCCACTTATTTCTTTGGGCCAAGATCTACGTCATTGTCCAGACTAGGGATCGGCCTCCCTGGGGCAGTGGGCGCGCCCAGGCACCCAACAGCGTGGCCCCGGGACTTGGATACTGAGTAAAACTTGACTACCTCGGCCTTCCCCAGGTCTTCTGCAGCGGCTGTGCCCGGACAGGTACCGGAATGACTGTCACACAGGCACTAAACCAGGCTGGTCAACAGTGTGCTTGGACCGGCATGTGAGAGCCAAATGTTAAATTTTCAAGAATTCTGAAAGCTCTTTGCTAATTCACCGGTAAGTGGAAATTGGCCACAGTGGGAGTATTTACACCTCAGACATTGGCAAATGCCACAAAAATTGAGGATTTTTTTCGTTTTCCTAGAGAGCTCATTTGCCAGCGCACCTCTGCAGCATTAACGGTTAAAGAGGAAGAAAAACAAAATCAAGGTAAACAAGGCTTCCCAACAATCTGGCATAATCCACGTCATTTCCCTCTTCTCTTCAGCCAGAGTGGACGGCTTCCTCACCCTCCACCTGCTACAAGGACCCGCCTTGCAGCCAGCGCTCAGGCTACGTCACATGTCAGCCTTCCCAAATGGCAATGCCCACCTCTGTCAAGTTCAACTTCTTCCCTGAAGCCTACCCATTTCCCTCTGTTAGAACAACCTCTGCTTCTCTGAACTCCTGGAACCCAAAGTGTACTTCTCTGCACCCCTTTTCATGTTCAGCCTTTTACTATAGTTATGTCTGGCTTCATACTTTGAGTCCTTTAATTCATTTTAAACTTCCCAAGAATGGGATCTATGTCCATTTCTCTGGATCCTTCCAAGAGCCAACCATATACCTGTTCCTCACTTAGCTACCTGGTAAGCACATGGTGAACGAATACAGAACACTTATTTCCACAAGTCTGCCACTTACAATTCCAGACCTGCTAACCCATGAGTTCCCCCAACAGATCTGAGCCCTGACAACCGAATCAGCAACAAGAGGATTCAAGGCTGGCAGGTGGCTAAAGGCGTGGATCTGGCGTGTATGTGAATTATGTTCGCTAGATCCAAACTCCTGTAAGGGAAGGGAAAAGTCAGGGATTAAACACGGGGATTAAACTTTGATCTGACAACATCAGAGTCACACTTCAAACCACGTTCAACCCCCATCTCCCTTTAAGCCTTTGGGAAAAATGACTGGGAGCATTAGGGGGAAAATCTCAGAACTAGAAACCAGATGAAAAAGATCACAAGTTCACTGTCAAGTGGAGAACATTAGTTCTTCATGTCATGGATCACGTAACAGCCTGAAGAGTATATAAAAGCTGCCAAGAAGTCAGAAGGAAAACTATCAGATTACAACTGGCAAGTGAAGAAAAAGGCCAGGAAGAAATGGGCTTCTTTGCCCCAAAACTTTTTCTGGACAAAACTTCCTGAGCCTGGACCTCCTTCAGGCAGAAAGTTCAATGGCGTGTCATCTTTGGATCCTGGCATTCTGGGGTCCATGAATGTGGCCTTACCAGCAAGGCTTAATTTGCAGAAGTATTCAAAAATTGAAAATTCTTCACACTCTGAGAATTTGGAGGGTAGAAAATATTAGCTCAGGAATTCCCTGGCAGTCTAGTGGTTACAACTCCGTGCTTCCACCCGTGCAGGGGGCACGGGTTCGATCCCTGGTCAGGGAACTAAGATCCCACAAGCCGCACGGCACAGCATGGCCAAGAAATAAATAAATTAAATTTAAAAAAAAAAGAAAAGAAAATATTACCTCTAGTTTACAGATGGAAAAACTAAGCTAAAGAGAAGCAAGTCACTTGACTGTGTCTGTAACAGACACTGAAACACAAACCCAGCTTCCTAATCCTGGTTTCAGTACCTCTCGGTTCACTTCATTCCACCCATCATCCCTCCAAACCCTAATGCCCTAGAATATAAAAAACAAGTGACTTTTGTGAAATGGATAATTCCTGAAGCTTAATCCAAACACATGGTGTGAAAACTAGTTTAAAAAAAAAATTCTCAGAACTAAGGCAGACAAAAGAACATGGTAGGGTGACCATTTCAGCAAGAAAACAAGCTCTCTAATCTTCCCCAAGTATAAAACCCTGCCACTCAAGGCTGCTGATAAAAGCAAGAAGATAAAGACATATTATGGCAGAACACATGTTTCATTTTAGATATCATCTATATTTCCTCCATCTGTCTTTTCTTGATAGGAGTGGTTTTAGGAAGATAGGACCACAGAGATGCTGTACTTTCCTAAGACTTTATAACTGGTAGCTAAAGCCTCCTCAACGTGGAATTTTGCTCCCTGGGATCTAAAAGAAATCCATCTAGAAGTAAAGAAGGGAACAAAGAAAACGAAAGCAAAAGTTCACCTGTCCAGATGTCCTCCCTAACACACTCTGATTTGATCCTTAAAAATTTAGTCCTTTGAGCAACAAATGAGGGGCTGTTTTCCTGGTCTAAAATCAGCTTTAGGGACTTCCCTGGTGGTCCAATGGGTAAGACTCCATGCTCCCAATGCAAGGGGCCCGGGTTGGATCCCTGGTCAGGGAACTAGATCCCGCATGCATGCCGCAACTAAGAAGTCCACATGCTGCAATTTAAGATCCCGCATGCTGCAATGAAGACCTGGTCTAGCCATAAATAAATAAACTAATTAAATAATTAAAAATAAACAAATAAATAAAATAAAATCAGCTTTAAATCAGAATCAAAATGTCCAGAGAGAAAGGTGATGGGATGATGGTTTGCTTCAAGGAGTGGGCCATTTGCTTCTGAAATAAGCCATGTTGCCACATCTGAACTGAGCGAGCAGGCACATATCTAATTCAGGAAAGGAAATAAGAGACAGATTCAAAATTTCCAAGGCTCTTGGCTTAGATCAGAGCTCAAACATGAAAAGAATTCTTCTACAGGCTCAAAAGCATTTCTGAATTTGTGAGCTTACAAAGAGACCTCCCTGAAGCTATCAAGCAGTTTGAAAACAAGCTTGAGTGACAATCCTCACGTTGCAAAAGATGAAGCAGGAACCAGCCTCTCTCAGGGCATGCAAGGTTCTTCTTGAAAAATGATTCCAGGGACTTTCCTGGTGGTCCAGTGGGTAAGAGTCTGCGCTCCCAAAGCAGGGGGCCCAGGTTCCATCCCTGGTCTGGGAACTAGATCCCACATGCCGCAGCAAAGATCCTGCATGCCACAACTACAAAAGATCCCGCATGCCACAACTACAAAAGCTCCCACATGCCACAATGAAGATCCCGCGTGCCACAACTAAGACCCAGCCTAGCCAAATAAATAAATAAATATTTTTAAAAATAAAGTACATTAGGTCTCTAAATCATTATATAATCGCTTTAAAAAGAAAAGAAAAAGAAAATTGATTCCAGAGTATTCTAATGCAGACAACTCTTCAACTGAAGTAGCTACCAGTCTTCTTTAAGGAAGGCTACAGGCCCACAAGATAGTCATTCAGGATTCTGTCCTCAATGGATTACTATTTTCAGATTCTATGATAATCTGTGTGGTAGGACCAGAAATGGCTGGCCTAGGGCTACTGGTCACAAATGTCTCTGAGTTCACGAGGCTGGAGATGACGTATATTGTGGCACTCTGTCAGGCCAAAGCGAAGGCAACCAGCCTGTCTGAAGCCCTGTCCACTCCATGGATTTTCTATACGTTCCTTATCTTATATAATAACCACACCATGGGCCCCTGGAACATAACAGGTGCTCAGAGAAAAGTCATAGGGAGTGCAGATTCAAATTCCAGTTGGCCTGAGTCAAAACATCCATGTTAATGAGTCCAGTTAGTTATGTGTGAATTTATTATTTATTTATACCTCTTAGGATCCCAGACTATTCTAAGCCAGTAAGAGAGTGCTACCTAAAAGTACAGGAGGGAACTCTCTGGCAGCCCAGTGATTAAGACTCAGTGCTTTCACTACTGTGGCCCGGGTTCAATCCCTGGTTGGGGAACTAAGATCCCGCAAGCTGTGTGGCACGGCCAAGGAAAAATAATAATAAAAATAAATATCCAAAAAAAAAAAAAAAGTATAGAAATAGAGACAAAAGTCCCATCACCCAGAGACCTCTAGGAATTCAAACATGTTCCATGGAGATTCTTGCAAGACCAGGCCAGGTCCAGCCTTAGGGGTTTTGAAATTGGAAATACTAGAATCTAGTCTGGACCTCTGAGGATGGGCTCGGCGCAAACCAAACTTCCCTACTTAGGAACCAAGCCTGCTCTGCAAACAAGGGCACCTGATTGCCAGGCCAGCCTACTGTCGGGCAGGCTCCCATCTAGTGAACTTTCAGATAATGATTACGTACTGCCCACTGTACCAGGAAGTGTGCTAATCTTATTCTTACCTTCTCACTTGGCTGAGAGCCTTCTATGATTTCACAAAAGCAAAGAGTAATAAAAGTTAGTAGGCTTGGACTTTGAAATTCCAAACCACTAGAAGCTGCTCTCCAAAACTTCACTCTGTAGCAAACGGCTTTTGCCTCCACCTTGACGGCTGTAATTTTAAGCATGGCTTGGCCACAAGGCACAACTATAGTCTGCAGGACTGTAAATAGTAACCTTTCTGATGTCAGCTTACCATGTGTTCCCAAGCAAATCAACATCTGCATCTCAATCTTCTTTAGTAACTCAAAACACAATTACTTTTTTTAAGGCATGTCATATTAGTGATGCTGTTAGACTACAGAAATTATACACACACACACACACACACACACACATATGTTGTTTTATTAGTGAAATACTTTATTTTATGTAACATAGGACCAAGTCTTGTATGCGCACCGGGATGTCCATTACCTTAACAAAATAGGACTGTGACATCATATCTTATTGTCTTCAAACAGATAGAGGAGTCAAAGTCTGAGATTTTACCCACTATAAAATAGCCATTTAGATCCTAAAACAACCAGCAAATCAAAATGAGATGTGATTCCACGAGTTTTAAATCTTAGGATTATAAAGAGATGAGACTGGTATAAACATGAAAATTCCATTTTGCCCTTAACTGAAGCACAATCTTGGATTTGGTTTTGATGATAAGCAGAGAGAAAGAATGTGTCGTAAGTAATTAACTGAATTGTAGAAAGCAAAGTGTATTCAATCACGGATGGTCATCAAGAATACAGGAAGGGGGCTTCCCTGGTGGCACAGTGGTTGAGAATCTGCCTGCCAATGCAGGGGACACGGGTTCCAGCCCTGGTCCGGGAAGATCCTACATGCCACGGAACAACTAAGTCCGTGCACCACAACTACTGAGCCTGCGCTCTAGAGCCCGTGAGCCACAACTACTGAGCCCACGTGCCACAACTACTGAGCCCACGTGCCACAACTACTGAAGCCCACATGCCTAGAGCCCATGCTACACAACAAGAGAAGCCACCGCAATGAGAAGCCCGTGCACCACAACAAAGAGTAGCCCCCACTCGCCACAAACAGAGAAAAGCCTGCGCACAGCATTGAAGACCCAACACAGCCAAAAATAAAATAAATTTATAAAAAAACAAAACAAAACAAAGTGGTTGCACCAATTTACACTCCCACCAGAGCATGAGGCTCCCTATTGCCACACATTCTGCCAACAGTTGGAATTTCTGTTTTTTGGGGTTGTTTGTGGGGGTTTTTTTTCCCCCCAATTTAGCCCTTCTGGTGGGGTTGTAGTTGTCTAGCACTATGTTTGCATCTCTGTGATGACAAATGGAGATCAACACCTTTCCAAATATTTATTGAACTTTGGATTATCATTTTTTGTGAAATGCCTATTCAAGTCTTTTTCCCATTTTTCTATTGGGTTACTGTTTTCTCTTATTGATTAATAGTTCTTCACATATTCACAATAGGTTAGATATGTGTATTGGGACTGTCTTCTTTCTACTCTGTGGGTTGTCTTTTTAATCTCTTCTTAAGGGTGTCTATCAGTGAACAGAAGTTCTTAATTTTAATATGACTCAGGAGAATTTGTTTTTCTTTTAAAGTTAGTGTTTTTTGTGTCCCTTTAAGAAATCTCTGCCTACTCCCAAGTCAAGATGTTCTCTTATGCTTTTATTTTCTGAAAGCTTTCACTGTTTTACCTTTCAGACATTTGGAATCAATTCTTTATATGGCATTAAGTAGGAGATCAGTACATTTTTTCAATATAGATAACCAACTAACTCAGCACCACTTTTTGAAGAGATCAGCCTTTAATCACTGCATGCCAGTGTCATCTTTAGCAGACACTCTGTCACTGAGTCTGATTCTTTTTAATGGCTGTATGGTGTTCCATTGTATGCGTGTTTCATAAGTAACAACCCATGCCCAACTGATTCCCATTTAAGCTGTTTTCATGTCTTTACTATAAAGAATGCTGTCATGAATAATCCTGTCCATATAGCATTGCTCACATGTGTTAGTATATCTGTAGGACAAACTCATAGAAATGGAGTTGCTAAGTCAAAAGGTGTGTGCATTTTTAAATCAATATTTGACAGAGGTTGTACCAATTTTAATTGGATTTTCAGATCACGGCGAACTGCACACACAGTATTATTATCAGACCCAGTACAGGGGCTTCCCTGGTGGTGCAGTGGTTGGGAATCCTCCTGCCAGGGCAGGGGACACAGGTTCGAGCCCTGGTCCGGGAAGATCCCACATGCTGCGGAGCAATTAAGCCCGTGAGCCACAGCTACTGAGCCTGTGCTCTAGAGCCTGCGAGCCACAACTACTTAGTCCGTGTGCCACAACTACTGAAGCCCACGTGTGTAGAGCCCGTGCTCCACAACAAGAGAAGCCACCACAATGAGAAGCCCACGCACTGCAACGAAGAGTAGCCCCTGCTCACCGCAACTAGAGAAAGCCCACGCACAGCAACGAAGACCCAACGCAGCCAAATAAATAAAATAAACAAATAAATTTATTTTAAAAAAACAATAAATATTTAACTATGCTTCTAGTATCCACTGACTGAAAAATATGTATATAACCATGTAATTCACAGACACTGTGCCTCAGGACCTAAGAAATGGAAACTAACCAAAGTGAATCATGCTGTCACGCTCTGAGGCGCAGGTTCCTCTGCTTAACACAGTAAAGAGCAAGGGCACCTGCTATCTGCACCTGGTCTGAAGGAAGCTCAAAGCTCAGGGCAGTCAGGCCAAGCAGCCTTATCCAACCTGCTCCCAGGTCAAGTGTTCAGAATAAAGTATCATCATTTTGTTCAAAATACAAGTCTAAAAGAACGCCAATGGGCTTTCACTTCCAGGTCAGCACTATAATTATAATCCCTTATGATCAATACACAACCCTCCCTTCGCCCATCAGCACCTTGTAAACCACAGTAACACCTGTTCTCAAACATGCCTGTAACGCCATGAGAATGTCACGCTACTTATTGATTTTGCGACTGACATGTCAACACCACAATGCTGAGGACCAAAGACACGGGGCCCGCTGCCGGCCTGAGACATTGTGACCACCACAGAACGCACAGCATGACTTCCACTTTGCAGCCTCAAACCTCTGAAAACACTCGTTTCCCATGACGCTTCAAAAGGGGAAGGTGCTGAGCAAAAGAAACCATCAAGAAAATGAAAAGGCAACCAAACGAAAGGAAGAAAATATTCATAAATCATACATCTGGTAAGGGGTTAATGTCCAAAATAGGTAAAGAACTCATACAATTCAATATCAAAAACAAAAAAACCAAACAATCCAATCGAAAAACGGGCAGAGGATCTGAATAGACATTTTTTCAAAGAAGACATACAGATGGCCAAAAGATACATGAAAAGATGTTCAACATCACTAGTCATCGGGGAAATGCAAATCAAAACCACCAATGAGATATCACCTCACACCTGTCAGAATGGCCTATCAAAAAGACAAGAGATAACAACCATTGGCGAGGGTGTGGAGAAAAGAGGACCCCTGCGCACTGCTGGTGGGAATGTAAATTGGTGCAGCCACTGTGGAGAACAGTATGGAGGTTTCTCAAAAAAATCAAAAATAGAACTATCATATCATCTAGCAATTCCGCTTCTGGGCATTTAGCTGAAGGGAACAAAAACACTAACACAAAAATATGGAATAACCATAAAAAACAAGGAAATCCTGCCATTTGCAATGACATGAATGGACCTTGAGGTCGCTGCGCTTAGTGAAATAAGTCAGAGAGAGAAAGACAAATACGCTATAACATTACTCATATGTGGAACCTAAAAACAACAACAACATACATACAGAGAACAGACTGGTGGTTGCCAGGTGGGCGCGGGGTTGGGGGAGGAGAGATTGGTGAATGTGGTCAAAAGGTACAAACTTCCAGTTATAAGATAAATAAGTCCTGGGAATGTGACGTACAGCATGCTGACTACAGTTAATAATACTGTATTGTACATTTGAAAGCTACTAAGAGAGTAGATTTTTAAAGTTCTCATCATAAAAAAAGAAAGTAGGGCATCCCTGGTGGCGCAGTGGTTAAGAATCTGCCTGCCAATGCAGGGGACACAGGTTCGAGCCCTGGTCCGGGAAGATCCCACATGCTGCGGAGCAGCTAAGCTCGTGCGCCACAACTACTGAGCCTGCGCTCTAGGGCCCGCGAGCCACAACTACTGAAGCCCGTATGCCTAGAGCCTGTGCTCCACAACAAGAGAAGCCACTGCAATGAGAAGCCCGTGCACTGCAACGAAGAGTAGCCCCCGCTCACCGCAACTAGAGAAAGCCCGTGCGCAGCAACAAAAGACCCAACGCAGCCTAAATAAATAAATAAATAAATAATATAATAAATTAATTTAAAAAAAAAAAAGAAAGTAATTTGTAACTCTGTGGGGTGATTGATGCTAACCAGAGTTACTGTGTGATCTTTTCACAATATAAACAAATATCAAATAATGATACTGTACACCTGAAACAAACAGAATGTTATATGTCAATTATACCTCAGAAAAAACGGGGGGAGATGATTTAATAGCTGGATCTTATTTATCACAAAACCTCCACCTGGAAAAAACCCAGGGATGACACAGCCTTCCTCCTGTGTGGAGAGAACTTACTCTTCAGAACCTTAAGTAGACGTGATAAAGAAACTTGCTTTCTCCAGAGTTATGAAAAAAAAGGAAGCAGCTAGAAGACAAGTTAAGACAAGCAAGACATTTGCTACTAGCTCTGGGATTTTGCTGAAGTCATTTTATGCCTCTGGGGCATATTTTTCCAATAAAATGAAGTGTTAGCCAAGAGGTGATACATATAGAATCTAGCTCTTAATATTTTATGATTCTAGACACAAAAGGGCAAAGAAGTTAGATTTGTATGACTTATTCTTACAACTGGTCTCTGGCAGGAAGGCTGGGGAGTGAGAGCCCTCTGGTTCCAGGCTCACAGAAAGTACAAATAAAGGACAACGCATCCTGCCACAGGTACACAGGTAACAAACCAGTCAGGGGGATGCATTCACCTTGGGTGAGTCAGCAAACAGCTATTTGCAAGAGGGAGTCAATCTCTGCTGCAATTTCCTTCCCTCGAGTTTTTTTTCTTTTTTAATTTTTTTTTGAAATAGTTGATTTACAATGTTGTGTTAGTTTCAGCTGTACAGTAAACTGATTCAGTTATACATATATAGATCCTTTTTTTACATTCTCTTCCATTATAGGCTGTCACAAGATATTGAGTGAGGTTCCCTGAGCTATACAGTATCAAGTTGTTTTAAAAGACAAAAAGTAGACAACCAAGGTTCTTAGAGGGCGTCTTGGGCGTCTTCCAGCCCCATGGGGAGCGTGGAAATGTAAGAGAAAAGGGCACAACCCAGAAAGGTGGACGCATCTGAACGACAGCAGCTTTGCGATGGCACGGAGGTTTGTGAAAAGACAAAGATCACTTTTGTCTCTTGCTTAGGAACTGGCTGCCAGCAATTCCGACAATCGTTTGAGTGAGCTGACGGCCAGCCCAGGCTCTGAGAAGACGTGACCTGGACACCACTTGGAAAAATTAAATTAACTCAAGCATCCTCTGCTTTTGCTCACCCAAATCTCTGCCTCAAAAGCATTTCTTAGCCTGATCTCAAAAGCACTTTTTTAAGCTTAAAACTAAAACCCTATTATTCCTGAGGTATGCTGGAAGCTAATACTTATAAACCAAGGTCAAAGGACTCCCAAAGGATTTATCATAGCCTTTAATGTCCACACACAGCGGACATTTCATAGGTGATTTTACCTATTTGATGAGGGAGAAAACTATTTTTCCCTCCTTTGAAGTATTTAGTGAAAAACAAACTATGTGACCATACTCAAGTTCGTGGGCCATAGATAGGGGTCAAATTCTATTATAATTCTATTCTATTACAACTCATTTTGAAGAATTGAAATGAGTTATAAGAGATTTTGACCCATATTCCTCTTATTGACAGTACTAAAATATTTTATATGCATAAAGTTATTGTGTTATTATATTGGGTACTGCTGGAGAAAAAACTAGAAGTTGGAAAATTTTTCCTTTATGGAAAAAAAAAATCATTGTAATGAGATTTGATTCGTTACCCTCAAACCCCACTGGTTTGTTTCCGAAAATTTAGATGAGGAGAAAGCACAAATTAAGTTTCAGCTAACATGAGGGGAGACAGGACCACTACAAAAAGCCTTCTGTAAATCTGGACAGACTAAATTTTGAGTAACTACTACCTTTGCTTCAAAGCCCCTCGCCAGTACTCTAAATTACTTTTCTTCTCCACGTTACTTGTGATCTCATATTTTTTGTTTAATTACCCTGCGTACAGTATAGATGTGCTTATCGTAAGGCATCTCAACTCCTTTTGGGTAATGGGAAGTAACGGATGAATTTAAATGCCTTGTTTCTTCCATTAGATTGCACTGTTCCTTTCCAACTCGTGCTCAACGCACTAATCCAATGAGTCAGAACCTCCTAAACCCTATTCACCACCGTGGTCAAGCCTTTTCTTTCCATTTAGCCAATCCTACAACACGTTTTCCTCCAGGAAGCCTCCACAAATAATGAAGAATAAAAAGGAACAGCAGCAAATTACCATTGTTCCCTTCCCAAGAATGCATTATTTAGGATTTCAATTCCTTTCCCACCCCACGATGCTCACACAATCCTTTGCTTAAACAGTTATTAAATCTCTTTTATCTATTCTTTAAATGTTCCTTTTCTTATTGCATTTTTTAAAAATTTTATTTATTTATTTATTTATTTATTTTGGGCTGTGTTGGGTCTTCGTTGCTGTGCACGGGCTTTGCTGTGGCGAGCAGGGGCTACTCTTAGTTGCGGTGCGCGGGCTTCTCATTGCAGTGGCTTTTCTTGTTGCGGAGCACGGGCTCTAAGCGCACAGGCTTCAGTAGTTGTGGCTCACAGGCTCTAGAGCGCAGGTTCAGTAGTTGTGGCGCACGGGCTTAGTTTTTCCACGGCATGTGGGATCCTCCCGGACCAGGGATCGAACCCGTGTCCCCTACACTGGCAGGAGGATTCTTAACCACTGCGCCACCAGGGAAATCCTTCTTACTGCTTTTGACTGTATCTCATTGGAAGTGCACGTAGGGCAAAATATTCCATAATGTGGGGGAAAATTTCCTCTTCCGGCACACAGGACAAAGTTAGGTAGATAACGGCATTCATTTATTCCTTCATCATTTATTTACTGAGTGCTGACCACGTGCCAGGTGCCATCCCAGGAGCGGGGGGAACACTAATGAAAAGGATAAAGTTCCTGTCCTCATAACTCTATATTCCAGTATGGGAGAGAGACAGTAAACACAAACAAATAAACAAATAGGAGAATTAGGGAAAAGGAGAGACATTGAGAGGTTTGGGCAAAGATAGTAGTGTCTTTAGCTGGGGTCCTCAGAAAGCTCTAAGGAGGGATTATTCCAACAGACACCTGAATAATACAGGAATGTTATTCCATTTTTAATTCTTTTTTACCTAACTACTGGTTGATCCTCATTATTCGCAGATTCTATAGTATTTGTGAATTCTCCCACTCACTAAAATTTACTTAACCCCCAAATCAACACTCCTGGTGCTTTCGAGGTCATTCCCAGTCGTGTGCAGAGGGGCAAAATGTGACATGCAAGTTCCCATCTGAGGTTGGACAAGGGGACACTCTGCCTTTTTGTTTCAGTTCTCATGCTGTAAACCAAGAGTCCTTCGCGTGGTCTTAACTTTAGTGCAAAGTTTTTCTTATTTTGTGCTTTCTGTTAGTGATTTTGCTATCTAAATGGCCCCCAAGCATAGTGCTGAAGTGCTGTGTCATGTTCCCAAGCCCAAAAAGGCTGTGATTTACCTTATAGAGAAAATGCATGTGTTAGATAAGTTTCCTTCAGGCTTGAGTTTACATATAGTGTTGTGGGCCGTGAGTTCAATGTTAGTGAATCAGCGATGTAAACCTTCTGTTTAAGGTCTTTAAACCTTAAACAGAAACACACATGACATATGGTTATATGTTGATCAGCTGATGAAAATGTGACCAGAGGCTCACAGGAACCTGACCTTGTATTACCCCTAGGAGCAATGGTAAAATATTAGCTAAGTCAGTGTTCTTGGGGACTTTACAGAACATTAACTACCACAAATAACGAGAACCCACAGTATATCGAAGAGAAAGTTTCAGTTGGGCACCAGCCTCCTCCCTCTTTAGTGGAGAAAACGGTTTGATGGCCAACAGCATGGAGCCAGAATCCAATATATTGCTATTTTATTTTTGTTGCCTGTATTTTTAAGGTTGCCACTTTCTGGAGCAAGTGATGCTGGTTCTCCTTTAATGGTAGGAATGTAAGATTTTCTTTTTCAATCACTGTTTTAAGTAAAAACAAAAAAACAGGCAACATAAAGAAAATATTAAGTAAAAAATAACAAATTCCACTTATATGTGGAACCTAAAAAAAATGATACAAATGAACTTATTTTCAAAACAGACTCACAGACTTAGAAAACAAACTTATGGTAACCAAAGAGGAAAGGTAGAGGGGGATGGATAAATTAGGACTTTGGGATTAACATATACACACTACTTTATATAACATAGATAATCAACAAGGACCTAGTGCATACCACGGGGAACTGTACTCAACACTCTGTAACAACCTATATGGGAAAATAACCTGAAAAGAAAGGATATATGTATATGTATAACTGAATCACTTTGTAGTACACCTGAAACTAACGCAACATGGTAAATCAACTATACTCCAATATAAAATAAAAATTAAATTAAAAAAATAATAAATTCAATGGGGAAGAAAGAGATGGTTCGTTCAAAAGTAAGTCTCCAAAAGTGAGTATATAAGATAGTCCTTTGGGACTCAAGAATAAAGTATCAGAACTTTTACTTATATTTATCTTTATCTTAAAAAAATAAAGAAATTAAGCTCTAATACTTACGAACTAACAAAAAAAAAAATAACAGAGAAGGCAAATGGGTAAGGCAATAGGCATGAAGCAGCTACACAAGGGTACCTGGTATAAAAATTAATACAGAAACAGAAACGTCAATTAAAATAGAGTCAGGAGGCCAGAAGTGGAAGCCCTGGCACCCTACAGGATAGCAGAGCCCAACAGGAAGAAAGACTTCCCCTTCTTGCCCGGCAAGAGCTCAGCCAATGGGAGCCTGTCACAACTCAGCCAATGAAAAACCACTATACTTCAAACACTCAATTCCTCCAATGGACTCTTTGTTTACTACAGCCCTCCCAACTTCCTTTTCCCCTCTATAAAAGAGTTCTCCTCTCCTGGTTGCAGGGATTTGCATGTGGCTTGCAGACGCACTGAGGGTTAACAAACCCTGAATTGCAATTCTTTGCTGATTCTGAATAAATCCATTTTTTGCTGGAGAGCTAACTGGCAGTCTATTTGTTTCAGGTCAACACTGGACATGGCAGAGATCAAGGTGACGGATGAAGAAATGAAGTTTGGGAAACACATATGGAGTTGATTTTTGGCTTAGGAGTGAGATTATATGCATATGGATGAAAAATTTATCCTATATGAACCTTAGTTTTCTTATCTGGAAAGGAGACAATATATGAGAATTACAGCATTATCACAATGATTTAATGAAATAATGTGTAAAGCAGCAGTGTTGAAAGTTTTGCGTCTCAGAACCCCTTTAACACTCTTAAAAGTTATTGAGAATTCCAAAGAGTTTTTGTTTATGTGGGTTATATCTATCACTATTTATCATAATAGAAATTCAATCTGAGAAATTTTAAAAATACTTATTCGTTAATTAAAGTAACCATAATAAACCCCAATACATGCTAGCAATATATATATATATATATATATATATATATATATATATATATATATATATATATATATTTTAGATCAAACTACTTTTCCAAACAAAAACACTTAGAAGAGCCTCTGGGAAACTGTACTGTATACTCACACGAGAACAGAGTAAAGACAGGCCAATAACATCTTAGTATTATTACCAAAAAAGTTTTAACCTCATGGGCCACTCGAAAGTGTCTCCAAGAGCCCCACATGTACCTGGGACAGACTGATATAAAGGGCTCAGAACAGTGCCTCTCATGAGGTAAATGCCTAATAAAGATTAATTCTCTATTCCTTTTATTCTCAGCCTCAATGTTGTTAGAACATGAATGTATTAGGGCAAGGACTTCTTCAATTCATTACAATTGTATAATATCTAGCTTGGTCATGTTATTAACTGGTTCTGTAACTAACTAGCTGTGTGATCTTCATAGCCAAGGATTCTTAATCTGTGTTCAAATTCAGAGGATCCATGGACTTGAAAAGGGAAAAAAGCTACATCTCTGTTTTCTGACACTCAGCATTTACTTCAATGATGACCAGAGGCAATAAACCACAGGTGTACTACTGATGCTGGCCTCAATTGAAATCACAGGTGTCTTATATATAAATAGATAACCAACAAGGGCCTGCTGTAGAGCACAGGGAACTATATTCAATATCTTGTAATAAGCTGTAGTGGAAAAGAATCTGAAAAAGAAAAGATATATATACATATAACTTTGCTATACACCTGAAACTAACACCATTGTAAATCAACTATACTTCAATTAAAAAATAAATTAAACTCTCCTACACTGTTGGTGGGAATGTAAACTGGTACAAACATTATGGAGAAGAGTATGGAAGTTCCTTTAAAAACTAAATATAGAACTACCATATGATTCAGCAATCCCACTCTTGGGCATATATATGGAGAAAACAGTAATTTGAAAGGATACATGCACCCCAATGTTCACTGCAGCACTATTTACAATAGCCAAGACATGGAAGCAACCTAAATGTCCATCGACAGAGGAATGGATGAAGATGTAGTATATATACACAATGGGATATTACTCAGCCATAAAAAAGAATGAAATAATGCCATTTGCAGCAACATGGATGGACACAGAGATTATCATACTAAGTAAAGTAAGTCAGACAAAGACAAATATCATATGATATCACTTATATGTGGAATCTAATAAAAAAATGATACAAATGAACTTTTTTACAAAACAAAAACAGACTCACAGATCTTGAAATCAAACTTACGGTTATCAAAGGGGAAACGTTGAGGGGGAAGTGATATATTAGGAGATTGGGATTAACAAATACACACTACTATATATAAAATAGATAACTAACAAGGACCTACTGTATAGCACAGGGAACTCTATTCAGTATTCTGTAATAACCTATATGGGACAAGAATCTGAAAAAGAATGGATATATGTATAGGTATAGCTGATTCACTTTACTGTGCACCTGAAACTAACTCAATATTGTAAATCAACTCCACTCCAATAAAAAATTTTTTTTAAAAATTTTTTTAAAGAAATCACAGGCATTTTCATATATTATGGTTACTACAGATATCTTGAAAAATTGTATATGCTCATCACTAATTCAAAAGTATGGTAGTTATTATGCATTAATAAAGAAGCACATATATTACAATATCACAAATTTTTGAAAACTATCTTGACAGCTGTAGTTCAATACAGGTGGCTTCAATTTTCAGTCCTTCATATTTGACTTTATGCAATTAAGAACATAGTTCTGAGAAAGGGGGCCACCTTAAGGGTTTAACCTGATTGGCCAAAGGCATTCATGTAACCAAAAAAGTAAGAACAACTTATGTTAAGCAATTCACTTTACCTCTATAGGCATCAAGTTCCTCTCTTCAAAAGGGAACTGAACTAATTACTCTCTGAGACCAAATTCCACCCCTCCAGCTAGAGTCTATGGAACACGGTGCCCGTGGTGAGGAAGAACCGAATGGGGACCCACAGCACACCTCAGTGCATTAACAAAGCATTACAAGAATCCGGTTTTGGTTTTTACACTAACATTTGAGAATCTACAAAGTTCAATGCTCTTAGACTAACTGGGCCTAGCACAGCGAAATAGTCGAAAAGCTAACAGTGAAGCAAATATTCCCCCAAACTACCTTTTATCACAATATAAAAACATATAGGACAAATCCCACCAAACGTGCAAAGGCTCCATCATCAACATAATCTGGGTCTGTTCTTAATAGAAACAGCTTGTTTGGGAACAGACTTAATAAATGTTTCGATAAATGTATCACTAATGTTTGCTTAACATCTAAATAAAAGTTTTCGACCTTCATATCCTAAAAACACGCAAAATGAAAGAAAGAATAAAGGAAAAGAAAACAAGAAAAAAGAAATGAAGGGAGAAAGAAGAGTTTTCCATGGCTGTGGGGCAGCCCTCAGCACTTCACATCAGGGCACTAATGGCCCAGAAGTTTAAAGAACTAAGTCTGTGGTCCTCTCAGCCGGTAACCGACAATAGGTCATTTAAGCCCACCTGATGCTAGAGGTTGAGTCAACAGCTGAAGAACTAAGAAAGCCCAGACAGGTTGCATTTCAGTCCCTGTAGAAAAATCTAGCTGTCAGGGACCGCCAATAAGTGGCACCAAGATAAACAGAGACAGCTAGCTTCACCGTGCACAATTCAAATTGAGATCAAACACGACTCTCATGCAGAGTAGCTGTGAGTCATTAAAATGCTTCAAAACGGCCATCACATGGTTTCCTTCACCCAGAAACGAAATCTGTCCAGCAGACCCTCAGAAAGGACAATAATCCCCCCACCATAAGCCCAAGAAGCCAGTTTTCCCAATCATACTTAAGCAAGTCTGTCTACTCCATGCCTCTTTTCTCAGCAGCACATCTCATTTTTTTTTACTTGCAAAGATAAAGACAGACTGAAGGCTCTCGCTTCATCCATCTAACAGAACAAAATAAAAGTCATATTGGAGTGAATGAGATGCTGAAACCTAATGGGGAAACAAACTGCACTAAATCATCATAGAAATTAGGTTGGCGCTTTAGAACACCACCCCAACGCCAAGGACAACCAATTCCTGAATGCATGCTCCATACTGGTATCCCTCTCGAGTCACAGGAATACAAAACCATAAACTTCTGATTCACTGAACCAAAGGATAAGTAATAAAATGTAGGAATGGTGAGGAAGCGGCGTGAAGGTTATGAGGTCCGGGGAACACCAAATCTGAAGGAGGCAGTGGGTAGGGCTTTGAGGCCTGGGTGAAAGGCCGGATTGTGGGATGCAGAGGTGGGAGGGCACTCTGAACAGGGGACAAGAACAGGGGAGCAAAGTCCCAAAGGAGGGACTCTCCATGGTATATTGCACAAGAGGGAGAAGGGCAGTGTCTGCGCCGGAGGGTTGATGAAAGAAGCTGTGAGAGATATGGTTTGTGAAGATACTGCTGAACTGGATTCTCAGAACCTTGAAAACTGGGCTCAGTTTAGACTTTACCCTGTAGGTCAAGGAAGGCTTCCAAGCAGGGAGGTAATATGAACAACCATGTGTTTTAGGAATAAACAATGGACATTGATCGCATCAGCTCATCTGTCCTAACAGTGGGCCCTTGTGTCAAATCCAGATTAATCAGAACCTATTGTGTCTAGTGAAATAAATTTCCCAAATTATATCCTGGGGCAATTTTGCTACCACCTATGCTTTGGAAATGCAATTCACTTTTCTTGTCTGATGATAAATAACAGACTCTAGAACAGGGAAAAAAAAAGAAATATTAAAAAGAGAAAATACCACCCTTGTTCCTATGACTATGGCAATAAAACCCACATTTTTCGGATATGTTTGCATTAACTACGCCAAAGTCATGATAGTTTTGGAAAGCGTTTCTCCTGTTAAACAAAATTAGAATTGATAACTTTTTTGTGAGTAGTAATTATTGATTAGGTATTGCTAAATCTACTTTAATTTAGGAGTTAGTACCCAATAACACTCACAAATAAAGAAACTGACTCCATCTCATTTCCACAACTACTGGCTACTTACTGGCACCTGATGAGGAGCCCCTGTGTGAAATTTCATGACCAATTCATGAGGGAGGGGGATGGTCTGGAGCAGAAATAACAACATGCAACCCATTTCTGAGTTACAACCATAGGCGAGTGCAAGGATTCTAAAAGAAATGTAAAGGAAAGAAAGTTTTTGCAACAGAGGGAAAACAAGGAATTATATGCATGTTATTATATACACATACATATATACATAAAGGATCACAATCTAAAAGTAATCAATGTGAGAAGGTTGGTTTGTTTTTTTGTAACTGACTACAGAGTTGAAAAGCACCTAGAGATGTTAAGATACAGTATCTCTGAAACAGACATAGTCGTCAGAAAGCATAGGACAGGTTCAGGGACCTCTCCCTAGTAACCACTGAGGGGAGGAAAAAAATGGGGGCGGGATAGGAGTGAAGTCGAAGACTAACTTACAAATAGGCCCAATGAATGACCCTGACAGGAAGTGATAAAATTCTCAACACACACAACTGTGTTTATACTAGGGAATCGCACCCAAGCCTAATAGCCACTGTAATCGCCCCGCTAAGTGGCAGTCTTCCCACAAGACCTCAGCAACCTCGCCCCTTGATAAAAAGTAGGACCAACGTTTTTCACCTGGGTCAAAAGCCGCTCATCCACTGTTTCGGATCGAAACTAATACAAAAGCAATTCCCCACACATCCTGGGGGCCCTCCAGCACCGCTGTTACGAATGCCAAGTGCCTAGCATGGGACCTGTCACAGTTTAATAAAATGTCCTCGATCTTATCCCACGACGGGATCGGAATTCAGAAGGCAGTCTGAAATCCTCTCCATACACGCCCCGGTAGGGGATGACTGTCCGCACGACCAGCCCCGGGGGCCAGCCGCCCCCGTCCCCGTGCCACACACTTCCTGTCGCTTCCATCACCTCCACACAACTTGAGTTTCCCGATCAGTTTACAACTGCTATCGGGATCCCAGTGCCTGGGAGGAACGAGGGGAGGGCGGCTTCCTACCCCCAACTCTTCTCTTTAGGTTTCAGATAGAACCTACGAAGAGGGAGGGCAGAAAGCACTGGGGCAGCCAGCCGACTGCGCGTTCCGCCGGCCTCGGCTGGTTACAAAGTACTGAATGAAGCCACACGGACAGGGAGGAGGGGGGCGAGCACCAGAGCGGGGTGCCCCAAATGAACCACAGGCGAACGCCCTCACTTTGCACGTTTCTACGCTGCAAAGCGCTGCAGCTTTGGGTTCGGGGTCAGGAATGCCGGTCCCGGAGCCCAACTGCACTTTTAGGCACCCGGATTCCCCAAACCCAGGATGACTTCCCCCACGGGGCTCCCGGAGAGGGCTCCGACTCCCACCGCCCGCTCGGTGGGACGGCTGCAGCTGGAGCCGAACCCTGTGGGCGCCCCCGCGGGCAGCGGGAGACGGAGCCGGGTCCCGGGCAGGCGGGCACCGAGTGGCCCGGCGTCCGCCGCCCAACTTTGCGCAGGGCAGGGCCGCTCCCGCGAACTTGGCGGCGGCCGGGTCAGGGTGGGGTGGGGCGAGCACTCACCAACTCCGTACTTCTGCCTCTTGGTCGGGATCCAGCGGGCCATGGCGGCGACCTCGCCCCGCGGCAGCGGCGGCGGCGGCGGCGGCTACAGCTCCCAAGGCTCCGGCTGCCACCGCGCCGCGCTCCTGCGCGCCCCGGACTCTTCCGCCATGTTCCGCCAAACTTCGCCCGGCCCCGCGCGCCGTCTCCTCGCGGCGCTGCCCGCGATCCGCTCCGGCTCCAGCCCCGGGCCGCGGTCACCTGCTGGGCCCGGCGGCCGCGCCGCCGTGCGCGCCCCTCCCGGCGCCGCCCCGGCCCCTCCCGCCGGCCGCGCCCTCCGCCCGCCGAGGCCGCCTCCGCGCCCCGACCCGCGGGCGCCCGGCCTCTCCCGCCGGCCCGCCCCGGACTCCGTGCTCTCCGCGGCCGGGGCCGGCTCCGGCTCCGCCTCGCGCACTTCCCGGGAGCAGTTCCCCAGCACAGACTGGGGTACAGTTTTTTCCTTCTGGTGTTTTGCTTTTTTCCCCGCCTTCCGCACCCAGACTAAACCCCTTGGATCCCAGGGGGCGGGTTCCCCGCCGCGGGTGTCGGGAGGGCTGCGCTGGAGGCGCCGGGCACCCCCAGGCGGGGCGGCCGAAGATGCGGGGTCCGCTCCCACCGCGCGCGCCGGAGCATCTGGGGGAACTAGGATGAGTGAATAAGGAACTAGGATCTAGGATGGGTTGTTTCTCGCCCCCGGGGCACCCGCAGTGCCTGGCACTCAGCGGGCGCTCAATAAATATTTGTTGAATGAATGAGCAGTTGGCTACTGCGTTCACCCCCTAGAGCTTTCGCTGACACCACGAGAGCCGGAAGCCGGACTCCAGGGCAGACATGATCTCCTGTGGCCACCGTTTATAGCCTTCAAAGCAGGAACATTTGTCTTCTGGTAAATAGAGAACTCACGCAAGGGAGCCGGGCTCCGCAGAAGTATCAACTAGTTTCCGAGGGGAGCCTCTGTGGGAAAATTATGTAGAGAGCCCTGACTTGGAAATCCTGTGCCCCCGAAACACCCGGACTCTTCCCCAGCTGAAGATGTTCAGACCCAGCTGAAGAAATTCAGACCCTTATGCTCAAGGGAAAAGCCCGCCACAAAGACCTTTTCCAACAGCCCAGCGGCCCAAAGAGCGTCCCTGCGGAGAAGAGGCACATCCAAGCCTCTCTCGTTCACTAGCTGTATTGTTGGGACAAAGAGCCAAACGCAGGGACTGCTCATTTGAACTGCCCTAAACTGTTGGCGTCCTCTGAAAACTCTCCTCCTGGAGCTCACTTCCTCCTGGAGAGACCTCAAGGATGAAGATTGGATCTGAATCCCAGACGGGGGTGGGGCCCCTTGCTACCTCACCCATAGAAGTAAAACCTCAGAGTAAATTACCAGCTGATTTATGTTCACCGTCTGAGAAACTGCCTCCTAAAAGACACTGTTTTGTCCTTGTAGTCTATGAAGGTTTTCTTGTCTATCTGGAACAGGAAAGGAAAGGAACATGAAATCAACGTGTAGTAAAACAGAGTGAAACTTCATTGAAGACTTAGTGCATTTAACTTTGGTAACTTTTTGCAAAGTCAGATCTGAAATTTTTTTTCAAGGTCTTGTTCATGGTGGGTAACTCCTAGGGCTTCCTTTCTTCTCCATCACCAAATTGGTATTTATTCACCAAGTGCAATGATAATTTAAGAAATCAGTCACTTGAGACAACATCCAAAAGGAATTCACCATCTCTCCCCCAAATTTATTTTCCTCTGCCAATGACATCATGATTAACCTAACTCCCCAGGTTAGGTAATTTCTTTTTCTTTCCATAAATATTTATTAAGTGCCTACTAGGTGCCAAGCATTGTTCTAAGAATGGAACAATTCACAGCAGTGAATAAAGAAAAATCCCTACCCTCATAGAGCTTACAGTCTAGAAGAGGAGAGTAAGACAGTGAACAAATTATGCCAAATGAGGCTAAGCCTGTAAAGAAAAATCCAAAGCAAGGAGGATCAGATGTGTGTGTTGGAGGGGGCCGTGTGCTGCAGTTTTATATCGAGTGGTCTGGGAAGGCATCTCTGCTAAAGTGACCTTGAAGTGTAGACCTGCTCAGGAAGTGAGGATTTCAGAGGAAAGTATTCAGACATCAAGAACAGCAAATGCAAAAGCCAGGGGGCATATTTGGCTGGTTCCAAAACCAGGGAGGAACAGCAAGGATTCCCTGGTGGCAAGAGGTGTTAGTAAGGGGCAGAGAATGGGAGGGAACTTGTTCCAAGAGACATAGGGTGAGCCAATAAAGCAGGACCCTGAAAGGCATAGTGAGGACTTTATATATTGCTATGAAAAAAGTTTGGGGGATGTTGAACCAAGCAAGGACATAATCTAATTTGCCTGCTGTGGGATGAATAGACTGTAAAGACACAAGGGAAGATGCAGGAAGATCAGATGGTTAGAAGGCTATTTCAGTAGTTCAGGCAAGAAATGAAGGTAGTTGGTTGGGTCCAGGATGGTAGGGGTGGAGATGGAAAAGAGGTTCTTGACATAGACTGAAGGCAGAAACAACTGGAGGGTAGTGTGGGCAGAAGGGGATTTACTGAGGCTTCTGGACCCCTCAGTGTACTTTCATCAGCATATGTTTTTCAAAAGTTTGGTGGATCTATCTATGTTTGTATTATTTAAGAGCCTCGCTGTATAGGCTTCAGGGCCTAGAAACTCTGGATCTTGCCTCCTTGTGTGAGATACCAGATGGGTCAAGGATAACCCTAAGGAGATAGGAATGGGTGATCCTGGGTCTGTTCGCCCATGTGCAGTAAAGCAATCTACCGAAACCGGGTCGTGGTGAAGGAAAGTGCAGCATTTATTGCAGGGCACCAAGCAAGAAGTTCAGGACAGCTAGTGCTCAAAACACCTAAATTCCCCATGGCTTCCATCAAAACATTTTTAAAAGGCCAAATGAGGGCGGGGCATCCCAGGGTGTGTGATCAGCTCGTGCACAATTCTCTGATTGGTTGATTGATGGTGAGTTAACAGGGCGGTGTCACAGGGGTTAACATTATCTATCTATCCTTAGGCTCCAGTAGGCCTGGGGGCTACGTGCTCTTGGTCATCAAGTAGTTAACTTCTTCCATTTGGTGTGGGTTTTAGCATCTGTAAAACAACTCAGGAAATGTGCATCAGACACAATTATCTGGGTACTTCAGAGAGGAGCTATAGCAGGGCACCTGGGGGAGGGGTCTGCCCTGGGAAGGCCAGTTATACAACTACTAAATAGAGCTGCTATTTTCTTGGCCATCTGTGATATCTGCCTGTCTTCACCTTTTATATCCAAGTTGTCCTGGATTGAAGTTTTCCTTTGATATTTCCTTAGGACTCACTTCACACCTTCCTCAACTCCAGGTGGACCGTTTGGAGCTTAAGTATTTTGCGCTGTGGAATAGGGGCATCGTAGAGTTACTTCAGTCACCTGTGTCTGAGAAAATTGGATGACCGATGTTCTGTAACCACTGGTGTATTTTAAATTTAATACCTGTCTGAGTGTTAATGCGCCTTCAGTAGCGCTGGATTTCTACCAAAATGATTTCAGCTGCCTCCCCCCTCCCCCCAACACACACACAATCCAGCCCGCCCCGCCCCTCCCCCACCACCTTGAATTGGAGGCTTTTTGCAAAACTGGAGGTTTGAATTTGGATGCTGGATATTTCAAGTGTGACAATAATTGCAATAAAAGGGTTGGAGAAAAATGGAAATTTTTAGTTACAGCTTTCAGGATGTTTATTCTTTTTCCTCTGAAGACTGAAGTCCACCCACTTTGTTATATCAGATGGTTAAATCCCGATTTGAAAATCCATTTAAATCATAAAAGCAGAGCTATTCAAAGTCTTTTATTAAAACGTGGCTTAAAATTAGAGAGTCAACTAGATGGGTGGGTGGAATAACAGCAGGATTCCCAGAAATATCCTTTTCTTTTTCCTCTGATATCTTTTCAGAAGAAACATTAAGCGTATTCCACAAGCAGGGATATTCAGACTCCAAAACCCACACAAATACACTTAAGCACTCACAAGTGCTGGCATGCTCTGTTAGAAGGTGCCTTGGAGAAAGAAATGAGGATAAATGAACTTGGAGACTAGTTTGACATGAATATTGTGACTCTCCCTGACAGTGCCTAAGAGAATAGATGGATGTGCAGACAGCTGTCAAGAGCCTGGCTTCGGGGGCTTCCCTGGTGGTGCAGTGGATAGGAATCTGCCTGCCAATGCAGGGGACACAGGTTCGATCCCTGGTCCAGGAGGATCCCACATGCCACGGAGCAACTAAGCCTGTGCGCCACAACTACTGAGCCTGCGCTCTAGAGCCCGCAAGCCACAACTACTGAAGCCCGCGCACCTAGAGCCCATGCTCTGCAACAAGAGAAGCCACCGCAATGAGAAGCCCACGCACCGCAACAAAGAGTAGCCCCCGCTCACAGAAAGCCCGCGTGCAGCAACGAAGACCCAAAGCAGCCAAAAAGAAATAAATAAGTTAAAAAAAAAAAAAGAGCCTGGCTTCCTCCTTTGATTACCAGGTTTGTTTTGCCAAATCTCGCTGACTTAATTGCTTCTCTCAAAGAAGCTATGGATTCTGTTAAAATCTTTTTTTTTTTTCTAGACAGAGGAGGCTCATTCTTTGATCCTACATATGAGTGAGTGTAGTTACTAGAACTATAAAAAAAAAGGGTGGGGGGGATATATTTGACTCTAAACACCACTTTGCAATCTTCTAAGGGCAAACGCTTTGGGACAGGGTAAGCCAGGGATGGGGTGCTGCATTGTAATTTGGGACCCATGAGCTAAACTGGACAAAGGAACAGGTCTCTACAGCCCCAGAAACACCTTTTTCCTATTCAGACTCACATCACTATCTATTCTCTGCTCCCAAATGCTTTGGTGAGCGTCTCTGGGTCTGTCCTTGGCTCTGCTCTGTGGCTTTGGAGGTCCAGTTTCTCTGATGAATGGGGAGATGATGGTCAGGGTCTAAAGCTATTCACATCCTCATCCCCATCACTGTGAGACTGATGCTTGGTGAGCACTTTCGTAGCAGAAAGCTTTTAGCTTTGTTTCTAGAATGCTCTTTGCTGCAAATATCTAAACGTGCTCCAAGCCCCCCTTTGGGAGAAGTTGATGACATGAGCAATTTGAAGTCATTAGTTTAATGAAAACTGGGTTGATCAATAGGGAAGAAAAAATGAAAACTACTTGACTTAGAAAAAAAAAACTATATATATATCTTGAAAAACATATATATATGTTGAAAAATTATCTCCATAAAACTGTTTAAAACAAGAAACGATGAAAACTAAGAAGCAAAATGGAAAAATTAAGATGTAAGCTTAAGTAAAAATAATTCAACTGTATATACCATAATATGATTGTAACTACGTAAAATTATATATTTACATGGAAAATGACTGTAGAGAAAAATGGGGAAAAAAAACATTTTATTCAACCTTCTTCAGAACAAAATAAACTAAAGAAAACTACATGGTTGCTGAGATTCCCTGGATTATGTATTATAGAAAAGCAGGAAGTTAAATGCCTAAATTTGACTTTTATTTGGGACAGGAGAGAAGTTTCATTCTGCAGCCCCTTCGTAAGAAGGACACTATTCTTATATTGTTTAGGTGACTCTCATAATCAGCAGATTTTTCTTTGGGGTCAGTTAAGAAACAAATGTTTGATCCAGAATTTTTATTTAGTACCAGACAGATTTTCCACGGTCACCAGCTGTAGTGTAACAACAGTAATTAACATGTATGGCCTGTGCCTGGTACTATTCTAGTTCAACTTGTTTAATCCCCACACAACCTAATGAGGTAAATAGAACTGTTGTCATCCCCACCTTACAAATGTGAAAATTGTGGCTCACGACACATTAGGGTATTACCTACATAGTTAGTTAGTGGCAGAACTACGTTCAAACCCCAGGCAGACTGACTCCAGGGTCCATGGTCTAAACCAAGGGTCAGTGAACTTTTATTGTAAAGGACCCATACATGTACTTTAGACTTTGCAGGCCTTATGGTTTCTATTGTGACCACTCCACTCTACAATTGTAGCAGAAAAGCGGCCATAGACAATACATTAAAAAATGAGTGTGGCTGTGTGTCAATAAAACTTTATTTGTAGACTTGGCATTTGAATTTCATGTAATTTTCATATGTCATGAAATATTATTCCTCTCTTGATTTTTTCCAATTATTTAAAAACGTAAAAAACATTCTTGCAGGCTGTACAAAAACAGGTGGTCGTCAGCTGGATTTGGTTTGAGGGCCATAGTTTGCCAACCCCTGCTCTACACTATGACTGCCACCCTTCGAAGTGCATGGGAAGGTGGGAGGGTGGGGTGTGGTGGGGGGGAGAGGTGTTGGGGAGGGGGCCTCCAGGAGAAGGAGTGGGGAATGAAGGAGGCACTGATGTGGGACTTACCCACCAGAAGTCTGTTACATAAAGATTTGAGAGAAGCTTCTGGAAGAGAAGTGATTGGAAGAGAAGAACTCCAAGTAGCAGAGGTTGCCTTAGAAATCAGAGGATGGGGCACTTCTGAGAACAGTTGAGTATCTGTTTTGGGGAATCGTCTACTTGCCTAGCCCCTCTGAACTCTATTCTAAATGATGGAAACTATGAATAAAAAAAAAATAACTAAATCTCTGTAAGACAGTAGCACATAAACAACTGCTTTGGTACCCATTGAACAAGCAGACTTCTTAAGAGGGGAGGGAGGCAGGTTCATTGCAGCATATTCACAGTAGCTAAGATGTGGAAATGACCTAAGTGTCCATCGAGGGATGAATGGATAAAGAAGATGTGGTATATACATACAGTGGAATATTATTCATCCATGAGAAAGAAGGAAATCCTGCCATTTGCAAAAACATTGAGGACCTTGAGGGCACCATGCTAAGTAAAATAAGTCAGCCAGAAAGATAAATACTGTATGATCTACGAACTCATAGAAACAGGGAGTAGAATGGTGGTTGCCAGGAGCTGGTGGGATAGGGAGTAAGTGGCGGTGGGTCGGGGAATGAGGAGATGTTGGTCAAAGGTTGCAAACTTGCAGCTAGAAAATGAGTAAGTTCTGAAGATCTCATGTATGGGCATGATAACTATAGTTAACAATGCTATATTATACACTCGAAAGTCGCTAAGAGAGTAGATCTTAAATGTTTTCACCTAGACTAGGTAGAAAAGCGTATGATAATTAATTATGTGATGCGATGAAGGTGTTAGCTATAGCTGTGGTGGTAATCATTTCGCAGTATATAAGTATTGAATCAACATGTTGTATACCTTAAACTTATACAATGTTATGTGTTAATTATATCTCTATTAAGCTGGGGGGGAAAAAGAGTGGAGGGAGGCGTTCTCATAGCTCTCCTAGTGGAAATGACAGTGCCGCCTGGCTGAAGTCATGGTGCTAGAAGGACATGTGAAAACGTGTGTGAAAAGATTTGCAAGGCCTTGTAGATACTGGTGACACCACCTGGCAAAGGTCAGAGGAGAAAATAAAAGAAAACTGGCCAGAGTATTGTAAGGACTGAGATACATTCTGGGGTTTTCCAGAAATACTTGAAGGGGGTCTTGTCAGGGAAGTGAGAGTGTTGAAACTATAGAACCAGCACGAGATAGGTAATCTTTTTTTCAGCTTACTGAGATATAATTGACATGTAATTGTACATATAAGGTGTAAAATGTGATGATTCGACGCACATATACATTTGAAATGATTCCCACAATAAGATTAGGTAACACCTCCATCACTTCACGTGATTACCATTTGTGTGTGTGTGTGTGTGTGTGTGTGTGTGTGTGGTAAAAACATTTAAGGTTTACTCTCAGCAAATTTCAAGTATATAACACATATAATACAGTATTGTTACCTGAAGTCACTATATTGTACATTAGATCTCCAGAACTTATTCATGTTATAACTGGAAGTTTGTACCCTTTGACCAACTTCTCCCCATTTCCCACATCCCCCAGCTCCTGGCAACCACTGTTCTACTCTCTGTTTCTGTGAGTTCATTTTTTTTTTTACGATTCCACATATGAGTGAGATCATATAGTGGTTGTCCTTCTCTGTCTGACATATTTCACTTAGCATAATGCCCTCAAGGCCCATCCATGCAGTCAGAAATGGCAGGATTTCCTTCTTTCTCATGGCTGAATAATATTCCATTGTCTATATATACCACATTTTCTTTATCTATCCATCTGTTGATGGACACTTAGGTAATTTCCACACTTTGGCTATGGTGTATAATGCTGTAATCTATATGTGAAGTGCACATATCTCTTCGCTATCCAGTTTTCATTTCCTGCAGATATACACATGGGTAATATTTTTAACTGCTTTTATGTTCATCAGCTCACTGAGATTGGGACAGCTAGTTGCTGTCTTCTACTGGTCCTTGGCCTCAGAATTCACGTTTTAGAATGTCAAATCTTTTTATCCTCTTGGGAGGATCTGCATTTAGCATAGAGTTGTTACTGCCACAATGAAAGTGACTCAAGGTTTTAGGGATTGTTCATTTGGATGGTAAGATTTTAAATTTGGATATTTTGAAAGTTATTCTTTGAATCAAGCAAATACGTGCTTGCAAAGCCCATGAATGATAGCTTAACAACAAACCTTTAATGTTAACTTGTAGGCAACATTATGGAAGTAGTTTTTCTTGTAGAGCCTTCAATCACAGGGTATGGCTTCATCTCAGGATTCTTTTGCATCATATTTGGGCAATATTCCTGAAATCACTTCTTTCACATTAACAAGTTATCTTTAAATACTTTGCAGCAATCACCTGGCCCAGCTGGATCAGGAGGATAGCGCCCTGGGGTTCCTGACTTACACAGTTTCTTAGTCATGTTACTGTGGCATACTGTTCTTCTTTAAACAAGCTCTTCCCTCCATAAAATGATGCCTCAGGGTTTGTTTCTCAGAACGACTCATACCACATACGCAAAAAGTCTCTTAGGAGAAATAAACTCACTCATGTTCTTTCTGGAGGCAAACTCCATTTAGAAGTGATCTGACCGTTAAAGTCTGTCCTTATTAACTATGGGCTCGGCCGACACTTCAAGTGCCAAGAGAGAGCTTGGCCCTGGGAATTATGTTTTGTTTTGTTTTTTTAAATAAATTTATTTATTTTATTTATTTTATTTTTGGCTGCATTGGGTCTTCGTTGCTGCACGTGGGCTTTCTCTAGTTGCGGTGAGCGGGGGCTACGCTTTGTTGCAGTGCGCGGGCTTCTCATTGCAGTAGCTTCTCTTGTTGCAGAACACGGGCTCTAGGCATACGGGCTTCAGTAGTTGTGGCACGTGGGCTCAGTTGTGGCACTCACGGGCTTAGTTGCTCCGCGGCATGTGGGATCTTCCGGACCAGGGATCGAACCCGTGTCCCTTGCATTGGCAGGCGGATTCTTAACCACTGCACCTCCAGGGAAGTCCGGAATTGTGTTTTGATTTCTCCTGTAATTTGCCAAAAAGACCTCACTTGACTTCCTATTTTTAAAATTGTCATTGTAATTCATGGTCTGGGTACAAATGTTAGAATTCTTCGGAATGGTGTATTATTTGAAGATAGGAAAGTCTTGTTTACCTAGAATGTGAACAACAGGAAAATTTAAATGGCCATATATTTTACTTAATGTTCTGTAAGCCATTTGAAGAAGAAGTATACTGATAAAATGAGTAGATCTGGAGTGAATCTAGTCAAGAGTAAAAGAAAAATGTAAATACTGTACACACAGGAATATGAAAGGATACAGGACCACAGATGTAGAAAAGCAAATTTATAAGAGACTATGCTGTATAGTTCTTAATTAATAAACTGTAAAAGTCACAGTGAAAGACAGAATTCACTAGGAAAATGTAGGTGAACAAAATTGAGCCAAGAAGTAGAAAATCTGAGCTGACCAAACAGCATAGAAGGCATGGAAAATATGGTCCAAATATTACATCTAAAAAATGTGCCAGCTCTAGATATAAAGGCATATACTTCTGTATATTAAAAGAATAGATCAATTGAATGTAATATTAACTATTCCATAGAAAAAGATGTAATGCTTCCTAATTTATTTTATGAAACAACATAACCGTGGCAGAAAAACTCGTTAAAATGTAGAAGAAAAAATATAAATGCAAATTTATATTTGTACAAAAACAGCTATAAATAGAGATGCAAAATAAAATATTAGTGAATCTCATTATGTGCTCAATGAAAAGAACAATGCAGAATGACTTAAGTTTTTTTTTTTAGTTCTTTGCTTTTTTTTTTTCTTAGTTTTTCTTAAGTTTTATTCTAAAAGTGGAAGGGTGGTTCAGTAGTGGGACATTTAGCAACAGAATTTATCTCATCAAAAGGTCTTATGGTGGGGAGGGATAAATTGGGAGATTGGAATTGACATATACACACTACTGTATATTAAATAGATAACTAATAAGGACCTACTGTATAGCACAGGGAACTCTACTCAATACTCTGTAATGGCCTATATGGGAAAAGAATCTATTTATTTATTTATTTTCTTCTATTTATTTATTTATTTTTTGAGGCATGCAAGCTCATCGTTGTGCTACGTGGGCTTCTCTCTAGCTGTGGCGTGCAGGTTTTCTCTCTCTAGTTTGGCACACGGGCTCCAGGGCGCGTGGGCTCTCTCCTGGAGGCGTGTGAGCTCAGTAGTTGTGGCGCGTGGGCTTAGTTGCCCCACGGGTATGTGGGATCTTAGTTCCCCGACCGGGAATTGAACCCGCATTCCCTGCATTGGAAGGCAGATTCTTTACCACTGGGCCACCAGGGAAGTCCCCAAAAGAATCTGAAAAAGAGTAGATATATGTACATATATAACCAATTCACTTTGCTGTAGACCTGAAACTAACACAACATTGTAAATCAACTATAATCCAATAAGAATTTAAAAAAAAAAAGGTTTCAGAGATAAACCAAATGATCATCCGGATAGATGTGCAAAAGTATTTGATAAAATTAACATTCATTCTTGATCCAAACTCTTAGTCAACTAAGAATAGGATATACATCCTTAATTTGATGAAGAATATATATTGGAAACCAGCAGCTTGCATCACACTGAAGTGCCAATTGTCATGTAGTCCCATTCACCAGAAATAAGAAATTAAGTCCTCCAACACCATCATTAGATTAGTATTCAGGACTGCTCTGTCCAACGCAGGGAAATGTGAGACAGGAACTGAGGAGACCAAATTGTCATTATTTGCTAGTAGCGTAACTGGCTAACAGAATCAACAGTGAGTATTTTCAAATAAATCTGAATTTTATCATAACTCTTCTCTCTTGTTTTGATGTCCATGTGAGGGGACCTCATGGGCAAAAAAAAAAAAAAAAAAAATTAGGGCCATTTCATGAAATTTACTACTTGACTATAACACACGTGACATTTCAGTTTCTACAAAGTTTAGTTTTCTCCTTAAACTTATGTCTTTAAACACAGAAGAGAATTTAGGTTTAAAGTGATTCCACTTGTTACAGAGAAGCTTAAATAGGTCAACCCAATTGCTGTTATTTTGTCACTAGTGTATGCTCTTGGAGGGAATGAGCCTTTCAGTGGGCTGCAGGACGTCACTGTGAATTCCTCCCCCAAAGCTGGTGTCACTGTTCCCCTAAAAGGCATTAGCAGGACCCTCAGAGCTCACCTCCCAGCCCCGTGTGAGCTGACAGCTCCGCCCTTGTGGTCGATCTTTCTTAATACCACCATTTGTGCTCTGACCACAGAATAATGGTTGCAAATGAGACTCCGGGGTGTGGTTGCACGAATATGTTTTGCACAGAGCCTGTGTTTGCCTTCAGTTGGCTCTGAGTGAGCATCTTGCTGTGAGGGACTGAGTTAACTCTTAGAGGGTCTCTAAACTCTGTAATGCAAGGGAGCCCGGAGCCATGTCACAGTTCAAGCCTGATGCAACCAAATAAAGTCAGACTTGTGGCTTCCTAGCTGGGCTAGAGAATGACCTGCCGTTGGTTGCAATGGCAGCAGCATAGGAAATTACATACACCAGGATATTGTGACAGCAATGCAAATTGAATTGGAAAATATAGTGATCACTGCTGCTGAATGACCCATGAGCGTATCCATCAAGCAATTTAAAAATGATTTCAGAATCATTGGTACTTTTCCTTTTGCCACGCTCAAAGTCTTTTCTTCAAACATTCCTTCTAATAAATGCATATCCTATGGTATTCTGGAAAAGGGGGCTTGAACTTTTCTTAGGATTAAAGGAGACCACAGATGTAAAATATTCTTATTTCAATGTCCATAGGAAACAATACAGTCAAACTTAGAGAATGAATTAGAAAGAGGGCAAAACTTCAAAATAAATTTTAAAAATTTCATGAAATCAGACCATGGCAATTTGTGTCTGCATTAAAAATACTAGGGCTTCCCTGGTGGCACAGTGGTTAAGAATCCGCTTGCCAGTGCAGGGGACACAGGTTTGAGCCCTGGTCCAGGAAGACGCCACATGCTGCAGAGCAACTAAGCCTGTGCTCCACAACTACTGAGCCCGTGTGCGTAGAGCCTGTGCTCCGCAACAAGAGAAGCCACCACAGTGAGAAGCCCGTGCACTGCAATGAAGACCCAATGCAGCCAAAAAAAACCCGCACAAAACAAAACAAAACCAAAAAAAACTAAAAATAGAAATAATTTACTTTGCTATTCTACTGAATAGCCTACTAAACCATAGAGGGATAACAAAAATTAAAAGATCAAGGGGGAAATGCTCCTATTTCTGGAAAAGAAAGCTGAAAATGAATGCTTAAAAAAAAAAAAAAAAAAAATCAGGGGCCATGTAGTCCCGGATAAATATGGTACTAGTGCCACCTGCTGTTTTAAGGATAAATTGCAGCTACCCAATAGCTGATCTGTTCTGAATATTCAGAATGTTTTAAAAACCTGCTCTCTCATGGCAGGAACAGGGGTTTTATGTTGCTTTCAATATTACCAGTTACCCAAATCTTACTAAGCTCTAAGAATAACTGTGATAAGAGATTTACATACACCCTCTCATTTACTTGTTGTAGTAACAACTCTCCCAGGTAAGTAGTATTTTTATCCCCATTATATAGGTGAACAGAATAGTGCTTGAGAGTCACTAAGTAACTTATCCAAGGTCAGGTATGTGGTGAGTGGCAGAGCCAAAGTTGGAACTTAGACTATCTGATCAGAAGCTAACCTTAAGGTCGTTATTCTGCCTTTTTATCCTATGTTACTTTGTATTGGGAGCTCCCTTTTGGGAGATCTTTCAGAATATGTTTCCATCACTTCAGCCTTGGTTTACCAACTTCAAAAGGGTTCATACAGAGAAATGAATTATTACAAAACATGACTAGAGCAAAGAAGAGGGTCTTTTCCACTTTAATAAAAAAATGCTTATCAAGTTTCAGACCTTTGTATGCCTTTGTGCAAATTTGCATGTCTGACACTAATAACTTGTACATTTTCAGAGTACCACAGTTTAGCTATAGGAAGATGGGTCAGATTTTCCCTGAAAGGAGCCCCTTAGACTGAGGATTCCATAACCATTGTACTTCTATCAGGAGGACAAGCATGGCTTTTGGTCCTTATTCTGTATATACGGCTTATTATTATCAAACCTTCTTTGGTTATTGTATGCAGCTGCTAAGAGCACTTAGCACTATCTTCTAACAAATCCCAGCGTTTGTGGCTAAATATAATGTATTTTGTGTCCAAGTTTTAAAAACATAAAGCAGAGAGGGATGAAGCAAATGGAAAAGTATAGCAGTAGATGGCATCCAGTAAGCAGAGGGGAAAAGTGGAGGGAGACACCGGCAGGGTAGCAAATCCCGTGAGAGGAAAGAAGCAAAATCAGAAGACTGTACCCAGGAGCCAGTTACTGGAAGAGTAGAAGTTGGAGATGCAGTCCCAGCACATACCCACAAGCAGCACAAACAGCTGGAGTGATGCAGACTCCAGACTGATTAGAGGCAAGCGCTGGGGACTCCATGACAGTGTGTGTTGTTTCTTAGGAGAACATCTCTGAAATCAGGAGAGTCAACACCAGATACTATTAGGGTTCTCCTTAAAAAAAAAAAACAAAACTCCCCTATAATTCTGAATATATAAACTTTTCAAAATAGATAAAATAGTAAAACATCTATTTTTAATATTTATTACATTTTTTCTTTTCCATTAGAGTTTATTACAAGATACTGAATAAAGTGCCCTGTGCTGTACAGTAGGACCTTGTTGTTTATCTAATTTATCCCTTCCCCTCTCCTTTCCCGTTAGGTAATCATAAGTTTGTTTTCTACGTCTGTGAGTCTGTTTCGGTTTTGTAAATAACTTCATTAATATTTATTACATTTTAACTCACACATTTAAAATCACATTATCTAAAAATATATTAACTAGAAATATTGCTTTTATCCATTTCCACTTTACCTGAAACAATGTTCAAAGTCTACATCAGTGTCTCTGGTACTACTAGAGCCACTTTGGAATACAATTTGTCATAAAGTTCAGCTGTAAAGAATTGAATAAAGATTTATCCACTGTCTTTGTGTGAGAAGGACTGAGCTAGCTGTGTACTGTGAGTAACCAAGGATCTGCCTCAACCCACCTCCTCTCCTCTGCAGATTTGGCAATGGCAGCATTTAATTCAATCCACCCGTAAAGAGTTGAAAACCTCAGTAGCACAGTTCCAATCTGATCAAGCGTGGTGTACCCAAAAGCTATGGCTTAGTTACCTAGTTACAATTTAGATTGGCATCTCAAAGCTGTGTAACTGATTCCTGGACCAGAATCTTACTTTTCACCTGGAGAATTTTGCTTCTTATGTGTGTGTGTGTGTGTGTGTGTGTGTAAAAACACATAAAATTTACAGACCCACAGATATAGAGGACAAACTAGTGGTTACCAGTAGGGAGAGGAAAGCAGGGGGAGGGGCAAGATGGGGGTAAGCGATTAAGAGGTACAAACTACTCTGTATGAAAGAAATAAGCTACAAGGATGTATTACCCAGCACAGAGAATATAGCCAATATTTTATAATAACTTTAAATGGAGTATAATCTAAAAAATTTTGAATCACTATATTGTACAACTGAAACTAATATAACATTGTACATCAACTGTATCTCCATTAAAAAAAAACACACACATGAAATTTACCATCTTAATCATTTTAAAAGTCCAGTTCAGTCTCATGAAGTTTATTTAGGCTGTTGTGCAACAGATCTCTTGAACTTTCTCATCTTGCAAAACTGAAACTGTCTACCCATTAAAACAAATTCCTCCTCCCTCCTCCCTCCAGCCCTTGGTAACCACCTTTCTACTTTCTGTTTCTGTGGCTTTGACTACTTTACATATGTCCTAAGAGTGGAATCACACAGTGTTTGTCTTTCTGTGTCCCAGCAGTCTAGGGAGTGTTGATGGAAACCGAGGCAGAAGGATGGTCAGAAGCTAAATGTCTCAGGAAACAGAGCACGTGGGAGAATTCTACGCTTCCATGCTTCACTGCCTGTAAATTTCACTTAGAAAAAATAATGTACCTTTCATCATGCCCTCTTTGGTTTATAGAAAGGCAATCTTGTAACAAAGGGCTAGGTCTTTTCTTCAATGATCCAACTATGACGTAGCTCAGATCTCCAGTGTCCTTGTATATATATCTCTCAGAGGTTTTCGTGAGTCATCACCATGTACTTCCAGCCTGGAGACATATGTGCTTTGTCAAATTCCACGAAAGGAGGCATGCTGGAGGGGAAGAAAGAGCATAGATTCTGAAGTCTAGACCTTAAGGACACTAATTTTAGTCCATTGCTTTTAAACTTGGGTAAATCATTTAAATTCTTTAAATTTCAGCTCTCTTGTCAAATGAGGATGGTAATACAAACTACAGTTTTTTGGTGAGGATTTAATGAGCGCAATTGTAACAATTTCAAAAAGTGTTATATAAACATTGACTACGTTTGTTTTAATATCAGTATAATAGCATTTCTTGCCAATTTCTGTTTCAACTTGGTGTCTATTAGCTGCTTCTTTTCTCTTTCTAACTCCGAGGAGAGCAAGTTTCTTTATCAGATCCCCTTCAGCGTTCTGAAAAGTAAATTCTCTCTTCTCCATGATGGAAAAAATTGCCTGCGTCCTCCTCGGGGTTTACAGTTACTTTGAATACAGAAATAGTTACTCAAGATTTATCAACTAGTGAAAACGTTTGTGGGTGTGTCAGAGATTGCTACTTTTCCCTGGGTATCCATTCTCCGTAATCCTTTAATAACAGAACTTCCAATTTTTAGCTGGTCGCGTAGCAGCCTAGAATAAAGATGAATATTTCTCAGCCTGCGTTGTGGCTAACTACGGTTAGGTGTTGAGTTCTGGCCAATTGAAATTGTATCAACCTACACATTTTTTAAGCAAAAAAGTTAACACAGGCAAGTAACCTTTCTCAAAGCAATTGGGGGAGGGGATTGCAGGAGGCAGCCATTTGAACTGCCGAGTTCCAAAACACTTTGTCATTGCTTCAATCCATCTGGTAGCATGAAGGAGAAGCCAAGCAACGATCCTGGTCCCCTGATGATTATGGACTTATCACATCGGACCCTTTGAGGCATGGTTTACGGACAAGTGAAGTAAAGTTCTTTCTTGTTTATGTCACTGTTGCTTTGGATTTTCTGTCACTCAGAATGGAACCAACTCCCAACTGATTCAGGCTGACCGTGATCATAATTATTACTCACTTAGTATTCTTGCACAGAGTACTACTTTAAAAAATCCACACCACACGTGGTGATCTGTGCCTAGCACATCCTAAAACATAGAAAGGGTTCATATGTTAATGTGGTAGAGACAGCTGGCTTAACTAAGAAGCAGAAATCACTTGAATATTTAAACAGAGCTGCCAATCCCAGGTACTGGTTACACAGGGAATGCAAGAGCCCCACAGAGGAAGGACAATGAACTAACCTAGAGATTATCAACAGCTGCTACCGCTGCTGGGTTCAAAGGACTGAGGAAGGTGGTGGTACAGACTGTATTATTATTTCCATTTTTATTCACTGCTCTCCCAGGAAGAGGGCCATCCATCCACCCTGCCTCGTTGATATGTGATTTGCTTTGGCTAATAAACGTGAGCAGAAGTGACATAGACCACGTCCAGGATGAATCACGTGATACACGAGTAAGATGACAGGCGCGCACAAGGTTTCTAACAGGTAGGCAGCTTGGTAAAGGAGGAAACACTGGGCTTGGAGTGTTGGAGGACATCTGCTTTCAATTCCTGGCTCTGCCACTTACTATCTAATAGGCCTTGGGCCAGTCACTGAGCTTTACTCGATGTCAATTTCTTCACTGGAGGAATGGGCTCAAGCATGGATTTATAATGATCTCTCAGCATCCTTTCATCTTGCTGTAATATACCCTGGATCAACCATACATGAACAGTTCCTTAAAGGAGAACTTCTTGTCCCTAGATCGAGTGCTTTTCTTTCCTGTACGTGTCACTTCGACTAAACATTATTCTTGTCCTGGTACTGACTTACCAAGTGGGATTTTTTTTACTCCTAAGAATGAATATTTCTTCCATGAACTAAAGCAGTGCAAAGTCTACTCATTCCAGTTTTTAATAGAACAATTCCATTAGCTGGAAACAAGAGTGTCGGTTTCAGGAGTGACTTAGCAGGTGCAGGAAAAACATCAACACTTAAGGGCCTTGGAGAAATGCAGATCCTTTCAAGTGGTGTTAAGTGTTTTGATGGAGAAATTTTCAAAATGCAGCTGTAATGCACACTTTAAGTCTCTGGCCCCTACTCCAACCACATTTCAAAGTTGCCAGTTGGGCTTGTCACCTGCCCTGTCACCACCTTCTTTTCCTGTTCTTCAGTGGGAGAAAGATCTTATTTCACTTGAGTTCTACCAACAGGATTTCCTGAACTAGGATGACCGAGGCCATCTCTGGTAGTTTTAAATCTTACACACCATTGTGATAAAAGTTGGGGTTGGTGGGACTTCCCTGGGGCTCCAGTGGTTAGGACTCTGCAATTTCCCTGCCAAGGGCCTGGATTCAATCCCTGGTCGGGGAACTAAGATCCCATAAGCCATGCAGTAAGGCCAAAAAAAAAAAAAATTGTGCAAAAAAAATGGGGGTTGGGAGTGAGGAGTCCCTTTCTGAATAAGCACCAGTAAGACCAAGAGTTGTGGTGCTTTCCAAATCACCATATCAGTGTAAGTTAGCGATGTGCTTAGAAGTCATCCTGTTAGGTACTTCTTCTAAAGTGTAAAGTCCTGGCATTGGGGGTGGGAAGAAGACCACCCAGAGGAATGGTAGAGTGGAGTGGAACCCTAGTAAAAGAAGGGAGGCCTCCTACCTGCCTGGTTGAAACAGCCTACGCCCCATCTCTCCTAGGCACTGTCCTGTGATCTCATACCAAACCCTCTGACCGGTGGCCACACTGACTTCCAAACAAATGGCCATGAGCAGGGCAGGTGGGGGCATCCCTCCATGACCCTCTAACAGGGCCTAGCTTTGTCCTTATGCATGGCCCTAGGCTTGTTCTCCGTGCTAGCCTTCTGGGTCAGCTGCAGATGGGTAGGATGGCAGAAAGCTTCTTCCAGGTTGCGTGTTTCGGGGCAGAACAGTGTCTGATAATCCAGTATTTGGGCTTCCATGAAAATGGATCTTCTACAGTTTTCCTGGCCTAGGTAAACTTCCCAAACTAATACATACAAAATGAGAACATGGCCTTCCCTACCTTCCCCAAGGAAAAAGGGTGGGACTTGATTCCATTTCTCACATTTTCTCCACTGACAGCCTTGTATGTGATTGTTTCCATTTCTTTTAATTTTTAAAAGTAGTACAGTAAGTCCCCTACATACAAACGAGTTCCGTTCTGAGAGCACGTTCGTAAGTCCAGTTTGTTTGTAAGTCCCACAAAGTTAGCCTAGGTACCCAACTAACAAAATCAGCTATATAGTACCGTACTGTAATAGGTTTATGATACTCTCCACACAAATAGTACATAGAAAAACACACAGAAAAAATAAAGAAAACATATTTAACCTTACAGTACTGTACCTTGAAAAGTACAGTAGTACAGTACAACAGCTGTCACACAGGGGCTGGCATCGAGTGAACAGGCAAGAAGAGCCACTGACTGGAGGAGGGAGAGGAGGTGGGAGATGGTAGAGCTGAAGGATCGCCAGCAATAGGAGACAGAGGGCAAGCTGCAATGTCACTCACGCCTGACGTTGATGGCACAGCCTCTGGTTCCTTGCTGGATTCAATTCTATCTACCCTCTTGAAAAAACGATCCAGTGATGTCTGGGTAGTAGCTCTTTTCTTCTCATCATAGATGACACAGTAGCACTGGATTGCATTCTGCACGGCTGCTGCAGCCTTCGTGTACCGTTCTATGTTTGTAGTACACATTCTAAGTCCTGTGCCTTAAAAACCAGCAGTGCCTCCTCAAAGAAAGAAAATCCCCTTGCCATTTCCTGTGATGGGAATCTTCAGTTCTTCGGTTACTTCTTCTTCTTCTTGTCTCTCTTTGTCCTTTCTCTGGGCCTCCAATTCCGTCAGTTCTTCATTAGTAAGCTCCTCATGTTGCACAGCAAGGAGTTCAGTGAAGTCGTCCTCTTGCAGATCTAGCTTGAAATAAAGATACTGTACTACTGTACTCTATACAGTACTGTACAGGAAAGTACACAAAAGCACAACCCGTCGTAGAGGATGCACATACGTGACAATGTACGCCAAACACGTAAACTAACTTATGTGACTGGACATGTGAATGCAAGTTCGCAACTTGAAGGTTCGTATGTAGGGGACTTACTGTACAAGTAACACATGCATCGTGTATTCATTTCCTGTCGATGCTGCAACAAATTACCGCAAATTTTAGTGGCTTAAGACAACACATCTCTATTATCTTCCAGTTCTGCAGGTCAGAAGTTCAAAATGAATCTTAAGGGTTAAATCAAGGTATTGGGAAAGCTGTGTTCCTTCTGGAGCTGTAGGGGAGAATCCGTTTCCCTGCATTTCTCAGCTTCTAGAAGCCACCTGCATTCCTAGGCTCCTAGCCCCTTCCCCCATCTTCAAAGTGTATCACTCCAACCTGTGCTTCCATCGTCGTATCTCCTCTCTGCCTCTTATCCTCTGCCTCCCTCTTACAAGGACCCTTGTGATTACATTGCGCTCATCCTGATTAAGGAGGATAATGGCCCCATCTCAAGAGCCTTAACTTAATCATATCTGCAAAGTCACTTTTGCCATTAAGGTCACCACTCACAGGTTCCAAGGATTAGGAAATGAACATTTTGAGGATCATTGTTCTACCTGAGACACATAATAAAAAAATAATAAATAGTAAAAATAAAAAGTAAAATAACACCCCCAGATAATTTTAACTGTTCCTATTATTATTTCATCTGCTTGTTTGCTACCGAACTCTAAATAACATGCTTATATATTTCTATTTTTTGATTTATCAACTTTAAAAATGTCTATTGACTCCCTGAATTTAACACTCTCACCTCCCTTCTCTTGCCTCTCAACACTCCCTCACCCCTCCAATTTAGTTATATATTAACTGACTTTGACTTTTATTTTATTTATTTTTAAAATTTATTTATTTTTGGGTGCATTGGGTCTTCGTTGCTGCGTGGTGTGTGGGCTTCTCACTGCGGTGGCTTCTCTTGTTGCGGAGCACGGGCTCTAGGTGCTCAGGCTTAAGTAGTTGTGGCACACAGGCTTAGTTGCTCTGCGGCATGTGGGGTCTTCCCGGACCAGGGCTTGAACCCATGTCCCCTGCATTGGCAGGCGGATTCTTAACCACTGCGCCACCAGGGAAGCCCCTGACTTTGACTTTTAACACTGTTTACGTATTGCCCATATAGAAGATGCAACAGTTGCTGTACCTATGTTTTCCTCCATTTTCCCTCCTACTCCTTTATGCTGGGTTTGTCAGTGATATCATTAGTTTTCGTTGTCAAGGATTATTTTTCTGAAATTATAATTAAGTCTTCCTTATGCTTTGTCTGTAGATTAATTCTAACATTGAACATTAATAGCAATTCCAATATAATGATTATGAAGGTATTAATCACTGAAGAATGAAATAGGGTGATTGGACCTATAGAAAAGGAAAGGCAATCCTACATCCTTGAACCTGGACCTCTTGAAGGAAAGGATTCCAAGCAACAAGGTTAAGGGAATCTTTTTTTCCCCAATGAATACTCAAAATTGGTGCATGTTTTAATTTGCCTCCCATTCTTGCCTACATCTGTCCTATTCCCCTCCCAGGATAAAAACTCATATTATTTTCTTATGTATTCTTCTACAGATTCTCTATCAATACTAATAACATATTTTTATCTCCTTTTCTTACACAAAAGGCAGCATACAAATACTATTCTGCACTATTACAGGGTGAATTGTGTCCCCCCAAAAGATATGTTGAAGCTCTAACCTCCAGTACCTATGAATGGGACCTTATTTGGACATAGGGTGTTGGAAGATGCAATCAAGTTAAGATGAGGTCATTAGGGTGGACCCTAATCCAATATGGCTGGTGTCCTTATAGAAAGAGGGAAATTTGAACACAGACACATAGAGAGAAGGTCATGTGATAACAGAGGCAGAGACTGAAATGAAGCAGCTGCAAGCCAAGGAATGCCAAGGACGCTGGCCACCAACAGAAGTTAGAAGAGGCAAGGAAGCATCCTCTTCTTGGGGCTTTAGAAGGAGCATGGCCCTGCCATCTTGATTTTGGACTTCTAGCCTCCAAAACTGTCAGACAATAAATTTCCGTAGTTATAAGCTACCTAGTTTGTGGTACTTTGGCATGGTAACCCCAGTGAACTAATATATGCACCTTGCTTTTTTTTTCACTTAACATATCAGAGATTTTCTGAAGCAGTACATAGCAACTTTTGTGAAAAATGCCACACAAAATTCCATAATAAGTTACCATAAGTTATTTACCATACTCTACTGATGGACACTTGGGTTATTTTCAGTCTTTTGCTATTACAAATAATCTTGCAATGAATAATTTTGTACGTATGTAATTTCTTAAGAGTGTAGGGAATTCCCTGGCAGTCCAGTGGTTAGGATTCGGAGCTTTCACTCTGGGCGGGGTTTGATCACTGGGCAGGAAACTAAGATCCCGCAAGCCACGCAGCCAAAAAAAAAGAAAAAAAAAAAAAAGAATGTAGTTATATCTGTAGGGTAAATTTCCAGAAGTGGAAGTGCTGAGGCAAAGGGTGAATACATTTATAATTGTGATATTTCTGATTGATGATCATGAGAGTTGAATCTGTTTGCATTTCCACCAGCAATTTGTGAACATACTGGTTTCCCACATTCTTGCCATAAGAATGTGCTGTCAAACATGGATTTTTGTTAGTCGTAGGTTGAACATGGCATTCAGTATAGTTTAAATTCATATTTCCTTTATTATAAGTGAGATTAAACATTTTTATGGGTTAAGAGCCACCCATATTTCTATAAACTATCTAATTATGTCCATTTTTCTATTGGGCTATTAGCTTTTACTTACTGAATTCTATGTTCTTTTACCTTTTTTCCGGTGGAAAAAGTTTCTATTTTTTCCCCCAAATGCCCATTTTTCTTTTGACTTTGATGTTTATATTTTTAATTGAAGAGTTTAAAATATTTATGTAGTCAATTTATCAATCTTTTCTTTTACGGCTTCTGAATTTTGAGTTTTCCTTAGAAAAAAATCTTCCCTGCTCTAAAGTTTTAAAAGAATTTACCCATGTTTTCTTTTATATTTTTATTTTTTTACATGTAAATATTTGATCCATTTGGAATTTAATCTGGTGTACAGTGTGAGCTTTTTGTACAACTTTTCCCTTTCCAAATCTCTTCTTAGTTGTCTGAATACCATTTACTGATATGAGATTTACCTTTATCACATACTAAATTCCCATATATATTTTGGTTAATGTCTGGACTTTCTATTCTGTTCTGTTTATTCATTCATGTCTCAATACCAAAATATTTTAATTTTTGTGATTTCAATAATATGTGGCAATATTTAGTAGGACAATTCAATGTTCTTTTTTTTTTAATTTCAAAAATGTCCTGGCTCTTGCTTTTTTTTTTTTTTTTTGGCAGCACCAAGCAGCTTGCAGGATGTGGGAACTTAATTCCCCTGGCCTTTGCTTTCTTATTTACATATATACAGTTGAGAATCTGCTTCTCCCAGAGGTCTAATATACATAAACAGATGTTTTCATTTTTACTCACTACATTCTCTTTCTTTAGGACTTAGACATTTTAATGTACTCCTTCTCTTTGATGATAAGGTCTCATCACAGACCCAAACTTACACACCTCTCTTTTTTTCCCTGTGATGAGTGTATCCTAAGAGACTCCTTGGACTCTGACATGACCCACTTCTGCCAGGGACCCTGCATCCTCCAGTCCGAATTCTATGATTGTCTCAGTTCAGGCTTGAGCTGGACCTTGATGACATATTCATTCACGCTTTCAGTATTTGCTAGCACCTTCTCAAATATCCAGGAATAATATGAATTAAATAAGAAATGAATAGCCCTATAAGAAGAAGATTATGAAACTTTTCAGAAGGAAATATTACAGTAATTAAAACTATGTGACACTAGTGAAGGCTAATGGAATAAAATATGAGACCTAGAAAAAGACCAACTATATACGAGAACTTGGTTTATGATAAGATGACATTTCAAATCAGATGAGGATATATAAAGTATTCAGAAATGGTAGTATTGGGATACAGGCTGAGCCATTTCAACAAAAGCACCAGAAATACAGTTGCTACTCCATGTGTGGTCCGCACACTGTGGTCCATGACGAGGTGGGTTCTGAAACTGTGTAAGCATTTAGAAACTTTCATAGAAATTTGACCTTGCTGTCACCTGCAAGTGCATGATGGTCTCACTCAGCAGAGTGTATTGCAGGATGGATGCTGAGAACACAGGTGTGGTGAAGGTCATGTTGACCTGGTAGTGGAGCCCTCGGGGGAAGCTGCGCAGGCCAGGACTGGAGGGGCGGCACGTGCAGGCCCAGGGGCCCCTGGTGCGGTGGGGACAGCAGTGCAGGGGCCCCTGGTGGCTGGAGGTGGTGGACAGAGGCCTGAGGTGGGGGGACCCCAGTCTAGGGCGGTGGCGGGTTGAAGAGGAGGCCCCGCAGTTGGGGGTTGGCCCCAGGGTTCTGGGGCCGATGGATGGGTCCGGGAGGGGGCTGCTCCAGGAGGGCCTTGTGGGGCGCCTGGGGGGGGCCTGGGCAGCACCCCGGGGCTGGGGCTGCCCCGTGGCTGCAGAGGCTCCCACGGTCCCCTGAGGCTGGGGCTGCGGCGGCCGGAGCTGCTGCTGCAGCTTCTGCTGCTGGAGTGGCTTGTGGTTGGTGAGGACCTGCCGGACGCCGTTGACAAAGTTTCTCTGGTCTCAGGGGATGAGGCCCATGAAGACCTTCCTGAATGAGTGCGGGAACGTGAGCACACGCACCTCGCAGGGGGCCGGGCGGGGACGTGCACGCGGCCAGCGAAGCCGCTGCCCAGGATGCGGTAGAGACCTCTGAGGGAGTCCAGGTCCTTGTCGGTGAAGTGGGAATGGACCATCCCTGAGCTCCAGAGCCAAGGGCGCAGGTTGGTCAGCAGCTGCTGGGCTGTGAGCTGCGCGATCAGCGCTGTCCTGTTTTCAGGTTCTCGCCGTGACTCAGGTAGACCTGAGAAGGCAGTGACCGAGTCAGCTTGGTGCTGGCGCCGCAGAGGCAGGTTTGGGCTTCTCTTGCCACTCGAGGACCCCGCTCCAGGCCAGGAGTTTGTTGGAGACTGACTGCTGCCCACCAAGGGCCAGGGCCCCGAGCTGGGCCGGAGAACGGTGCCTGCCCTGAGCAGTGCCCTGGGCTGCACAGGGGGGGCCAGGACTGGGCCAGGGGCTACAGGGGAGACCAGGCTGGGCTGGGAAGGGGGAGGTGGCTTGGGGGCACCGGGGGGCCCGTGCCTGGCTGCAGGGGGGTACCCACTCCTGGAGCGGCTTGCTGAAGAGGGTTGATGGGCACAGCGAGGGCCCAGCCCAGCCTTCTGGTTCTTGGCGGCCTGCACTGCGCTCTGGGCAGCCACCTGAGCTGCACTCAGGGGACCAGGTACTGCGGAGGGGACAGGGGCAGAGGCTGCTGGGGGGCTGCCGAGAGCGGGGCACCCGAGGGAGGATCTAGAGGCAGGGGCACGGGCTGCTTTGGCTGGAGGGGGCCTGGGGCCGAGCCACCCACGACGGGCAGCACAAGCCCCTGCACCAGCACCATGTGCCTCGGGTCCTGACTCACGTCTGTTGGTGGCTGCAGTGGCTCCAGCCTGGCGGGAGGAGCCGCCGTCTCGACCAGAAGCTGCAGGGCAGGCAGCTTCCAGGGCAACACGGTGGAGAAGTAGGTTCCTCAGTCCCCAGCCTTCTGCACGAGGGTCTCCGTCATGCACCCAGAGTATGCGGTGCTCTCGACAGCACGCAGCAGGTAGGGGGGCGAGTTACAGATAAGGAGGCAGAGTCGGTGTGTCTGGCCAATCTGCTCCGGCATCTTCTTGAAGTCATCGAACAGCTGCAGGGCCCTGCTGAGGCCTTCAGCCATGAGGCTGCAGCTCTCGCCCCCCCCCCCCCCACCCCATGAACTCCATGCCGTTGAGCCAGATGACAAAGCCATAGGCGCTGCTGCTGGGAGCGTGATATTGTATGTAGGACTCAGGAACGCCGTCCACTGTGTTGAACACCACGAGGCTGTACTGCGTTCCCCCATAGTGTCCCCCAAAGTCCGTCTCGGCAGCAGGACCACCATTAAAATAGTTGATGGCCAGGAGCAGGTAGTGTTTGCGGAGCCCCTCGAAGTAGGGCCCCAGGTTGGCTGTGCCCTCAATCACAAACACCACGTCAGCTATGAGGTCCCCGGCCCAGCCGCCAAGCCCGTTCTAAATTCATAGTTTAACATTATTAGCCCAATGAAATACATTTTTATTACTTATTTTCTATCTTTCAAAAAATAATAAGTTCAGACCTATAGAAAGTTGTAAGAGTAGTGCAAAGCGTTCCTGTGTACTTTTCATGCAGATTTCCCAGTGGTTAACATTCTATCACATTTGTACTATCATTTTCTTTTTCTCTTTATGTACATGCATGGCAGATAATACCTTCCAAAAATGGACAGAACAATCTGTCACTGCTCCATATGCTCTTTTAGAACCTTGCCACTCCTCATCAGGAAGTGTGGCCTACATCCCCTCTTCCTGAACCTGAATGGGTGTGTGTCTGCAGCAACCGAGAGAGTATGGCGCAAGTGAGGTTAGGTGACTTCTCAGATGAGGTCATAAAAAGGACACACCTTCTGCCTGGTTATCTGTCTTGAGACACCCTAAGAACCCAGCTGTCATTATGTGAGGAAGCCCAGGCTACGTGGTTAGGCCACGTATAGGTTTTCTAGCCAGAAGCGCCAGCATCAGCTTAGCCAACAAGCAGCAACAACCGCCAGACAATACAGCGATGATTTAGCCCCCAGGCGCCACGTCTTCCAGCTGAGGTCCCAGACATCACCAAGCAGAGACAAGCCTCCCACGCTGTGTGCTGAATCCCTGACCCATAGAATCCATGAGCATAATAACTGGTTGTCCTATGCCACTAAATTTTGGGGTAATTAGCTACTCAGCATAATAACCGGAACAATAATAATCTTTTTTTTTTCTGAGTCATTCATTAGAGAATAAATTACAGACATGATACTGTTACCTCTTAATGTTTCCTAAAAGCAAGGGCAGTCTCCTGCATAACGACAGGGCAGCCATCAATCAGGAAATTAACATCCACAGAGCCCATTCAAATGTCACTGATTGTCCCAACGATGTCACATGCAGGAGACTTCTCTGGTGGTCCAGTGGTTAAGAATCCACCTTCCAATGCAGGGGATGTGGGTTTGATTCCTGGTTGTGGAGCTAAGATCCCACTTGCCGTGGGGCAACTAAGCCCGCGTGGGGCAACTAAGACCCGACGTAGCCAAATAAATAGATTAAAAAAAAAAACAAAAATGACGTCCTGTACAGGTTCAGGATCTAATCCAAAATCACATGTTGCTTTTACTTGTGTTATCTTTTTAGTCTCTTTCAATCTGGAACCATTCCTCAGTCTTCCTTTGGCTTTTCTGGTCTTGACAATTTTGAAAAGTAGAGGCAACTTACTTTGTAAATAGCCCTTAGTTTTGGTTTGTCTGCTGTTTCCTCATGATTACATTCAGATGATATAATATTTTCAGGAATATCACAGAAGTGATTCTGTGTTCTTTGTGCTTTATAAGTAGGAAGCACACAACTTTAATATTTTTCACTTGGTTAGAATCATGTCTTCATTATTTCTTTATTGTAGCGTTAATAAATATTTTGTACTTAGTATTTTATATACATTTCCTGTTCTTCATCAAAATTTCTCCCACTAGTTTTAGTATCTGTTAGCAATTCTTTGCTTTAATCAGTTATTACTATACTGCTTGCTAAATGTAGATTTTCTAATTCCATTATTCCTTCTACATTTATTAGTTGACATTCTCTTGTAAGGTGTTTTCCTTTCTTATATATGTATGTATGTATGTCTTATGTATGTCTCATGATTCCTGTTTTACTTAATGCATTATTGTCTGTTACTGAATCATTTTTTATTTTAATGTTCAGATTGTCCCAGATTGGGTCAATGAGATATGTTTCCTTCATTCTTTCTCACCAGCAGTGTGCCAGAGTTCTAGTTGCCACGTATCAGTGGTATTGTTGATCTTTTTAATTTGTAGCCATTCTAATGTGTATATGGCTCTATTTCACTGTGGTTTTAGTTTGCATTTCTCTGATGACTGATGATGTTGAGCATATTTTCATGTGTTTATCAGCCATTTGCATATCTGCTCAAGTCTTTTTTTAAATGGGGTTATTTGCCTTTTTATTATTGAGTTGTAAGAGTTCTTTCTAGGGCTTCCCTGGTGGCGCAGTGGTTGAGAATCTGCCTGCCAATGCAGGGGACACGGGTTCGAGCCCTGGTCTGGGAAGATCCCACATGCCGCGGAGCAACTAGGCCCGTGAGCCACGACTACTGAGCCTGCGCGTCTGGAGCCTGTGCTCCGCAACAAGAGAGGCCGCGATAGTGAGAGGCCCGCGCACCGCGATGAAGAGTGGCCCCCACTTGCCGCAACTAGAGAAAGCCCTCGCACAGAAACGAAGACCCAACACGGCCATAAATAAATAAATAAATGTATTTATTTTTTTAAAAAAAAGTTCTTTCTATATTCTGATACAAATCCTTTGTCAGCTATGTATTGTAAATGTTTTCTCCCATTCCTCAGCTTGACTTTCCACTGTCTTCATGATGTCTATCGTAAAGAAAGACATTTTTTTATGGTTTATGTTTTTTGTGTCCTAAAACAACATTGCCTACCTCAAGGTTTTAAAGATTGTCTACTTATGTTCTCTTCTAAAAGCTTTGCAATTTTTGTTTTTTCATTTAGATTTATGATACACTTCTAATTTTTGTGATGTGTGAGGTAAGGATTAATGTTCAGTTTTTAAAAATTCAGATATCTGGTCATTCCATCACTATTTGTAGAAAAGACTTTCCCTTCTCTGTTGAGTTACCTTGGCATGTTTGTGGAAAATAAACTTACCATAGATAAGTGGTTCTACTTCTGGAGTCACTTTCCTGTTCCAGTCATCTTTACGTGGATTCTTTTACCAAAACCACGTTGTCTTAATTATTGTAGCTTTATTGTAAATCATGAAATCAGATAGTTTTCTCCAACTTCACTCTTTTTAAAAATGACTTTTGCTGTTCTAGGTCTATAGGAATTTCCATTACAAATTTAACAATTAGCTTGTCAATTTCACCCAAAGTGCCTGCAGGAATTTTGTTCAGAATTGCATTGAATCTATAAATCAACATGGGGAGAATTAATAATATTGAGTTTTCCAATCCAAAAACATATTATATTGCACCATTTATTTAGGTCTTCTTTAATTTCTTACAGCAATATTTTATTCTTTTCAGTGAAGAAGTGTTGCATGTCTTTTGTTATGTTTAATGTGCCTAGTTTTATAACATGCCTGTGTTGTTTATTATTACATTTTTTGAAATATAATTTTGTTATCAATATTATGGAGTCAAATAGTAAAACATTTGGAAATTGTCTCCGTTTTTTATTCATTTCATGTTTTCTAGAGATTTAATTTTATAGTATATTTCAAAAGTATTCTTCCATGAGAGATTGTCCTCCACCACAGATAGAGAAGCACTTGTCTACAGATACAGAGTCTAGGTCTGGTCAGTGTCTGAAGTTCTTACCATCTTCCAAGCATTTTTGGGAAGGGGGCAAGAACAGCCAGGGAAGTGCATACCTAACTCTTCTGAAAAATGATCTGGAAGTGGCACGTATCAATCCTGCTCACATCTCATGGCCCCCCTTTGCTGCAAGGGAGGCTGAGAAGTGTAGCTTTTGGCGGCTGACATGAGTCCAGTAATGGCTGTCATTATGGAAGAAGGGAGGCATGGATGTAAATAAAAACAAAAATAAACAAATGGGACCTAATTAAACTTAAAAGCTTTTGCACAGCAAAGGAAACCATAAACAAAACGAAAAGACAACCTACAGAATGGGAGAAAATATTTGCAAACGAAGTGACTGACAAGGGATTAATCTCCAAAATAGGTAAACAGCTCATGCAGCTCAATATCAAAAAAACAAACAACCCAATCAAAAAATGGGCAGAAGATCTAAATAGACATTTCTCCAAAGAAGACATACAGATGGTCAATAAGCACATGAAAAGATGCACAACACCACTAATTATTAGAGAAATGAAAATCAAAACTATAATGAGGTATCACCTCACACCAGTCAGAATGGTCATGATCAAAAAATCTACAAACAATAAATGCTGGAGAGGGTGTGGAGAAAAGGGAACCCTCTTGCACTGTTGATGGGAATGTAAACTGGTACAGCCACTATGGAAAACATCATGGAGTTTCCTTAGAAAACTAAAAATAGGGTTACCATATGATCTAGCAGTCCCACTCCTGGGCATATATCTGGAGAAAACCATAATTCAAGAAGACACATGCACCCCAATATTCATTGCAGCACTATTTACAATAGCCAGGACATGGAAACAACCTAAATGTCCATTGACAGAGGAATGGATAAAGAAGATATGGTATATATATATATAAGTATATATATATATATATACACACACACACACACACACACACACACACACACAATGGAATATTACTCAGCCATAAAAAGAACAAAATAATGCCATTTGCAGCAACATGGATGGACCTAGAGATTGTCATACTGAGTGAAGTAAGTCAGACAAAGACAAATATAATATGATATCACTTATATGTGGAATCTAAAAAAAATGGTACACATGAACTTGTTTACAAAGCAGAAATAGAGTCACAGATGTAGAAAACAAACTTATGTAGAAGGGGAGGGCAGGGATAAATTGGGAGTTTGGGATGGACATATACACACTGCTATATATAAAACAGATAACTAATAAAGACCTACTGTATAGCACAGGGAACTCTACTCAATACTCTGTAATGGCCTATATGGGAAAAGAATCTGAAAAAGAGTGGATATATGTCTATGTATAACTGATTCACTTTGCTATACTCCTGAAACTAACACAACATTATATATCAACTATACTCCAATAAAAATTAAAATAAGAAGTTGGGCATGGATACTGCTATGGTTAGCACTCTGTCACTGTTGATCCTTCTGGATCCCTAAATGTTAATTCTCCCCTCTCTTCCAATGCAGACAATGTACTCACACCTCCTCCAGTGAGGCGCCTCCTCCAGTTTAATAGGTAGGATATCAAGTTGTTTTGCATCCTCTTCCATCAAGTTTAGGTATAGCTTCTCATGACCTGATGACCGACTGTGGAGCAGAGTACCACGCACCAGCTACCAATCCCAGGGGAGGACTCCAGCTGCAGGGAGCAGAGCAAAGGTCACCACCGTGCCAACCAGCAGGAATAGAAGCCCAAACTTCTTCCCATTGCGTCTTGTATCAAAGTGGCCAAGGAAGACCGCACTGGATGAAATAAAGCTTTACTTACACAGAAAGGAGACAGAATAAGATTAGCTTCAGTTGTGTGCCTCACGGTCCCCTGGTCAGTGGCTCGCTCCTGGCAGTGACACAGGGCCATTGGCCTATACGCACTCTTTTGGTGCTGCAGTTCAAGGAATCTTGTCCCTTCCCTGCAGAGGACAGACATAGCTGTGGGGTTGGCCAGCTGCCATTTGACACAGATGCTTTAAGCAGAGACAAAAGAGTACTCATTGAGCACGAAACAAGGAAAGATATTCCCACACAGGGCGATAAGCCCGGCACAGGCTGTGTGGGCCCTTTATCTCTTGGTAGGAAGTGTTTCAGGCCCAAGGCCCATTCTGATGCAGCAGAGTTGGGACCCAAAGACTGCGTGCATGAGACAGCCTTTCCCAACACGTACAAAACAAAACCCACATTATCTGTGGTCCCTCCCAGAGATGCAGTACGAAATGGTAGACTAGGACAAGGACAAATGCTATAAAAATCCTTATTTGGAAAAGAAAAAAAATTGGAAACCCGGCGCCCGGTGGTCCATAGCGTTGATCAATTTCTGCAGGACAAGATGTGAAGGCTCCCTGCCCTGGCAGTGGAGTAACTTTTAGGCCAGACTCTGGTTCTACTCTCTGAGAATAGCTCTCTTGTCCGCTGTTCTCTCTGAACCCTAGTTTTGTAATGAAATTGACACTGGAGAGTCTGGCCACTTAAAGTCTGCATCACGTTTACAACCTGCTTCCTGCTGGTGCCAGACACACTCAACTCCTCCTCGAGGGAGGCAGCCCGACGTCTAAACAAGTCATTGCACCTGTGTCAAAACCCAGGACCTGGCGTCAACGCACAGTCTTTTCCATGGTGTGCTGGGGGTGTAATCATCAAGGCCAGGAGGTAGCGCTCACTATCTCTCTCCAGTCTTATTGGCTAGAACTTTTCATGTGTACACACCTGGTTGCAAGAGAACAGGAAATGGAGACTTCAGCTGGGTATATATATATATATATATATACCTGGGTATATCCATAGCCTCAGCTAGAACTCAGAAGTCCTGTTTGGAAAGATGTATTTATTTATTTATTTTTTAAAGAAGCCATCTGTGCTTGACTTTTTTTTTTAAATTATTATTTATTTATTTATTTACTTTTGGCTGTGTTGGGTCTTCGTTTCTGTGTGAGGGCTTTCTCTAGTTGCGGCAAGTGGGGGCCACTCTTCATCGCGGTGCGCGGGCCTCTCACCATCGCGGCCTCTCTTGTTGTGGAGCACAGGCTCCAGACGCGCAGGCTCATTAGTTGTGGCTCACGGGCCCAGCTGCTCCGCGGCATGTGGGATCTTCCCAGACCAGGGCTCGAACCCGTGTCCCCTGCATCGGCAGGCAGATTCTCAACCACTGAGCCACCAGGGAAGCCCCTGGAAAGATGTATTGAACACATGAAGGACGCTCGTGAACAACTAGTCCGTCTCGGCCACACTCAGGCATGAAGTCTCCCTCCTACACCACTCACAAACATGGAACTGAACACGTCTCCATGACTAATACACACACACATAAACGCATGCACACTTACACAAAGCTTTTGTTGGTGGTAATAGACTGCTTGCTTTCGGAAGATGGGTGGCGTTTATGTAACAAAAATAAAATGATAATAGTAGACCTTCTGGATCTCTAAAGACCCTCAGCCATTTCATTGCATTTCTCAACCTCCCTTCTGCTTTTCTCTTTACTTGGCTGTCTGCACTTCAGCATTTCTATTCATTCCTATTCCCAAGTGGTTTAGCTTTTCTTGTGCCCCCTTGACTATTATTAATGCCCTGACAGTCTCACTTTCCACCCAAGTGATATTATTAAAGAATTTTGCTAAAGGAAGACAGGTCTCCTTTAAAAAGAATTCAAGCGATGTACTAGGACTGTAATGTAGAACATGAGAAATACAATGAACTCTGCTGTATGTTGTATAGGAAAGGTATAAAGAGAGCAAATCTTAAGAGTTCTCATCACAAGAAAAAAATTCTTTTTCTATTTTTTTAATTTTGTATCTATATGATATGATGGATGTTCACTAAATTTATTGCCATAATCATTTCATGATGTATGTAAGTCAAATTGTTACACTGCACACCTTAAATTTCTACAGTGCTGTATGTCAATTATATCACAATAAAACTGGAAGAAAAAAGATAAGTTAAAACATGACAACTGAAAAAAATGAATTCAAGGGCTACTAAAATTATGATTTTCTTTCACTCTGCTCAGAGTTTGTGTATTGCACAGAAGAGATTGAAAGGGACTAGAAAGGGACTATACTATTATAATAACCTTATAAGGTAGGTCTTATTTTTATTATTTCCATTTTCTAGATAAGGAAACTAAAGCACAGAGAGGGTAAGTTACTTGTGCAAAGCTCACACAGCTAATGATAATAATAATAACAAACAGAGTGCTTACTGTAATCACCGTTCGGAGTGTTTTATACGTAACAATACCATTTAATTCCCATCTGTTTGATAGATGATGACATGTTCCCCATTTACAGATAAATAAACTGAGGCCTGGAACAGTTTAGTAAGTTGCTCAAGGTTACACAGCTAGTAAGTAAGTGGCAAGGCTGGTAGTTGAATCTGGGTCTAGGTCCATGCCTGTAAAATTTGCATTCTTTTATTTCTTTTTAAAAAATTTTTTTCTTTTGTTTAAGAAAAGTTTTTTTTGTTTTGAAACTTTACATTTTTAAACATTAATGTTTGGGCTTCCCTGGTGGCGCAGTGGTTAAGAATCTGCCTGCCAATGCACGGGACACGGGTTCGAGCCCTGGTCTGGAAAGATCCCACATGCTGCGGAGCAGCTAAGCCCGTGAGCCACAACTACCGAGCCTGTGCCTCTGGAGCCTGTGCTCCGCAACAAGAGAGGCCACGATAGTGAGAGGCCCGCGTACCGCGATGAAGAGTGGCCCCCGCTTGCCGCAACTGGAGAAAGCCCTCGCACAGAAACGAAGACCCAACACAGCCAAAAGTAAATAAATAAATAAATAAATTTATTAAAAAAACAAAAAAAACCCATTAATGTTCACAGCCCAAGCTTACATGGTAAACTTAATGAGTTGAGCCTCTCAATCAAAGGGGTCCTGGCAGAGATTACCTTTGAGAGTACCAATATCAGGGATAAGGCCTGGTGAAGGTTCTCTGACTGTGGGGTCATGATGTGTGTTAGGTCGGTGGATTTGAGTTCCACTATGGAATCTAGTTGGGTGCATCCATTCACAGCCGGGCGGAAAGACTCCTAGGAGGTCAGGGTTTGAATTACAGTAACCTGAAAGCTAAGTGAGGTCCCTGCCTGGAAAGTAAACATCGGAATGCTTATTCAAAAAGCAAAGCCTGGATTTGCTGGGCTCTCTCGAGAGATGCCATCGTTATTGAAGGCCTTATACCATCTGGCTCCCTGTGCGCAGCAAAGCCTAATGATGCTGACAGGTCACCTAAGTTCGCACTAATGGGCTCGTGTTTTATTTATTCAGGTGCTGATTTGACATTTCCCAGCCCCGATGAATCTATGGATTTGGAAGTAACTGGGTCCTCTCTTTCTATACCGTGATGTTATCTCCCAAAATGAAGGAAATGAGAAACAGGAAAGGCCTAGATTCCCTGCAGATAGCTCTCACAGTTTACGGTAAGAAATCAAATGGTACGAAAAGCATTAGCCAAAACTTAAAACACAAATCATTGGTGTTTAATATGATATATTGCAAAGAAATTTCTGGCACTGAAAGTCTGTCTTGAAGCAACACTTCCACACAGCGCCAACTAAACAATGTAATAGCATCTGGACTCCTTCTAAATCAAGTATGAAATAATGTATTTCTCCCATGACACAGATGACTCTAAAAGGCAACATTTCCTAAAATAAAAAATGAAGGGTAAATTAAGCAGTGTGTAAGGAAGCCTTTCTTGCGATTTTTTTCATTTTAGTTTTTAAAATATCTTTTAAAAAATATCTACTTAAGTAAAATATACATATAGAAGAGTGAAGAAATCATGGATGTTTATTTTGACACATTTTTACACAAACCCAAATAACCACCACTTACACCCATAACGAGAATGTCACCATGTCCTCAAAACTTTCATGCCCTCTTTAAACCCTCCTCTCCAAAATTAATCACTATCCTGACTTCTTTTTTAAATTTTTATTTTAAAATATAGCACAGATACATAAACCATATCAAACAATTGTCCATAATACAGAATTATTATAAGGCAAATTCTTGTAACTACCACCCAAGTCAAGGGATAAACCTTGACCAACCGCCCAGAACCCCCCACATGCCCCATCCTTCCGGAGGGAAGACAGAGGCTTACCTGTATCCAGGTAACATAAAAATCATTTCCATGCTTTGCTTTACAGTTTTGCCACCCAATTGTGTATCCCTAAACAATAAAGTTTAGTGTTGCCTGTTTCTAAAAAATGTCACTTAAGCCACTTTTAATGGAAAGATTTCCCCTCTATCATTATAACTACTTGTGCATTGTATTTGTTGAAGAAACTGGGTCTTGGTCTACATAGAGTTTCCTATTATGAAGTAATCTGACTCAAAATTTCAAACCTGAATACGATCAAGCCTGTAGTTCCCAGTGGCAGTTTATAAGAAATGCAAAGGACAGAGGGATTTGTAAAAAGACTCATGGAGATGCACTCAGGAAAAATATCCAGTATAACTTCTATAAGAAAGTAAGGAGAAATGCCTAATTCTTTTTGTTTTGCTTTGTTTTGTTTTTGAGAAAAACCAGTGTTAAAAATACGGAAATGACACCCTACCATCCTTCAAAGGTAGCCAAATTCTTAAAGAATCATTATGAACTCATGTATTTAAACTGCAGTTTAGATTAGGGTGAAAATAATTATGTTAGAATTCAGAAAACAGGCTGACATATTGAAGAATATATAAAATGTTTTTCAAAGTGTTTCCTAAATTACTGTATTTTTTTCAGAGAGATAAACTTTCTTATTTATGGATCATTAAATATATTTTAGTCTTTTTATCCTGATGATCATCGTGTCCACCTTCTTCAAGTTGCTCCTGTGTCCTTTTTTTTTTTTAATATTTATTTATTTATTTGGCTGCGTTGGGTCTTATTTGCAGCACGCGGGATCTTTCGTTGTGGTGCATGGGCTTCTCTCTAGTTGTGGCGTGTGGGTTTTTCTCTCTCTAGTTGAGGTTCATGGGCTCCCGGGCACGTAGGTTCTGTAGTTTGTGGCTCGCGGGCTCTCTTGTTGAGCTGTGCGAGCTCAGTTGTTGTGGTGCGCGGGCTTAGTGGCCCCGCGGCATATGGGGTCTTAGTTCCCCGACTAGTGATCGAACCCACGTCCCCTGCATTGGCAGGTGGATTCTTTACCACTGGACCACCAGGGAAGTCCCCTCTCCAGTGTCCTTTTAATAACACTCCAGTAGTCTTTGATACATTACCTGCTATGACAAGATGCACTAGGCTTCTTTTGTATATTTCTTGCCCAAGTCCTAGAATTAGCTATTTCTTCAAGAAGCTTTGATTTCTTTTAAGTAGAAAGTGATATTTCATGACCACCCCCTGGGGGCAGGAGTGCTCATTGCTAGTGGGTAGGTCACTCTTATTATGCTTTGTCAGTGGACAGAACTGGGAGAAGTACATTAAAAAACCCTCATGAGGCCAGATTAATACTTCAATTCAAATTCAGGACTACAAGGTTTTTAATTTAACCTCTTCTGTCTTAAATCTGAAATCTTTTCTTCTATACTGAGAATAATTTTCAAGGATATGGAGGATGACAGAATTAGACTACCACATGAGTATTTACTTACTTTATCCCATCTTACACACGTAATAGTCCCAGGATAGAATAGCAATACTACCTGCACCAATATGGTTAAAATTATTTTTGTGCATCTGTTCTCTCTGTTTTCCTCCTATTTAAAATATAATTGTGGGCTTCCCTGGTGGCACAGTGGTTAAGAATCCACCTGCTAATGCAGGGGACACGGGTTCGATCCCTGGCCCGGGAAGATCCTACATGCCATGGAGCAACTAAGCCCATGCACCACAACTACTGAGCCTGTGCTCTAGAGCCCATGAGCCACAACTACTGAGCCTGCGTGCCACAAATACTGAATCCTGCGCACCTAGAGCCCATGCTCTGCAAGAAGAGAAGCCACGACAATGAGAAGCCCGTACACAACAACAAAGAGTAGCCCCCATTTGCCGCAGCTAGAGAAAGCCTGCGCACAGCAATGAAGACCCAACACAGCCAAAAAAACCCCACAAAAAGCAAATAAATAAATTTATTCAAAAAACCCCATAATTGTGTAGGCAAGACATGGCAACAACATAAATGTCTATCAACAGATGAATGGATAAAGAAGATGTGAGATATAGATTTTATATATGTATATATAAAATGGAATACTACTCAGCCTTAAAAAAGAATGACACAATGCCATTTGCGGCAATATGAATAGACCTAGAGATTATCATACTGAATGAAGAAGTCAGACAGAGAATGACAAGTACCATATGATATCACTTATATGTTGAATCTAAAATAAGATACAAATGAACTTATCTATGAAACAGAAATAGACTCACAGACATAGAAAACAGAATTGTGGTTGCCAAGGGTGAGGGGAGGTCGGGGAGGGATGGATTGGGAGTTTGGGATTAGCAGATGCAAACTGTTATATATAGGATGGATAAACAACAAGGTTCTACTGTATAGCACAGGGAACTATATTCAATATCCTGTGATAAACCATAATGGAAAAGAATATGGAAAAGAATATATATGTATAATTGAGTCACTTTGTTGTACAGCAGAAATTAACACAACACTATGTCAACTATACTTCAATAAAATAAATTAAAACAACCCCCCCAAACAAAAACACCCCATAATTATAATGCATATAGCCATTCCTTATATATTTTCTTCCTTATAATCCTCATCTGGTCTCAGTTCTCTCGGTAACTACTATGTATTTAACGTTCAACAATGGTCTTTACATCAAGATCTCTAAGGTCATTTTGATTGTTTAAAGCTCATTCTCTAGTAGATTTCTTCAAGAAACACTCATTAGCACGCTATTAGCATAACTGTTGAAAAGTCTAATGACAATCAGATTTTCTTTTCCTTTTAACTTGGTCTTTTGCTTGGATGTCCAAAGGATTTTTTTCTTAAAATTGAGCAATTTTATTAGAATAAATGTTGTTATTGGTTATTCTGACTTTATTTTCTCAGGTACAGGGTATGCTCTTTCCACATGATGACGTTTGATTCAAGTGTGCATTTCTGTAGGTCAGTACACAGAAGTGAGAATTGCTGAGATATGAAGTATGCTCAGATTTATTGGATACTGCCAAAAATTTTCCAAAAGTGGTGGATCAATTTAACTCCCATGGACAGTGTGTGACAGTTATTTGATAACTGTAAAAATATTGATAGTTATTGAATGAAAAGAATTGAAGACAGTCTCAACTGAGACCTCTGGGACAACATTAAATGCACCAACATTCAACTTATAGGGGTCCCAGAAGAAGAAGAGAAAAAGAAAGGGTCTGAGAAAATATTTGAAGAGATTATAGTTGAGAACTTCCCTAACATGTGAAAGAAAATAGTCAATCAAGTCCAGGAAGCACAGAGAGTCCCATACAGGATAAACCCAAAGAGAAACACACTGACATATATTAATCAAACTACCAAAAATTAAATACAAAGAAAAAATATTAAAAGCAGCAAGGGAAAAGCAAAAATAACATACCAGGGAATCCCCATAAGGTTAAGAGCTGATCTTTCAGCAGAAACTCTGCAAGCCAGAAGGCAGTGGCAGGACGTATTTAAAGTGATGAAAGGGAAAAACCTACAACCCAGATTACTCTGCTTGCCAAGGATCTCATTCAGATTCGATGGAGAAATCAAAAGCTTTACAAACAAGCAAAAGTTAGGAGACTTCAGCACCACCAAACCAGCTTTACAACAAATGCTAAAGGAACTTCTCTAAGTGGGAAACACAAGAGAAGAAAAAGACCCACAAAAACAAACCCAAATCAATTAAGAAAATGGTAATAGGAATATACATATCGATAATCACCTTGAATGTAAATGGATTAAATTCTCCAACCAAAAGACACAGACTGGCTGAATGGACACAAAAACGAGACCCTTACATATGCTCTCTACAAGAAACACACTTCAGACCTAGGGACACATACAGACTGAAAGTGAGGGGATGGAAAAAGATATTCCATGCAAATGGAAATCACAAGAAAGATGAAGTAGCAATATTCATATCAGATAAAATAGACTTTAAAATAAAGACTGTTACAAGAGATAAAGAAGGACACTACATAATGATCAAGGGATTAATCCAAGAAGAAAACATAACAATTATAAGTATTTATGCACCCAACATAGGAGCACCTCAATACATAAGGCAAATGCTAACAGCCATAAAAGGAGAAATTGACAGTAATACAATTATAGTGGGGGACTTTAACACCCCACTTACACCAATAGACAGATCATCCAGACAGAAAATAAATAAGGAAACACAAGCTTTAAATGGCACAATAGACCAGATAGACTTAATTGATATTTTTAGGACATTCTACCAGAAAGTGGAAGAACACTTTCTTCGCCAGTGCACGTGGAACGTTCTCCAAAATAGATCACATCTTGGGCCACAAATCAAGCCTTGGAAAATTTTAGAAAACTGAAGTCGTATCAAGCATCTTTTCTGACCACGACGCTACGAGATTAGAAATCAATTACAGGAAAAAAAACAGTGAAAAACACAAATACATGAAGGCTAAACAGTGTGCTGCTAAATAATCAAGAGATCACTGAAGAAATCAAAGAGGAAATAAAAAAATACCTAGAAACAAATGATAACAAAAACTCGATGATCCAAAACCTATGGGATGCAGGAAGAGCAGTTCTAAGAAGGAAGTACATAGCAATTCAAGCTCACCGCAAGAAACAAGAAAAATCTCAAATAAACAATTTAACCTTACACCTAAAAAAGAACAAAGAAAACGCAAAGTTAGTAGAAAGAAAGAAATCATAAAGATCAGAGGAGAAATAAATAAAACAGAAACAAAGAAAACAATAGCAAAGATCAATAAAACTAAAAGCTGGTTCTTTGAGAAGATAAACAAAATTGATAAAACTTTAGCCAGACTCATCAAGAAAAAAAGGGAGAGGACACAAATCAATAAAATTAGAAATGAAAAAGGAGAGATTACAACTGACACCGCAGAAACACAAAAGATCATAAGAGACTACTACAAGCAACTATATGCCAATAAAATGGACAACCTGGAAGAAATGGACAAATTCTTGGAAAAGTACAACCTTCCAAGACTGAACCAGGAAGAATTAGAAAATATAAACAGACCAGTCACAGGTAATGAAATTGAAACTATAATTAAAAATTTTCCAACAAACAAAAGTCCAGGACCAGATGGCTTCACAGGCGAATTCTATCAAACATTTAGAGAAGAGTTAATACCTATACTTCTCAAACTCTTCCAAAAACTTGTGGAGGGAGGAACACTCCCAAACTTGTTCTATGAGGCCACCATCACCCTGATGCCGTGATATCAGAAAATGATATCACAAAAAAAGAAAATTATAGACCAATATCACTGATGAACATAGATGCAAAAGTCCTCAATGAAATACTAGCAAACAGAATCCAACAACACATAAAAGAATCATACACCATGATCAAGTGGGATTTATCCGAGGGATGCAAGGATTCTTCAATATACACAAAACAATCAATGTGATACACCATATTAACAAATTAAAGAATAAAAACCATATGATCATCTCAATAGATGCAGAAAAAGCTTTTGACAATACTCAACGCCCATTTATGATAAAAACTCTCCAGAAAATGGGCATAGACGAAACCTACCTCAACATAATAAAAGCCATATATGACAAACTCACAGCAAACATCATTCTCAATAGTGAAAAACTGAAAGCATTTCCTCTAAGATCAGGAACAAGATAAGGATGTCCACTCTTGCCACTATTATTCTACATAGTATTGGAAGTCCTAGCCACAGAGAAGAAAAAGAAATAAAAGGAATACAAATTGGAAAAGAAGATGTAAAACTGTCACTGTTTGCCAATGACATGATACTATACATAGAAAATCCTAAAGATGGCACCAGAAAACTAATAGAGCTAATCAATGAATTTGGTAAAGTAGCAGGATACAAAATTAATGCACAGAAATCTCTTGCATTCCTATACACTAACAACTAAAGATCAGAAAGGGAAATTAAGGAAACAATCCCATTTACCATCGCAAGAAAAAGAATAAAATACCTAGGAATAAGCTTACTTAAGGAGGCAAAAGAGCTGTACTCAGAAAACTATAAAACACTGATGAAAGAAATCAAATATAACATAAACAGATGGAGAGATATACCATGCTCCTAGATTGGAAGAATTAATATTGTGAAAATGACTATAATACCCAAAGCAATCTACAGGTTCAATGCAATCCCTATCAAATTACCAATGGCATTTTTCACAGAACTAGAACAAGAAATTTTACAATTTGTATGGAAACACAAAAGACCCCAAATAGCCAAAGCAATCTTAAGAAAGAAAAACAGAGCTGGAGGAATCAGGCTCCCTGACTTCAGACTATACTACAAAGCTACAGTAATCAAGACTGGTACTGGCACAAAAACAGAAATGTAGATCAATGGAACAGGATAGAAAGCCCAGAGATAAACCCATGAACATATGGTCACCTTATCTTTGACAAAGGAGGAAAGACTATACAATGGAGAAAAGACAGCCTCTTCAATAAGTGGTGCTGGGAAAAATGAACAGCTACACATAAAAGAATGAAATTAGAACACTCCCAACACCATACACAAAAATAAACTCAAAATGGATTAAAGACCTAAATGTAAGGCCAGACACTATAAAACTCTTAGAGGAAAATATAGGCAGAACACTCTATGACACAAATCACAGCAAGATCCTTTTTGACCCATCTCCTAGAGTAAGGGAAATAAAACCAAAGAGAAACAAATGGGACCTAATGAAACTTAAAAGCTTTTGCACAGCAAAGGAAACCATAAACAAGATGAAAAGACAACCCTCAGAATGGGAGAAAATATTTGCAAATGAAGCAACTGACAAAGGATTAATCTCCAAAATATACAAGCAGCTCATGCAGCTCAATATCAAAAAAACCACAAACAACCCAATCCAAAAATGGGTGGAAGAACTTAATAGACATTTATCCAAAGAAGACATACAGATGGCCAACAAATACATGAAAAGATGCTCAACATCACTAACCATTAGAGCAATGTAAATCAAAACCACAGTGAGGTATCACCTCACACTGATCAGAATGGTCATCATCAAAAAATCTACAAACAATAAATGCTGGAGAGGGTGGGGAGAAAAGGGAACCCTCTTGCACTGTTGGTGGGAATGTAAATTGATACAGCCACTATGGAAAACAGTATGGGAGTTCCTTAAAAAACTAAAAATAGAACTACCATATGACCCAGCAATCCCAATACTGTGAATATACCCTGAGAAAACCATAATTCAAAAAGATACATGTACCACGATGTTCATTGCAGCACTATTTACAATAGCCAGGACATGGAAGCAATCTAAATGTCCATCAATAGGTGAATGGATAAATAAGATGTGGCACATATATACAATGGAATATTACTCAGCCATAAAAAGGAAAGAAACTGAGTTATTTGTAGTGAGGTGGATGGACCTAGAATCTGTCTACAGAGTGAAGTAAGTCAGAAAGAGAAAAATACCATATGCTAACACATATACGCATAATTTAAAAAAGCGGTACTGATGCACCTAGTGGCAGGGCAGGAATAAAGATGCAGATGTAGAGAACGGACTTGAGGGCATGGGGGGGAAGGGAAACTGGGATGAAGTGAGAGGTTAGCATTGACATATATACACTACCAAATGTAAAATGGATGGCTAGTGTGAAGCGGCTGCTGGCACAGGTAGATCAGCTCAGTGCTTTGTGACGACCTAGAGACATGGGATAGGGAGGGTGGAAGGGAGGCTCAAGAGGGAGGAGATAGGGGATATATGTATACATATAGCTGATTCACTTTGTTTTACAGCAGAAGCTAACACAACATTGTAAAGCATTTATACTCCAATAAAGTTGAGAAAAATAAATAAATAAAATAAAAAACAAAAACAAAGAAGCAAACAAAAAAAGACATAAGGCATGTAGAAAACAAATAGCAAAATGGTAGACATAAATCCTCCTTTATCAGTCACACACTAAATGTAAATCAGTTAAACACTCTGTTAAAAGATAAACTGAAACATATTAAAATTAAAAAAAAATTTATTTGGTTGCTCAGGGTCTTAGTTGTGGCATGTGGGATCTTTAGTTGTGGTATGTGAGATCTTCAGTTGCAGCATGCGAACTCCTAGTTGTGGCATGTGGGGTCTAGTTCCCCAACCAGGTACCGAACCCGGGCCCCCTACATTGAGAGCACAGAATCTTAGCCTCTGGACCACCAGGGAAGTCCCTTAAAATTTTTAAGAGTTTGTTTGAGCAAAAATCAGTTTGAACCAGGCAGCACCAAACTGGAAGTGGTTAGAAGTATTCCACCAATAGGAGCTAAGGAAAGACTTTTATAGAGAAAAGGCAGAAGCAAAGCAAGGAAATTATTTGACTGGCTATAGCTTCAGTGTTTGCCTTATTTGGAAAAGCGTGGTTGGCCATTTGTGATTTGGTTGTCCTTAGGTTTCAATTTCTTAATCTTGAGGCATATACAAACTTAGATTTTGGTTTGCTTATTCAGGCTCCTAAGGTATTAGATACCTCAGTTTAAAAGCCTCCTTGTTTAACTGGTTGTTTTTGAAGTAATAGTCAAAAACTTCTCAACAAAGAAAAGCCCAGGACATAATGACTTCACTGGAGAAGTATTCTACCAAATACTTAGAGAATTAATACCAATTCTTCTTAAACTCTTCCAAAGAATTAAAGAGGGGGAACATTTCCAAACTCATTTTATGAAGCCAGTACTATTCTGATACCAAAGCCAGACAAAGATACTACAAGAATAGAAAACTAGAGGCTAATATCTATAATAAATATAGATGGAAAAATTCTCAACAAAACATTAGCAAACTGAATTCAATAGTGCATTAAAAGGATCATGCACCATGATCAAGTAGGATTTACGCCTGAAATTCAAGGATGGTTCAACACACAAAAATCAATCAATGTAATACACTACATTGATTGATAAAACAGAATGAAAGACAAAAACCACATGATCATCTCAATTGCTGCAGAAAGAGAATCTGACAAAATTTAACACATAATAAAAATGCTCAACAAACTAGGAATGGAAGGAAACTACCTCAACATAATACAAAGCCCACAGATAACATGATACTCAACAGTGAAAGACTACAAGATTTCCTCTAATATCAAGAACAAGGCAAAAATTCTCACTCACCACTACCATTAAACACAGTACTGAAAGCTCTAGCAAGAGTAATTAGACAAGAACAAGTAATAAAAAGCACTCAAATTGGAAAAGAAGCAAAATTATTTCTGTTTGCAGGTGACATGATCATATGTGTAGAAAACTCAAGATTCCACAAAAAACATGTTACAATTAATAAACATTTTCTACAAAGTTGAAGGATAAAAAAATCAACACACAAAGTCAGTTGCATTTCTGTAAACTAACAAGACCAACCTAAAAAGGAAATTTAAAAAACCAATGCCATTTACTATAGCATCAAAAAAGGCAAAATACTGGAATAAACTTAACAAAGGATGTAAAAGACTTGTGCACTGAAAACTAAAAAACATTGCTAAAATTTGTTAAATTTTGAAAACTAAATTCAGAATAGGTACATGAAAGGAAATAATATAAATTAGAATGGAAATAAATGAAATAGAGAATAGAAAAGCAATAAAGTCGATGAAGCAAAAGCTGTTTTTTTTTAAAAGAACAACAAAGTTGATGACCTTTTAGCTGTCCTGAACAAGAAAAAAAGAGAAAAGACTCAAATTACTAATTGCAGAAATAAAAGAAGTGTTGTTCCTTACAGGAATAAAAAAGAATATAAAGGAATTCTGTGAACAAAAGTATCATGACAAATTAGCCTAAATGAAAGGAAAATTCCTAGAAAGACACAAACTACTGAAACTAACCCAAGAGGAAATAGAAAATCTGAATAGACCTATAACAAGTAGAGATAGATTTAGTAAAAGCCAGGTCTATGGATGTCAAATTGACACAGCACCATCTATTAGAAACACCATCTTTCCCCCACTGCTCTGAAGTGCCATTTCTGTCATAAACCAAGGATCCATGTATATGTTGGTCTGTTTCTGGGTTCTCTCTTCTGTTCCATCAGTCTATATGTCTTTCTTTTACCAATACCACAGGCTTATTTTATGTGGCTTTATAATAAGTCCAACAGTATGTTATCAAATGTTGTTGTTCTTCAAGAGTTCTTGGATTTTCTTAATTGTTTAGGGTTAAATTCTATTTTAGAATCAGCTTCTCAACTTTCCCAAAAGTTGGAATTGCATTAAGCTCATGGATCAATTTTGGGGAGAATTAACATGTTTTTATATAGAGTGTTGGCAGGTTGGTTTCTTCTGAGACCTCTCTCCTTGAGTCGCAGATTGTCCTCCTTTTACTGTGTCTTCACATAGTCTTTTGTCTGTATACACACCACCCCCTCTGGTGTCTCTCTGTGTACAAATTCCTATTCTTACAAGGACACCAGTCAGATTGGATCAGGACCCACTCTATCAGCCTTATTGTAACTTAGTCACCTCTTTAAAGGCCCTGTCTCCAAATACCGTCACACTCTTAGGTACTGGGAGTTAGAGTTTCAACATATGAATTTTGAGAGAGACACAATTCAGCCTGTAACATTCTGCCCTTTGGCGCCCCAAATTTATGTCCTTCTCACATGCGAAATACATTCCCTCCTATACTGACATCCCAAAAGTCTCAACTCATTCCAGCATCAACTCTTTAGTCACAATTCTCATGCAAATATCATCTGAATCAGTGTCAGGGAGATTCAACATAAGATTCACACTGAAACAAAATTCCACCCATGAATCTGTGAAACCAGACAAGTTATCTGCTTCTGGAATGCAATAGTGGGACAGGCATAGGATAAACATTCCCATTCCCAAAGGGAAAAATCAGCAAGGAAAAGGGAGCCACATGTCCCAAGGAAGTCCAAAACCCAGCAGAGCAAATTCCATAAGACGTTAAAGCTCAAGAATAATACTCTTTGGCTTCATGCTCTGGCCTCTTGGTTCCACATTCCCAGTTCACTGGGGGTGGCAACATTGCCCCAGTGGCTTTGGGCAACAGTCCCATGCACAGGGCCACAGGCAGGGACAGCCTGGCCTGCTGAAATAGAGGAAGTGATGTGCTCTCTGGAACTCAGGAGGAGATAACCTTGCCTTAGGGAGTGTTCTTCCCTTCTCTTGTAGTATAACGCATGCTGGCAGCTGCATAGCTCTATTATCCCTTCTTTAGCTCTATTATCCCTTCTTTTTTTTTCCTGTGAAAGAAGAGCTTGTTCACATATTTTTAAATGGATGTTGGTGGGCATCAAATATTTAGGGTATTTGGAGCCCACCAGATACATTTAAGAATGATGTCATGGTTTTAGTTTAAAATGTCAAAATTTACAGTAAGTCAGAAATTATATCCTCTACAAGTATTTAAATTCATGATGGAAAATTTAGATATCAACTTAGAAATGAACAAGGGGATACATAGTTCTTTAAAATTCTTTCATGGAGTCCATTAAAAAAATGTCTGAAGACCACTAGCCTATATGGTATATTGAGGGGATGGGGCTCAAAGGCAGAGCAGAAGCTTCTAGAAATGAACTTCAATCCTCCACCCCAGTTCTCCTGAGTACCTGAAATTACCCACCATCAGAATCTTAATACTTCAAATTCAGACACTGTTTTCCCAGAGTTTTTGTTGTGTAATATCTCCAGACGTTGCCAAGTATCCCTCAGAGGGCTAGATCACCCCCAGATGAAAATCACTGCATTTGAGATTTATCACTTTTATTGATCTTCACGAAATACCAGTTTATGGCTCCATTGATTTAGATCCTTTTTTTTGTCTTCTGCATCTCAACGTGTGCATTCTTTCCTCTAATTTTTTGAACATATGGAAATCTACTATAATGGCTGTTCTCCTGTCCTTGTCTGCTAATTCTAACATTTGTATCAATTCTGTGTTGGTTTAGTTGATTGATTTTCCTCCTCAACGTGGGTCATATTTTCCTGTTTCTTTGCCTCCTTAGTAAATTTTGATAGAAAACCAAACATTGTGATTTTACCTCATTTCATGCTGGATATATTTGTATTTCTATAAAAATTCTTGAGCTTTATTCTGGTACACAGTTAGGTTACAAGGACACAGTTTGATTCTTTGGTGCTTGCTTTTAAGATTTATTAGGTAGGACCAGAGCGGTGTTTAATCTGGAGCTAGTTATCTTCCACTATGGAAGCAAGATTTTTCCGAGTGCTCTCCTTAAAGCCCCATGAATTATGAGGTTTTCCTGACTGGATCTTAGGAACAAGCACTATCTTGAGCCTCAAGTGAGCTCTGTGTACTGTTCCCTTTAATCCTTTCAGGCCATTCTGTCCTCAGCCTTGGGTAGTTTTCTCACATGTTTATGCTGATTTTTACTCTGCTGGGGTTCCCCTGTGACTGTTCCCTCCTCTCTGGTACTCTGCCCATGAACTCTAGCCACCTTGGACTCTGTCTTCTACCTTCTAACTTCTGGGAGTCTTCCAAGGTCTGTCCGGGATTCCCCACCCTGTGCTGCAGCCTGGAAATTCTTCCAAGGGCGTAAACTAGTCAGTTACACAGCTCATCTTATTTGTCTCTCGTCTCTCAGGGGTCACTGTCCTTTGTTGCCTGATGTCCAAATGTGTTCAAAACCTTGTTTTATATATTTTCCCAACAATTAACAGTTGTTTCAGTCGGGAGGTAAATCTAGTCCCTTTTACTCCATCTTAGAAATGTAAGGCTATGTAAATATATTTTAAAACTGAAAAAAATGTATGTTCTTAGAACAATATAACTTACCAAATTCAACTAAGCAACTGGGAAACATAAGGAGATTATATAGCTACTAAATAAATTGAACATAAGTCTGTGCATAAAGTAATATCAGGATCAGATAGTTTTATAGGTAATATTTATAAATTATTCATGGAGCAGATAATTCTAGTCTTACATAAAATGTTCTGGAGAATAAGAACTGAAGGAATGTTCTCTTCTTTATTTTATTACACGAATACAACTTTGACACCAAAACCATTCAAGGAGAAAAGGAGAAAAGAAAGTTTTAGGCCAATCTTGCTATGAACTCAGACGTACAAATTCTAAATCTATCAAGGTATATATTTTAAAATATTAAATCAAACTACATCATTCTTCTGCTTCATATTCTTCAATAGTTTTTCATCATATTTAGAATAAAATCTAAATTCCTTACCATGGCTCACAAGGCTCCACGTGCTTTGTTCCCTACCCCTCTTCCCCACTCTTCCTTCTCTTTAATTATAGTGTCCTACTTATACATCTAGTTCTTTTACAATTCAGGGATTTTACACTTACTCTTCCCCCATCCCAACCAGCTTCACTGCCTAGATCTACATAGGGTATGCTCCTAACACCATTTTGATTTAAGCTCAAGTATCACCTCTTTACAAATTTCTTTCCCGTCCACCTTATCTCAAATATCCTCCACTTCTGCTGTCCTTCTGTCCCTCTATCTTCTTTCCTTACTTCACCTTCTTCAAGGTACTTATTATTATTATTTTTAAAAATTAATTTATTTTATTTTTTATTTTATTTTTGGCTGTGTTGGGTCTTCGTTTCTGTGCGAGGGCTTTCTCCAGTTGCGGCGAGCGGGGGCCACTCTTCATCGTGGTGCGCGGGCCTCTCACTATTGCGGCCTCTCTTGTTGTGGAGCACAGGCTCCAGACGCGCAGGCTCAGTAGTTGTGGCTCACGGGCCTGGTTGCTCCGCAGCATGTGGGATCTTCCCAGACCAGGGCTCGAACCCGTGTGCCCTGCATAGGCAGGCAGATTCTCAACCACTGCGCCACCAGGGAAGCCCTTCAAGGTACTTATTACTATGTGATTAGTATTTTCATTTATTTGTCTCTCTCAGTCTTACTAGCACATAGACTCCAAGAGAAAAGGGACTTGTTCATCACTACATTCCTAGCATCTAGAACTATAATTGATTAATAATAAGGTTCCAATAAAATTTAGGTTGAATTAATGGATATCATACCTTCCAAATATATATTTTAAGGTTAAATATTATAATGCTATATTTTTTCCTCTACTTAAATGAATTAATATTTTGGGATATCACAGCATAAGTTGGTTAAGTGGAAGATTTAATTGTAACTTATGGTAAACTCTCATTCATTAGAATTAATTAGGGTAAACCATTCTCGTTAATGATTTTATGAAATTTTTCAAACACATGCAAAATGCAGAGAATAATAAGCCACATACATCCATTATGTATATTAAATAATTATTGTGATTTTGTCCCATTGGCTTAATCTATTTTCCTCTTCTCTTGAAGTATTCTCCTCTAATCTGTTTCACCCATTGATGATGTTTGACTGTATCAAATATTTCACTGGGGGTTGCAAAATGATGATTTAAAAAATTATTATATTTCCTCATACATTAGCTTGGTGTTTTTTTGAAAAGAAAGATGTTTCCTTATCAACTAAAGGAATTTGGTTATCCTGAAATTAGGATAAGTGATGAATCCATGTATTTTATTTGCTGATCTTTGCAATAAGAAATCTATGCCCTAGTTTTCCTACTTGTGTCTCAAGGGTCAGGTTTTTGTTTTTGATGTTGCCCTGTTTAACTTTCCCTTTTTCTCCTTTTTATCATTAAGAACTATGAGTTTTTAAAAAATAAGTTCAATGTGTTTAAATCAATTGCTTTCAGTAACTTTTTTGATGCACAAATTATCCCATTCTTAACCAAAAGGAGTCACTCATGCTGGTCTGGGGGTCCCTTGACCATGACTCTTTTGTCTTATTGTTATCTTTAAAAGCTTCCTTGGTTTTTGTCATGAAAAACCTTTCTGAACTTGAGAAATGTTTGAATTATAGATTTTTCATGAAGTCTCTTCCTTCCAAGTACACATGGAAGTTTGGACTAACTGCAAACAAAATGTTGCCAAGAAGATGTTCCTCTGGATTTCTTGTAGTGACTCATCTGCACATCAGCAATAAATGTATTAATATTTTCAATCTTTTTTCTTCTGTGTGTTCAGTGTTGTATTATACTTATTGAATGCTTAATATATTCTATGCACTATTCTACTTGCTGAATAAACAACAATAACCAATCAAGTCACACTGCTCCTGTTGATGTGAAATTTACATTCTAGTAGGAGAGATAGGAAACAAACAATATAAATAAATGAGTATATTATGTTTTACAGTGACAAATGCTAAGAAAAAAAGCAGAGAGGAGAGACAGAAAGTCTGTGTATGTGTATGAGGGATGGTGAAGGGGTGTTGAAATTTTCGATAGCGTGGCCAGGGCAGGCTTCACTGGGAAAGTGATGTTTGGGTAAAGATCTGAAGGAAGTGAAGAAGCAAACCACATGGAAACTCAGGAGACGAGCATTTAGGCACAGTAACATGTGCAGATGTTCTCCAGTAGGAACATGCCCAGTGTCTCCAAGGATTGGCAAGGCCAGTGTGGCTGGAGCATATGATGCAAAGGGAAGGAGGCTAAGGAGTCAAGAGGCAATGGTGGTGGCAGATCATGCAAAGCCTTTGGGGTGGTCATGATAGTATGTCTTGCTGACCTCCGACTATAGAGTGTAATCGGCGAAGGGCCTCAGTGGTTGCATGCTGAAACCCACTGACACTTCTTAGGGCTGCTTCCTTAGATAGCCAATACCCCGTATGCTGATGACACTAAAGCATGCCCATTTCTGGGAGAAAATGAGGACTCCTGTGATGGTGGATATTGGCTGATGGACTTGTCAAAACCTCTTTAAACTGAACCGAGGTCTAGGATGCTTTCATTCAATCTTCCTTCCCTTTCTCCTTTCCTTAGAGTCAGACTTGCTTCCTGGTCTGATGGATCTCTCAAATCCCTCTAGTTCCCTCCCCATTCTCTCTCACAGAAGTTTCCCCTAACAAAATTTTTGCACTTTTTCCAAGATTAGTTTTTATTGTGGACAAATAAACAAATCATAAAATTTAACATTTTAGTTGTTTTTAAGTATTCATTTCAGTGGCATCAAGTATATTCACATAATTATGCAACCATCACCACTATCCACCTGCAGAACTTTTATCATCTTCCCAAACTGAAATTACACACACGATAAATAATGCCCTATTCTCCGCTTCCCCCAGGCACTGGCAATCACTATTTTACTTTCTGTCTCTATGAATTTGACAACTCTAGGTACCTCACATAAGAGTAATTATAAAGTATTTGTCCTTTTGTGAGTGGCTTATTTCACTTAACATAATGTCTTCAAGGTTCATTCATGTTGTAGCATGTGTAAGAATTTCATTATCTTCTAAGGGTTGAATAATATTCTATTGTGTATAGACACCACATTTTGTTTACCCATTTACCCACTGAAGGGTACTTGGGTTTCTTCCACCTTTTGGCTATTATGAAAAATGCTGCTATGAACATGGATGTACAATCTGTTCAAGTGAATATCTGTTCAAGTCCCTGCTTTGAATTCTTTTCAGTGTATACCTAGGAATGAAATTTCTGGATTACATGGTAAATCTATTTTTATGTCTTGAGGAACAACCAAACTGTTTTCCATAAGGATTGTACCGTTCTACACTTTTACCAGTAGCACATGTGTTCCAATTCTTGACATCCTCATCAACACCTGTTATTTTCTCTTCTGTTTTGTTTTTTTGATAATAGTTATCTTCATGGGTGCAAATTAATATCTCATTGTGACTTTTATTTCTATTTCCCTGTGATTAGAGATGTTGAGAATGTTTTCAGGATCTTATTGGCAATCTGTATATCTTCTTTGGAGAAATGCTCATTCAAGTCTTTTGCCTATTTTTTGATAGGACTTTTTTGTTGTTGTTGTACTGTAGGAGTTCTTTACATATTCTGGGTATTAATCCCTTATCAGATATATGATTTGCAAATATCTTCTCCCTTTCAATGGGTTGGTTTCCTTTTCATTCTGTTGACAGTGTCTTTTGATGAACAAAAGGTTTGTATTTTGATGAAGTCAAATTAATTTGTTTTTTCTTGTCTATGCTTTTGGTGTCATGTTTGTGAAATCATTGCCAAAACCAATATCATGAATCTCTCCCTCTATATTTTCTTCAAAGAGTTGTATAGTTTTAGGTTTTACATTTAGATCTTTAACCCATTCTGTTTTTTTTTTTTTTTTTTTTATGGTGTAAGGTAAGGGTTCAACTTCTTTTTTTGTATATATATATATATATATATATATATATATATATATATATATATATATACCATTTCCCCAACACCATTTGTTGAAAAGATGGTCCTTTCCCCATTTAATAATTTTGATACCCTTATCAGAAATTACTTGATCTCATATATGAGGGTTTGTTTCTGGACTCTTTGTTCTATTCCTTTGGTTTATAGTCTGTCTTTATGAGAGAACCACACTGTTTTGATTACTGTAGCTTTATAATAAGTTTTGAAATCAGAAAATGTGAGCTCTCCAACTTTGGTTTTTTTTTTCACGGTTGTTTTGGCTATTCAGTGTCAGTTGAAATTTCATATGAATTTTAGGATGGATTTTTCTATCTCTGCAAAAAACATCATTGAGATTTTGATAGGGCTTACATTGAATGTAGATCACATTAGGTAGTATTGACAATACTATTAAGTCTTCTAATCCATGACATGGCATGTCTTTGCATTTACTGGTGTCTTCGTTAATTTTTTCAGCAACATTTTGTAGTTTCAGTACACAAGTCTTTCACCTTGTATTATTCAGGATTCTCCCTTCCCCCCTCTCTCTATAGAGATAGATAGATACAGAAATTGGCCCACACATTTATGGAGGCTGGCAAGTCCCAAGGTCTGCAGAGCGAGCTAGCAAGCTGGAGGCTCAGGAGAGCCAGTGGCTTAGTTCTTGCTTAAGTCCAAAAGTCTAAGAACCAGGACTGAAGATGGTGTAGTCCAGTCCAAAAACTGTAAGCTTGAGACTTAGGAATAGCAGATGTTTCATTTCGAGTTTGGAGGAAGGAAAAAAAGCCAATCTCTCAGTTTGAAGGAAGCAGGAAGAATTCTTTCTTACTTGGGGGATAGTCAGCGTTTTTGGTCTATTAAGGCCTTCAACTGATTGGATGAGACCCACCCATATTAGGGAAGGCAATCTGCTTTACTCAGCCTATAGATTCAAATGTTAATCTCATCCAGAAACACCACCATAGACACACTCAGAATCATGTTTGACCAAATATCTGGGCCTCCTGTGACCTACTCAAGTTGACACATAAAATTAACTATCAGTATATATATATATGTATGTGTGTGTGTGTCTATACATTTCTTACAATTAATGTAAGTGTTATCTGGTATACTTTTCTAGAACACATGACTTACTCTGACAGAAAGGGCTTGCAATGTGAAGTGGATTCACATAGCTGAATGCCTTTATTAATTGGGATAAATTTCTCACTTAATTGTTCTATATTAAATGATCAGATTAACCACAGATTACAGATTTCTAAATAACCTAAATTCCATTTCAAACATATTTGCACATAATAACTTTTCCTTAGCATAGAGTTCTGTGATCTATAATATGGCACATGGAAGGATTTAAGCAAGAAATAAACAGTGGTCAATTGGGGATCTGGGTGCATGCCCCACTGTGGATCTTTTGGGGGTAGAAATACAGTTTAGGTTTGTGACAGCCAAGTGGGAAACAGCAGTGGACCTCTAATCTAGAGATTATTCTTCCTGTTTCATAAATGAGAAATCAAGTTGTATAAATTTTCCTAAGGCTATTCTACAAGTCAATGACAGAAGCAAGGATATGATTTAGCAGGTTGGACAAACACTCCACTGCAGTTCATATTCTTTCCAGGCTCTGATTTAACGACTTTGACCTCATGTTCAATGAAAAATCCTGGCTTAGCAAATAACCCTGCAGAAACCATTTCACGATGCCAATTAAAAAGTTTTTCCTGGCCGCCTTTTTGTCCTCCTTCTTTTCTTAATATAACTTCCACACCAATTGCCTTAAAGAGGTTCATTCAGGTTCTTATGTAGCTGCTCCAAGTGTTACACAGCTGTCAAAACTTAGAAGCTACAGGTTCTCAGGGAGCATACTGTGGCTTGCTCTCTGCTGAGAAACAGCTAGAGCCAAGGTGCTTACATTCAGAGTTTTGTCAATGATATTTTTGTTCTGATTATGAAAGGAATATACGGTCATTGTAGAAAATGATAAAAGCAACGATAAGGTAATAAAAATTACTTGTAATCTCCAAAACAGATACTACTGTTAAAATTTTCCAGTCTTCTATTCTATGCTTATTTGAAACATTCATTGGCAAAATAGGTATATACACACACACTACAACAATGCACTGAACTTTATGGACTGTTTGTTTTTTTTGCTGTGGACTAATTCATTTTTAAAAATAAATTTAAACAGATATGCAATGAGCATTTCAAATAATTGAATAATTATAATAAGTTACCAATTTTTAAAAACATTTCTTTGTAATTTTCTTTGTAATGTAGCCAATATATTGTATAACTTTTGGGTTTTGACAGAAAACAGATTTATCTTTATTCTCTACAAAAGTATAGACTTTATACAGTGATAATCATGCTTTCACTCATTCAAAAAATGTTAACTGCACATGAGGTGTGTACAAGACAAGGTGAGAATGGAACAGATTGAAATTTTCTTCGGATTCAGTTAACTATTCTAACACTCAGTACCAAAGATCTTTCTTTTCTATTTTTATTGATATGTAACACACTTTAACTCAACGTGTTTGTTATGCAAACTTTGATCTTTCTATTGAGATATAACTGATGTATAACACTGTATTAGTTTTGGGTGTACACCATAATGATTTGAATACATGTACACATTGCAAAATGATTACTGTGTTTAGTTAACATCCATTACCACACATAGTTACATTTGTGTGTGTGTGTGTGTGTGATGAGAACTTTTAATATCTACTCTCTTAGCATCTTTCAAATATACAGTATAGTTTTGTTAACTATAGTCAATATGCTGTTGATTATAATCCCCAGGACTTATTTAGCTTACAACTGGAAATTTGCACCTTTTGATCACCTTAACCCAATTTGCTCCCCCTCCCCCATCTCTAGCAACCACCAATCTGTTTTCTGTAGCTGTAAGTTCAATTTTCTTTTTAAGATTCCACATATGAGTGAGATCATACATATATTTATTGTTCAACAAACTCCACACTAGAATGTAAGCTGCCTGAGACAGAGACATTTTCTATTTTATTCACTATTATTCTCTGTGTCCTTGGTCAATGATTGGCATTTAGTAGATGCCCAATAAATGTTTGTTAAATGGATAAATTAATGAATAAAACTTGTTTTTACTTAATATAATGTTCACAGTCCCCATACCATTAATTCTTCTTTTACAACTTCTCTTAAGAAGTTTTTAAGATACAATTTACATACAGAAAACTGTATGCATTTTAAGCGTACATCTCAATAAATGTTTACATATCTGTCATCTATTAGCCTCTACATAGTAATCAGTATGTAGAATGTTCCATCAGCACACAGGTTTCCATGGGCCCCTTCCTTTTCAATATTTCCCCTCAGGTACCTCTATTCTGACTTTTATCACTGTAGATTATTTTTGCCCCTTCTTGAACTTTGCATAAATGGAATAATTTCGTAAAAAATACTCTTTTGGATCTGCCTCTTTTCATTCAACATAATTTTATTAAAAGATTCATCCACTTATCAACGGTTCGTTCTTTTTGTTGTTGCTACATGGTATTTTGCTATACAAATACACCATAATTATCCATTCTCCTGTTGACAGACACTAGGGTTACTTCCACTGGGTAGCTATTATTAATAAAGCAGCTGTGAACATTCTTGTATAAGTCTCTTTGTGGCCATATGTTTTCATTTCTCTTGAGTACCCAGGCATGCATCATGGGGTAGGTGTATGTTTAGTTTTGGTAGCCAAATTATTTTTCCAAGCTTGAAGCAATTGATACTCCCACCAGGGGTGTATGAGAGTCCATTTCTTCCATATCCTCACTGACAGTGGGCATTCTTGGTCTTTTCAATTTGGCCATTATAGTGGGTATTTGCTGGTATCACTATGGTTTTAATGTGTATGTACCTGATGAGTAACGATATTGAGCATTGTTCATATGCTTACCAGCTGTTGGGTATCCTCTTTTGTGAAATGCTGTTTTCGTGAGTGATGCCTTTTGATGAATAGAAGTTTTTAACTGTAATAAAGTTCAATTTATCAACTCTTTTTCTTTCGTGGTTAAAGCTTTCGGTATCCTGCTTAAGAAAGTTTTACCTACCACAAGCTCATGAAGCCATTTGTTTACGTTTTCTTCTGAAAGCTTGATAGTTTTACCTTTACATTTAGAGCTAAGATCCCCTAGAAACTAATTTTTGTCTATGGTGTGAGCTAGAGGTCAAAGTTCATTTTTCCATACAAATATTCAACTGCTCTAACAACATTCATTGACAAGGTGATCCTTTCCCCCACTGAACAGATGCCTCTGTTGTAAATAATGTGGCTGTGTCTGCATGAGTCTGTTTGTGGACTCTATTTTTTGTTCTGTTGGTCTACTGGTCTACCTTTGTGCCATTACAGCACCACTTTTAATAGTTGCAAAGTTTTGTTTTTCCCATTGTTAGATATTTAGTTTGTTACCACACTTTCTCTGGTAAAAACATGAATGTCCCTAGAAATAAGATTTTATGCAAATCCATGAATTTTCGTAGAGTAAATTATAGAACTAGAATTGTTGAATCTAAGGAATGTACAAATTTGTAAGTGCTTTCTATGTATTTTTATTTTATTTATTTATTTATTTGGGTTTTTAAAAAAAATTTTATTTATTTATTAATTAATTAATTTATTTATGGCTGTGTTGGGTCTTCGTTTCTGTGCGAGGGCTTTCTCTAGTTGTGGCAAACGGGGGCCACTCTTCATCGCGGTGCGCGGGCCTCTCACTATCGTGGCCTCTCTTGTTGCGGAGCACAGGCTCCAGATGCGCAAGCTCAGTAATTGTGGCTCACGGGCCCAGCTGCTCCGTGGCATGTGGGATCTTCCCAGACCAGGGCTCGAACCCGTGTCCCCTGCATTGGCAGGCAGATTCTCAACCACTGTGCCACCAGGAAAGCCCTCTATGTATTTTTAAAGTGCTACCCAGAAATATGTCAAATTAAGCTCCAGCCAGCATTAGACCAGAGTGCAACTTAATACCAATGTCTATACATTTCTTAAATTATCTGTTAATTTATGGTTAGACTGGGAGCAAAACTTTTCTCAGGTATTTTTGTTTTGTTTTGTTTTGTTTTGTTTGTTTGTTTGTTTACTAGTGAGCCAAGCGTGGATTTAAAAAAAAACAAAGGCCGTTTGGTTTCTACTTTTGTAAATTATGCATACCTGTATCTTTTCTATTTTTCACCGGGACCTTTACTTTTTTATGGGTTAAAAAGAACTTTTTGAACATTTACTATATTAACATTTGTCTGTCATATTTGTTGAAAATATTTTCTAGTTTTTTAAAAAATTTAAAACATTTTTGGATAATTCTTTAACTTACGGGGTAAATTTTGTTTTATATTTTTCAACTTGATTAATCTCTTTCATTATACATTTGTCCCCAGTATCATGATTATAAAATCCTTTCTCATACTAAGTGATCTATCTATCTGTCTATCTATCTATCTACCTACCTACATATACTTTTTTCTATGTATTTTGGAATTTTATTAAAATTTCTAAGAAATTATGAATATTTTTCTGAGTTCAAATTTATTGGCATAACATTTCATATTATTATTGTTTTATACTTAAGAAAGATCTCTATTCTACCTATACTTCCACCCTTTCATTTCTGATTACTTATTTTACAGTCTATTTTTTCTAAGCCAGTCTTACAATTTTTTCTATTTCATCTTTCCAAAGAACCAGTTTTTCTTATATTCTTTTTGCTTCTTTAATTATCTTCTTGCCTTATCTTTATTTTTTTCCTTCTACTTCCTTAGGATTTATACTTACCCTTTTCCATATCCTTTTTTTTTTCCTTTTCAATATCTTTAATCATATCTTTTGCCGTATAAAGTAACATTCACTCTTTGCCATATAAGGCAACATTCACAGGCTCTGGAGATTAGGATGTGGGCATATCTTTTTGAGGGTCAACATTGATCCCACTATGCTACCTGACATGTTGCTAGCTTAATTGGAGTTACTGTGCATCAAAGTAACTAAAATTAATTTTTAAAAACTTCAAATTAAGGATGAAAATATCCAAGTTACCTACTCTCTTCAGATTATTTATATATATATTTTAGAGATAATTTGGTGAGACAGAGGTAGTTCCTATTCCCCCTCCGCCCCCACACACATATGCACATACTACTCCTGTCTCTTCCCAACTTTTGCTCATGGCAATGGATTATTATCTTTTTTTAAAAAAATTAATTAATTAATTAATTTTTGGCTGCATTGGGTCTTCGTTTTGGGGTCTTCGTTGCTGCGCGCGGGCTTTCTCTAGTTGCGGCGAGTGAGGTCTACTCTTCACTGCAGTGCGCGGGCTTCTCATTGTGGTGGCTTCTCTTGTTGCAGAGCTCGGGCTCTAGAGCGCAGGCTCAGTAGTTGTGGCGCACGGGCTTAGTTGCTCCGCGGCATGTGGGATCTTCCCGGACCAGGGCTCGAACTTGTGTCCCTTGCATTGGCAGACAGATTCTCAACCACTGTGCCACCAGGTAAGTCCCTGGATTATTATCTTCAATATTTGTCTTAGTCCTAATGAATAAAACTACCAGAGATACACAGTGCATATGTGGATGAAAAATGTTTCCTGCCATAAAACAAAGGATGTTGCAGCCTTTAAGCCATCAGCTGTTGACACCCCCCCCCCCCACCCCTCTCCACTGTATACCCTGAGAGGATTCAGAAAAAAGAAAATCAGGATACTGGCCCCTAGACAGTTAAGGTGCATATCAAAGAATGATTTCAGTGAGCCCAGACTCTTGCATCTTCCCATACAAAGAAAAATTCTAAATTCATTAATTTGAGATGTCTGGTTTTTTCTTTAATTAACAGTGATCTTTTGAAGTTCCAACTACCTGGTCTTTGTTGTGAAAACTCCTATATAACCTGGCTCCTACCTTACCTTTCTCTGAGAGGCTGTCTTCAGGCATTAAGTCCTTAACAAGTCTGAGGAATAAAGCATAACCTCAACTTTTAGGTTGTGTGTTTTTTTTCAGTTGACACATGCCTTAATATTTCTCAGCACCATTAATATAAAAAATGTTTGTTTTTTTCTGTTATTGCACAAAATAATTGCATATAATTTACAGTTCAAGATAGGGATGATTTGCTTGCTTTGTTTTGCCTGATTTTCATTTCCACAGGCTAGCTAGGCATGGCCATCACAAAGAAGAGTGGCAGACCTCTGGAGAATGTAGACAGGCAGTGCAGAATGTTAGTGGTTGAAGGGATCTTAGCGTTCATCCTTTCCAATCTCTTCAACTTGGGAATGCAGAACTAAAGTCCAGAGAAGATAAGTAACCTGGCTAAGGTCATGGGTACTAGTCATGGAAATGGAACAGGAGTGTCAACTGTTTCATTCCTCATGGTGTTTCTTTCACCTGCTGACTGGTAGCTGAAAGTGAGCCTCCTAATGTTCTAGAATAGGTAACTTTAATATAAATGTGTGCAGTAGAATAAATAATGAATAGTGTCTCCTTTGCTAGAAGTAAGCTGTGATGTAAGGGAGGGCCGGGAAGAGGTGATGGCCCCAGTGAGGAGTTGAGTTTGGAGGAAACAAACGTATGTGTTCTTGGGTTCTCATTTTTGCTTCAGACAATCACTGGGGAGAAGGGGACAATGTCCAAGAGCAAAGGAAGAGAAGCTGGCTCTATGCCAACCCTTTGAGCCAAATGGAATTCGGAGAGCAGGATGTGTTTTTGAAAATGCTTGGCAAGGTAGTTATTTAAGATCTCCTGGGATGCTAGTCAATCTAGGCTCAGAAGCCTGTTTAGATCTGTCTAGTCAACACGATGAAGATATTTAATGACTATTTGCACTTCCACGAGTGACTGTCTGAAAAGTGTTACCATTCCCTGAAAGATTTGTGAGGCCTTTTGTGTTAATGCTGTAGGACCTGCATAAACTTTGACTGTCGATGCCAGGCTGAGCTTGCACACATAGACAAATCTTAAAAAGTATCTTCCTGGGCTTCCCTGGTGGCGCAGTGGTTGAGAATCTGCCTGCCAATGCAGGGGACACGGGTTCGAGCCCCGGTCTGGGAGGATCCCACATGCCACGGAGCGGCTGGGCCCGTGCACCACAACTACTGAGCTTGCGCGTCTGGAGCCTGTGCTCCGCAACAAGAGAGGCCGCGATAGTGAGAGGCCCGCGCACCGCGATGAAGAGTGGCCCCCGCTCGCCGCAACTAGAGAAAGCCCTCGCACAGAAACGAAGACTTAACACAGCCAAAATAAATAAATAAATAAATAGCGGCCCCTTTAAAAAAAAAAAAAAAAAGTATCTTCCTGCCTGCAAGAAAAATGAGTTTGGACATGTTTCCCAGAGGCTAAAATTTGTTTGTTTTCTAGGACTTAAAATCAAGGCTTTTTCCTCCCCCAGGGCAGCTAACTAAGGGCATTAATGGAGTTGAATTGGTCAGGTCAGTGTAGTCCGGCTAACTTCAGCAAAATATGAATTCCTAGCCTAAAGAAGGACAGCACCAGGGATGTTTGGGGATCTCAATAACAGAAACAAGTCAACTCTCCCTTTTGTGTGAATAGTGGAAAACCTGTAATCTCTTAGTTTTCATATGTAAGTTACCAATTCAAGATATGCCATGTGGCAAGAGAGGCTCTGGCCCAGCTGTGGAGACTCTGAGCCCATCTCTTGATGACATCAGGACTAGCAAAAATTGAGAAGGGATAGCTCCCCAAAGAAAAGAAGGGATGCTGAGTGAGTAAAAACAGCCCATGTCTCCTTGAAAACCATGGGAAGAAAGTTTCTTTTCTGGACCTCTTGGAAGAGAGAACATGCTTAATGTGAAATGAGAGAGGCATGGGAGAAACAGTAGTGGAGTAGGAATGAGGGGACCCAGATCCACCACTGCTGACTCCCTGTGACATCCCATGAAAGTGGGGGACCCTGTGCTTGTGCTTTGAGGTCCTGTGACTTTACCTCTTCTGTTTACCTGCTGAGCTGCCTGAGATTCAGAGGAAAAAATATGGATGTGAGAGTGTTTTGCAGACTGCAAAGCACTTGTGAAAGTAGAGAACCACACCAAGAGCACTGGACAGCAACATACAAAGCTTGACACATGAGGAGGCTCAGAAGTCCAAGTTCACAGTGAACAGTTTTTGTGGCAGGAGGGTGAAGAAGACCACATAAAATTCCCCTAGAGATGGTTTATCAACTAGTTTGAACCTGAGGCCGAATATCTCCCCAGTGTTGGGTTCATTCCATGTTTTTGCTTCCCAGGAATCTAACTCCTTGCTCAGCTCTGGGACTCTTCAGAATGGAACGCTACTGCATTGTATATCAGATATCATATTTGATCCTTCGTGGAAAGGAGAACACGATTTGTCCTAATATGATTACTGCTCCTTCGTCTCTTTGCCTTCTGAATGGTATCATGCTTTCCAGATTACTACTCAGCATTTTATTTCGCAAAAATGCTTTTCAAGCATTCTTTTTTTTTTTTAAAGATTGATTGATTGATTGATTGATTGCTATATTGGGTCTTCGTTTCTGTGCTAGGGCTTTCTCTAGCTGCGGCAAGTGGGGGCCACTCTTCATCGAGGTGCGCGGGCCTCTCACTATTGCGGCCTCTCTTGTTGCGGAGCACAGGCTCCAGACGCGCAGGCTCAGCAGTTGTGGTTCACGGGCCCAGTTGCTCCACGGCATGTGGGATCCTCCCAGACCAGGGCTCGAACCCGTGTCCCCTGCATTAGCAGGCAGACTCTCAACCACTGCGCCACCAGGGAAGCCCTTAAACATTCTTGAGTGATTTCTCTCAACAGCATTATAAGGTGTGTCACTGGGATTTTTAGAGGACCTCACAGTTGAAGAATTTAGCCACAGGGCAGCTAAGGCTACGTCTACAGACCTGGCACTAAGGAGCCATAGGAGGGAGACGAGGGCTTTATTGCAGAGCTGCTGATGTGGCCACTTTCTCTTCTCCTAAACTTCTTGTCAGATTTATGGCAATTATTGTAAAAGAGCACTCAAGAGACAAGTATTTTAAAGTAATATTTTAACTCAGTTATTGAAAATTCAGATATGCTCTGGGGGATGATTGCTTGGGGAGCCTATTATAACAAGTCAGCAAAAATATCTCGTAAATGATACAGTACAGCTAGCTTAACGCGATCCATGGAGACACAGGCTTTGGCATGAATCACATACACTCCAGCCTCCTCCATGGGGATTCAATTACCTGTAGGGCCTTATTATAATATGACTTTACAGAGCTACTATCTTAAGATATAGTAGAATACTTTATCACAAAGGATTGCATAGTCATCATTCACAAGTGGTGTCAGAACCATTTGCAGTGGCAGGACCAACAGACAGCAGGAGAGGCCAGAATCTGAGAATGAGAAATGCCCTGAGCAAACAGGAAAGCAAGTCAAAGCCAGATTCCAGAGGTTAGAGGGGAGCAATAGGTCAGGAACCGGGGAGTCGGCAGATGAGAACAGAGGACATGAACTTTGAGAAGCCCCAGTAGGCAGCTGGGCAGGGGGGTAACCATGAAACTAGGGGAGTGAGGCAAAGCAAGTCAGAGAGGAAAGGCCCAGCATTGTCATCACTTAATAGGGTCTAGTTCCATTCCAACTTGTTTTAGTCTGCTCTGCTTTCTATAATGAAACACCATAGATCAGGTGGTTTAAATGACAGACATTTACTTCTCACCATTCTGGAGGCTGAGAAGTCCAAGATCGAGGTCCCAGCAGGTTTGGTGTCTGTTGAGGACTCTCTTCCTGGCTTATAAACAGCCGCCTTCTTGCTGTGTCCTCAAATGGCACAAAGAGAAAGAAAGATCCACTTACCAGGACACGAATCCCATCATGATGGCTCCACCCTCATGACCTAATCACCTCTCAAAGGTCCCACCTCCAAATACCATCACATTGGAGTTGGGGCTTCAACAGATGAATTTGGGGGGCACACAAACATTCAGTCCATAACACTCTATCATAGCTGTGTTAGATGCCTGTAATCAATGTCTGCCAATCTTTTTTAAAAAAATTTTTTTTGGGTATAACTGATTTACAATGTTGTGTTAGTTTCAGGTGTACAGCAAAGTGAATCTGTTATACAAATACATATATCCACACTCTTTTTTAGATTCTTTTCCCATATAGGCCATTACAGAGTATTGAGTAGAGTTCCCTGTGCTATACAGTAGGTCCTTATTAGTAATCTATTTTATATATAGTAGTGTGTATGTGTCAGTTCCAATCTCCCAATTTACCCCTCCCCCTTCCCCCGGCCATTCTTTTTCGTTGCTCATCACTTGAGTCCCATGCCGATGTCTCCAGTGTGATGAGTTCTCTGCTGTGTGAGTCTTTGTGGAAGTTAGAGCCCACCTACCATTATGGGAACTAAAATTGCCAGGTACTTGTGTTCCCAGTCTCCCTTGCTGTGAGGCCGTGATCACATGATGTAGGCTTTGCCAACCTCACACGCTGCCCTTGGGTTTGAACCAGAAGCTGTGGACACCCAGAGCAGGGACTGTAGAGAGTTGGTGGTGAGGGCAGCTGCAGCACAATCGTGTCCCCAGCATAGGGGTGGCTGGAGGCATTGCTGAATGCAGCAAGATTAAGATTCCACGGCAGCGGTGGTGGCAGCGCAATCTGCAGGATCTACTGCTTGGGGGAGCTGCTAACTTGGAGCTGGGAAAGAGTCCTGCTGTGGGACTTCGGGATTCCTGGCCTGGCTCTCCAGAACTCCTAGTGATCCCATGAACTTCTTAATATCCTTTTCATAAACTACTTTTTCTGCCTAACTCAGCCAGGGGTGATTTCTTTTGCTTGCCACCAATAATCCTACTTAAGGCATAGTTATGTTCTAGATAGCAAACAGACAAAAAGCAAACAAAGAAATCCGAAAACCCAGTACCAGGAACGTCAGTATATAACAACAGCTCTTGCTTGTTGAAAATATATTTTTTTCCTGCTTCTTTAAGCTATAAGGCAACAGTCTCTACAACGCTGTCATGTTTCAGACCCTCCTTTCCCTCCCAGTGTAACCTCTGTTGAGGGCAAACCACCATTAAGCCCCATAGGGCTGGATGCCCAGAGTTGCTGAGTATTCCCCAAGGCCCTGGGCTGCACTGGCTTGAGAGAGGAGTTGTGCCTTGCCCTGTACCCAAGAATGGGGGCGGCGATCCTCTTAGTCTCTTCTAGGGTCCCTGACAGGACTTAGCATTGCTTCTTTTCTCCCTAGACTTACAAGAATTCTTGCAACGACCTGAACTCTGCCTGGGCTTCTCATGATTTCTGCTTCCTGAGCCTCTCCCCACCTCTCCAGCCCCTGGCTGGTCAGCTCTCCTCTTGGTGCTGGCTCGGGTTCTCGGTCCCTCCTCAAGGTACTCCTGCCTCGGATCCTGTTCCTCTCCCCTCATCAGTGTCCCCTGACAGTTCTCCTCCCGAACGTTCCCAGCGATGCTGCCACCCAGTAGTGTACCCCTACCCCACTGTTGGGCTTTCTGACAAGCACCACGGAGACCTTGACTCTGAGACACAGCCTTGTCCTGGCCAGAACCTCTCTATGTTCTCCCTGCTGTGACAGATGCCTACCCTGAGAACAGAACACAGAACAAGGTCAAAACCAAGAGCAGAGACTGACAACTGTGATTTTCCTCAGATTACCTAGAATGAGCACGAATGACAAATTTTGTTTCAGACATTAGAAAAAAGGGATGAAGAAAGTGGAGACAAAGGCAGAGAGAGAGAGAGAGAGAAGAAATATCAAATCAAAATCTCATATATGTGATGCTAAATGTCAAACACCAACATCAAATACCCAATCTGTTATTGGCACCCAGAAATCCTTGTGAGGTACTTGCTAACTTTTAATTGTTATTATACAAAATAAATGGAAAGGAAAATCATGACTAAAAGGAAGTGGAAACAGACCTCTGACGTAGTTATTTATGTTTATTATCAAGGTGGTCATCCTCAGGTTACCCACTGGGATCCACCCACTGCCTGCAATACAATTCTTTTTATATTTACCTTTGCCTCTAAGCCCTTAATCTAATCAGTGGTCAATTTCGGCAGGAAACACACATCTTTGCTGGATAAGGAGAGGCCCATCTACTAAGCTGGCAACTACACAAGTCTCATATCCTGTATGATTTTAATCTGTTGACGGTAGGAGTCTCTGCCTATGTTTAGCTTAGATGAAATTGGTCTAACGAGGTAAGGCTCAAGTAGTTTTAATTAGTTTGTATGAAAATGTAGGCTTTTCATGCTGTGTTGTGTGGACTCATCTCTGAGAGAAAGAGCAATACCCCTTGGTTTTCTCCCTGTTTCCTGATTACCCAGCTCTCAATAAAAAATTATCTCTTACCTACTTCATCAGTTCAGTAAGAGAAAGTTGGGTGGCTTTACCAGCAGGTGTTGTAAAACTCTAAAATTAGGATCGCTGAAATTCGATATACTAGCAAATTAGGCCCTGTGGTGTTAGAAAGTTCTGAATGTTCCCTGCAAACTGTTCCCAAAATGTCTTTGTTTTCTGGAATTCACTGAAACCCATTTGTTCCTGACACACTAGATATGAAAGAGACCCCTGGGCTTCTACTTGATGGAACACATCAGGTTGTGAATAAATTACTTCTCAAAACTTGGCTAAGTTTCGTACTCTAGAAGCAATCTGTAATCGTTTTAAAGTTGCTTGGCCTTTATGAGACACTGCAGAGAATTGGCTTTGAGAACTAGCCAAGCAAATCAAAAAAGTATGCCTTTCTTAACCAAGGAGATTCAGATTCAGGGAGTGTTTTAAGTCTGCTGTCAAAAAACTGCTGAAAAGTCTGCATGACCTTCACAAAGCCTCAGGGACAAAAGAAAAAAAAAACTGCTTGGGGAGTTTTTGCTTTTCTATTTTAATTGGTTCCACATCAAGTTCATGTCCAGTTTATGTACCTGATGCTTGCTGTAATGCTCAATTTTCAGTAATTCTTCTGGCTTAGAATTCCACTTCCATTCCATCTATTGGGACTAGAGGTTGTGTGCTACTCAGGCTTCCTAGCTGCAAAAAGAGATCACCTCTGGTTAGTCTAAACAGAAATGGAATTTACTGAGAGAGTATCAGAGTGCTCACACAAAGGACACTGGTGGATATTTAAACCTCACTCCTCTCACTCCTGGTAGGTTTTTTTCTCTTTATCTTTTTTCCAAGTAATGAGCTTAAAGTTAGTTGCTCATCATTTTTCCTGCTCAACACCTGTGTGTGTCTTCTGATCCTTTCTCGGATTCTGAGTTTTGTTCTGATCTTCATGCACGAACTTGGACATCACTTTTAGTAGATCCCTCGGCTTGACAGTTTGGCCTCACTATTCTTTATTTTAATCTCTGTCTTGAGCCCCGTGGAAATGACTTCAGTGTTCAGAAGGAAGGGTGTTACAGACCAATTATCTGTGTCCTCCCCACCCCCATCCCAGATTCATATGTTGAAACCCTAACCTGCCACCTGACTGTATTTGGAGATAGGGCCTGTGAGGAGGTGATAAAGGTCAAATGAGGTAATGGGGTGGGGCCCTAAACTGATAGGGCTGGTGCCCTTATAAGAAGAGAAAGAGACACCGGGGTCCACTCTCTCCACCTGCACTTAGAGGAAAGGCCATGTGAGGACAAAGTGGCCCTCTGCAAGGTTTCTCACCAGAAACCTTGATCTTGGACTTTCCAGCCTCCAGAACTGTGAGGAAATGAATTTCTGTTGTTTAAGCCACATGGTCAATTGTATTTTGTTACGAGAGCCTGAACAGACTAATACAAAGGGATAGAACATATGCCGTCACCAACCAATACCTACTTTCAGGAAACATTTTCCCTCTGCTGGCCTGTTGGTTTCATTTTGGTTACTTGATTTGTTGAGACATTTTTCTGCTGCGATCTTTGATTACATTCTAGTGTTCATGTAATAACAACAGAAGTCTTTCTGAGTTTGTGAGCCTTTATTCATCATGAATCTTCTGGAGTGTAACTGAATGTGACACTATCATTGGGAAACTCATCCTGGAAAAGCATCTCATTTAAATGAAGATTGTAATTAACTAAGGAAAGCAAAATGCTGGGGAAGATTGTTGACGTTTTTTCCACCCTTAAAGGCACGGCTAAAGTACATGGTCTATAAAATGCTGTGACCAATTTTTAACAAAATATCAGAATCTAAACCTCCACTTTTCTGAACATTGACTTTTTCTTTCAGGGTTAGGAACATTGGGAACCAACACTTGGATTATACCCAATATGCAAAATACCTTGGAACTTCTATTTTGGAAATGTTTTAGTAAAGAAACCCATTTTTAGGAGCATTCTCAATAGATACATAATGTTTGACTTTTAAGATAGCTGTTAAAAATGGGAAGCATCCAAAACTCACTTGGAATCAAATCTGGTAACACACTGAGCTATGTAAATACCCTTTGGTCGCAAAAAACAAGCATTGAGAAGAAGTGACTAAACTGATTTTTGAAATTGAGGTAACATTGGTTTATAACATTATGTAAGTTTCATGTGTACCACATTATCTTTTGGCTTTTGTATACACCATCAAAAGTCTACTTTTCATCTGTCATCATACAATTGACCCCCTTTAACCATTTCACCCTGCTCCTGCCCCCTTTCCCTTGTTACCACTACTCTGTTGTTTGTTCGTTTGTTTTATTTTTTATATTCCTCATATGAATGAAATCATATGGTATTTATCTTTCTCTATCTGATTTATTTCACTTAGCATAATATGGTCAAGATCCATCCATGTTGTTGCAAATGGCAAGAGTTGATTCCTTTTTATGGCTGAGTAATAAAAAAAATCCATATCACATTTTCTTTATCCATTCAGCAGCCATCAGTGGGCACTTAGGTCATTTCCATCTTGGCTATTGTAAATAATGCTCTGATGAACATAGGGGTACCTATATCTTTTCAAATTACTGTTTTAGTTTTCTTCAGATAAGTACCCAGAAGTGAAGTAGCTGGATCATATGCTTGTTCTGTTCTTAATTTTGTCAGGAATCTCCATGCTGTTTTCCATAGTGGCTGCACCAGTTTACCTTCCCTCCAACAGTGTATGAAGGTTCTGTTTTTTCCACATCCCCTCCAGTACTTGTTATTTCTTGCCTTTTTGATAACCATTCTAACACATGTGAGGTGATATCTCACTGTGGTTTTTATTTGCATTTCTCTAATAATTAGTGATGTTGAACATCTTTTCATGTGTTTGCTGGCCATCTGCATGTCTTCTTCGGAAAAATGTCTATTCAGATCCTCTGCCCATTTTTTAATCAGTTTGCTGTTGTTGTTGAGTTGTATGAATTCTTCACATATTTTTGTATATCAACCCTTTATTGGATATGTGATTTGCAAATATCTTCTCCCATTCAGTAAGTTGTCCTTTCTTTTTTTTTTTTTTTTTGTCCTTTCTTTTTGTCGATAGTTTCCTTTGCTGGGCAGAAGCTTTTTAGTTTGATATAGTCCCATTTGTTTATTTTTGCTTTTGTTTCTTTTGCCTGAGAAGACATATCTCATAAGATATTGCTAAGACCGATGTCAAAGTGCCTATTAAACTGATTTTCTTATGAGTCTCTTAAAGTGGCTCCAAAAAGATTCAGAACGGTCCCCTAAACACTTGCAAATGGCGGCGTCACTGGAATATGTGTATTTTCCTCCATGGTGACTATTTTGAAGGACAACATGCATTTGCATTGTCATTTTACTGTCACTCCTTCTGATCTGGCTCCCAACCATTTTGGCGTTTGCTTCCTTTTATATACGTATTTCCCTGAGTTAGTAACAGCAGACAAAAAGGCTTTTAAAATATATACCTGTCAGGATGGCTGGTAATACTGGTTTCCAAAAAAAGATGCCATGATTTATATAAGGCTTTTATGCTGAGCAGAATTTATGAACTTTTCTCTCTACCCTGACTTCTCAGTGTCTAGGAACTAACTGTAAATCCTTGAACTAATGTATTTAGACACATTACACTGCTGTAGAAATGAAGTACAAAGAGCAGCTGGGTGGATCCAAGCCCAGAGACATCTCATTTCTCATCAAATCCAAAGAATCCTGGAGCCATAAGATCTGAAATTTAAAGAGTGAAGTCACTTTCTTTCCATGGAATTGAGGCATTAAAATAAGAACAGTTTTGAGAGGCACCATTTGGTAAATCAGTGCAAAAGGAACTGGACTTAGGGCTCTTGCACTCAAGCTTTTTTTTTTTCCAATTTGGGCAAATATTTACGGTCTGTTTTTCATTTTTAATCACAGAAAGGAGTTCTTTTGAAAGAATCAATGTGGATTTATAATGGGTTTTTACGTGCTCGAGATCTTTGCATCAGAATGATCTTTGAAACAAAGGATTGTTATAGAAAGGCTTGCACATTTGTAAAACAAATGGTAGGACCCGAAATAGCATTATGTCTGATATTCTAATACAGTAACAGAAATGACATATTTTACCTGAATATATTCGGTGTTACAAAAATGGCATATTTGATTTCATAGCCTGAAATAATTTTACATTATCATCACTAATAGGGGCATAAGAAAATGTGAGTCCAAACATAGATTTATATATAAATTGGCTTTCACTTTAGGTTAAAAAAAATCATAGTACTAAAACTGAAAACTAAGGCGGGGAGACCTAATTGTAAAGATTACAATGTGGGTTGGATATTTTCCTTTGGAGCTCTTCCCTTCCCATATTTACAGTAATTACAATTCCAAACTGTCACCTTGAGTTGAGCCTTGAGGGATGTGATGACTCCGTTGGGCAATCATGGGGCAGGAGGTGTTTCTGTTGGTTGTTCACTTATGGTCTCTTGGCCCCAAGCCCACCTGTGATGCTCCACTCTTTGGTGGCATGAATGGGACTGAGCAAACTAGAAGCCTTAGACTCCATTATGTTCTGGCATCCTGTTGCCTGATGACATGTCGCCATGTGGAGCTCGAGGGGGAGGTGGGAAAGTGGGAGGAGGAGAGATTTCCTTCCTGTTTCTAGCTCCTGTTAGCGTCCCTCCAGCATCACAAGCTAGCCCCCCTGCTTCTTTCAGTACTTCCAGAACCTGCTGTGCCATGCCCAGCCTTCTGAGGTCTTTGTAGCAGTGGTGCAGTGCCCCACTCAGAAATCTAAGCAACATTTTGGTATCACTCCTCTTCACTTTTGTCCCCTCAACTCTAGGAGTCATAGCTGCTTCCTGCAATTATTAATATCTGAGTTGCCTCCATCTTTCAGCACCTGTGTACCCAATTCCTTGTATTAAGTTCCCTCTATTTGAAAAGCCTAGTGTGGTTTCTGATTTTCTGATTGGACTCTCACTAATATTGTGTTATTATATCCAAGCATAGGTTTTCTTAAAATTAGCCCAGTTATGACTTCAGTACACATTTACAAACAATAAAGGAGAGAGAATTTTCCTGCACTAATTGATAAGTTAGGAGAATAGGATAAGCGTAGCAAAGTACACAGAGTTTCTACCAGTCACTGGAAATTAGGCTTCTAGAACACTCTCACTCTACTGGCAGTGTAGCCTAGATTTGAAAACTTTCTTAGAACCTTATTCTAATGAATCCACCAACTTTCACAGGCCACTGGTTTAAGTGGTCAAGCAAGAATATTACAGTGGGGGCTTCCCTGGTGGCGCAGTGGTTGAGAATCCGCCTGCCAATGTAGGGGACACGGGTTCGAGCCCTGGTCTGGGAGGATCCCACATGCCGCGGAGCAACTGGGCCCGTGAGCCACAGCTACTGAGCCTGTGCGTCTGGAGCCTGTGCTCCGCAACAAGAGAGGCCGCAATAGTGAGAGGCCTGCGCACCGCGATGAAGAGTGGCCCCCGCTTGCCACAACTAGAGAAAGCCCTCGCACAGAAACGAAGACCCAACACAGCCAAAATTAATTAATTAATTAATTAATTAATTAATAAAAAAAGAATATTACAGTGGCATAAACATCACATCATATGTTGACAGTTCTTCTAAGAACTGTGTGCTCTTTATTGAAGATAGAGCCAAGTAGAGGCATCACATCTATGTTCCAAGTTGTAGGTTGGAGAAAGGAGGGAAGAAGGATCATGGCAGCTTCCTTTAAAGACACATCCTGGAATCTGGGCACATCATTTCCTCTTACAGCTCATCTGCCAGAATTTAGCCAAGTGATCATACTCAACTGCGAGGGAAGCTCTATGTAGTTTTTAATCCAGGTAGTCAGGTATCTGGCTAGAAGTCTGGGATTCTCTAAGTAGAAGTATAAGAGAAGGGGTAATGGGACCACAGTGAGCAGTCTGGGACAGACCATGTTATAGAGGAGGAAACCCTTTTATTCAACAAGCATTTATCAAGTGCTAGATACCTTTCTAGGTGCTGGGATACTACAGTGAATCAACCCAGATATCTGCTCCCAACAATTTACATTCTAATGGTGGGGGTGGGAGGCAGATCACAGATCGATAACAATAAACAAATAAGTACATACTCTAATGTCTGTTCAGTGACTTTGATTAGAGACCTGGGGGAAGAGCATTCCAGGCAGGGCATGCAAAGGTCCTGGGGTGGAGCAAGGTCAGAGTGCTAGAGGAGCAGCCAAGAGGCCAGTGTGGTTGCAGCCCAGCAAGGGGTAGCAGATGAGACTGGAGAAACAGTCACCGCTGACGAGATCAAGGGTTACATAAGATATGAGAACAATTAGACGTTAGGCTCCATCGATTCTTTTAATTAGAGTTAAAACCATTATCCATGAGTTCATTCAACAAACTTTTTAAAAAGAGCTTTCCCATCCATGTGCCAGCCACTGTGCTAGTACTTTTTTTTTTTTTTAAGATTTTTTGATGTGGACCATTTTTAAAAAGTCTTTATTGAATTTATTACAATATTGTTTGTCTTTTTAAAAAAAAATAAATTTATTTATTTACTTATTTTTATTTTTGGCTGCATTGGGTCTTCATTGCTATGCCCGGGCTTTCCCTAGCTGCGTTGAGCAGGGCATACTCTTCCTGGCGGTCCATGGGCTTTTCATTGCTGTGGCTTCTCTTTGTTGCGGAGCAGGGCTCTAGGCACGTGGGCTTCAGTAGTGGTGGCGCACGGACTTCGTTGCTTTGCGGCATGTGAGATCTTCCCGGACCAGGGATCAAACCTGTGTCCGCTGCATTGGCAGGCAGATTCTTAACCACTGCGCCACCAGGGAAGTCCCGTTTCTGTTTTATGTTTTGGTTTTTTGGCCGCGAGGCATGTGGGATCCTAGCTCCCCAACCAGGGATCGAACCTGCAACCCAGCACGGGAAGGCAAAGTCCCAACCACTGGGCCACCAGTGAAGTCTCTGTGCTACTGCTTTGGATACAGGCATAGTCGAGGCTACGAAGGAGCTCATTATAGTCTAAGAGGGGAGATAGAAATGCAAACAAACAATTGAAATCTAAAGTGGTAATACAATGATGCGTGGAGTGCTACGGAACAACCCACACTGCGCTGAAGAGGGCTACGGAGGAGACTTCTTGGAAGAGGAGCAGGAGTACACGTCCTGAATTAAAGGATGAATAGGAGGGTCCATCCAGGAGAAAAGGAGAGATGACATTCCAGGCAAAGGAGTGAGCCTCACAGGCAAGAAGCAGTATTATGACTCTGTGTGTGTGTGTGTGTGTGTGTGTGTGTGTGTGTGTGTGTGTGTGTGTGTGTGTGTGTGTGTGTGTGTGTGTGTGTGTGTGTGTATGCGTGATCTAGTTTAGTGTTCCTGCAGGATGAGGCGAAAGGGGTAGGTAGGGACCAGAAAATGGAAGTCTCTGTCCCCAGACAGGTCCAAACTTTATCCTGTAGCTATCAGGGAGCTGTAGAAGGGATTGAAGCTGGGAAGTGTCATGATAATCATTGTATTTAATCAGATCACTTTGTGGTAATGCGGAGGATACAGGGAGGTCAGAGCGGTGGCAGGGACACACGTGGGGCATAGTGAGAGCTGGCAGGCTGCGAGGAGGGAGGGGCCAGAGAGCCAAGTGCAGGGGTCTAAGGTGGATGAGTGGAGCTTTGCTGCTGACTCTATGTAAAGCAGTGGGTTTAGAGCTGCAGGGGCACAGATGCTTCAGACCGGTGCGCGCCTACAAGGAATTATACTTGAACCAAAGTTTCAGGTGCAAACACAAGTTCAAGATGGATGCCAGGAAGTGCCATAGATGCTAGAGATAACACGATACTCAGATGGAAAGGACAAGCATCAGGCTTCCTGGATGTCATGTCATCTGAGGAGGCTCTTTAAGAATGGAGGGGGACCCGAGGTTAATCTAAGGAAAATTGGAGTTCTTTGGAATGTTAGTCTGTCAAAATGCTCTAAGACAAAAGGGCTTCATGGTCAAATGATTTGGGTTAGTACTATCTATCGTTATCTTTCTTTAGATTATTACAAGGCTTGTTCACGTATTACAGGCTCTGAGAATTCCTCAGGAAAGAAGCCTGTTTTTAACTTGTTTCCTCCATCTGTATATTTACAAACGCACCCCCATGCTCCCAGCACGCTTTGCCTCCCCTTCCCCAGCCTGTTATTTCCCTGCAGAACCATGTTCCAGAAGCTAGAGTTTGAGGAACCACTGGTGTGACAGAAAAGGAAACTGAAGCCAGAGGACTTAGGGCTGTGAAGTAGCGAGAGTGGGACCAGGGCCATGGAGCCTATGTTTTTAGTCCAGTGTTCTTCCCGGGCCTCATTCCCTCCAACCTGACAGCGTTTTTAGTGCGAATCTATGAACTGAGCACTGAGCAAGGCATTCTGGAGGATGCTGTTCACAGATGGTTTCCGTCGACTTAAGACGAAAAGGAAACAACAAACCAAAACCCCACTATGTGGCGTGGGTTACACAGACATGCCGGGAATGAAGGGTCAGTTCCAATCTTGGGCAGGGAACGTTAGCAGGGACTTGGGACAAATACAGAGTCCCCAGGATGGGCCAACCCTCTGAGATAAAACCCAGGCAGGGACATGGAAACCGGGGTTCATTTCCAGAGCCTGGGTGGAGGGGAAGGATCTGGTCTGGGTGATCGGGATGGCCCTTGGACTCAGAGTTTCACAGTAAGAACGATCTGGCTCTGATTCTTAAGTCAAAGGCAAGCAGTCTGAAAACTAGAAAGAGAAGGGTGGAAATCATGTCCACTCTCTGGGATGTGGGGCTGGAAAAGATGGAGCAAAGTAGGAACCAGTTAACATGCGAGAGCACGTATAGGATTCCCTCTCAGATGCCAGTGTCCTGGTGTGTGTGCGTGTGTGTGTGCACGTGTGTGTGAGTATGTGTACATGTGCACGCTTGCTCAGGTGTGTATGTGTGTGGGTGTGGGCACATGGGGAGAAATGGGGGATGGGGAAATCACAGATACAGCCCTCAAATAACAGGCAGAACAGAGCAGGTTCTTGTCTTCACAGAGATGATGGAGGCAGCAGATGGAAGATGGTTATCAAATGATACTCTGTAAATCCTGGCATTAGAGCCCTCAGACATACATCAGAATCACATTGCCACTCACACAGATACAACAGTAGTTGTGCTACAATTACAAACATTCATAATTAGAACAAAGTAATAAGGGTCTGATCTAGTTTGTTGGCAATGTTTCCCTTACCTTAATAACTGTAATAACTAATTAGAGGAGATGCCGCCGCCGTTTTAATAAGGTGGTGTCGTTCCTTACAAAGATCACTGAATCCCCGCTTCTAGTTTCTCTCCTTCATATCATCCTAAATTAGCTGCTGTCAGAGCTCTGATCATATTACTTGCCTACTCAAGACGATCTGATCACATTACCTGCCTACTCAAGGCAATTACTTGCCTACTCAAGACACCCTCCTCCCTCTTAATGAATAAAATCCACCCTTCACGGTGTGGCATTCAAGGGCTCCAGCCCACCTTTCCAAAACCTGCTGTGAGTCACCCTCAGAATCTTATGCTCTGAGACGATGTTCAAAATGTGTAACAGCCGGTAAAGTCTGGGTGCCAATCAGCCCAAACCGGTGGGACCACAGCACCGAAGCAGGCTCATGCAGCAACCCTGCTGTGTCAGGGGCAGCTCTGGTCACTGCGGGGTGGGCGGTCCAGGGGACCCAGGGGGCAGCTGGGATGGCAGGGTGAACATTCGGGGGCCGGGACTCGTGGCCCTTTACAACTAGTTCGGAAGTATTTCATTGCTTTAGCAATTTGCATATCCTTCCAGCTGAATATCAGCCCAGCCTCTTGAAGCTCCAGCTCCCCTTTTTGTTCTCTGCTACTTGCACGCCACGTCATCTCTACTTTCTTGCCTTTGTGCAGAGATTTAGAGGATCTATCCAGGAGACCTAATGTATGACTAATTGGAATTTCAGAAAGAGAAATAGAATATGTGGGGAAGAAATTATCAAAAAAAATTACCAGAAGGATTCATCTGTCCATCCATCCATCCATCCATCCATCCATCCATCCATCCATCCATCCATCCATCCATCCATCTATTTATCCATTGAATACTTGTTGAGTGCCAGACATTCTCTTAAGTACAGAGGATACAGGTGTAAACAACATAGGTGAAAAATCTCTGCCCTTATGGAATTTACATTCTAGTGTGAGAGATAGTTAATAAAATTAAATAAATAGATAAAATATAGAGTGTATTAGTGATAAATACTAGAGGAAAATATCTAGCATGTAAGGAAGAAAGGAAGGGTCAGGAGAGGTTGCAGTTTTGGACAGAACAGCCAGTGAATGTCTCACCGAGAAGACAACAGTTGAGAAAGTCCTGAAGGAAATAATGGAGAAGCCATGTGGACCTCTGGGATCGGATATCAAATGCAAATGACTGAAGGTAAGAATGTACCCTCATTGACTTGGTACTACAACCAGCAGCTCCAGAGGAATAAGCCCGAGAGAAATAATAGGAAATAAGTCAGGGGTGGTGTGGGGCTGGGGCTTAATTTATCATTTTAGGGATTTTGATTCAAGTGACTTCTTATCAGTTCATAAAGATTCATTGATTTCCCCCCCCCCCCATTTTTATGGCTGTAGATTATCCCATTGTATGATGGTTTATTCAGCTCATCTCCGGGATGGGCATTTGAATGGTTTCCAATATTTTGCCATTATAAATAATGCAGAGGGAATAACTAGTACAAATGTTGTTTATAATTTGTGGACATGTACTTTCAGGGTAAACTGCTGGATATTGGATTGCTGAGTCAAAGCATAAGTGAATATGTAGTTTTATTATATCTTCTTAATTCCCTTCCATACCATTGTGCATGCCAAGGGCATATCTTTGTGTACTCCTACCAGCAATGTATGAGAATGTCTCTTTTCCCATATTCTCACCAAGTGTGTTGTCAAGCTTTTGAAATTTTGTCAGTCTAATGGATGTGAAATTGTAGCTTGGTGTAGTTTTAATTTTTGTTTCTCAGTGTGAGAGAAGTTGAGTCTGTATTCATATGCTTAAGTATCATTTGTCTTTTTCTGTGAAATGTCTGTTCTTGTCTTTTATTTGTCTTTCTCTACAGTTGTCCCTCCTTTTTTTTTTTTTTTGAGAGGTCTTTATATATTAAGAAGCTTAAGTTTCAAATATTTTATCAGCTTGTCATTCATTTTTCCCTTAGTTTATGGGATTTTCCCATGTCAAAAAAAATGGGTTTAGTATTATATGGTCAAATTTATCAATCTTTTCCTAATTGCTACTAGATTTTGAGTCATTCATAGAAAAACTTTCTCTACATCCAGGTTATAAAGGCACTCATCCATATTTCTCATAGTTCCTGTACTTATAAAAAAAAAGGCATTTAGGTCTCTCACTTATTCAGAGTATATTCTGGTTCAATGCATGAAGTATGGTCCAATTTTATCTTTTTTAAAATGGTTATACTCTTGTCCTAACATCACTTAGTAAAAAGTACATGTTTTCTACAGTGATTTGAGATGTCCTCATCATAATACAATAAACCTTCACATGTACTTGGGAGTACCACTAGGTTTTCTATTCTGTTCCACTGGATTGTCTGTCCGTTTATGTGCCAGGACCACATCATCTTAATTTATAGAGACTTTCTCCTACATTTTACTGTCTGCCTTGTCAGCAAGCTCCCCTCACTGCTCTTCTTTTTCAAAATGTTCACGTTTCTCTTGCTTATCTTTTTGTATGTACTTTCAAATCAACTTGTCTAGCTCTAGGAAAAAGAAATATTTTTACAGGGATCACTTTAATTTTACCTGTTAACTGGTAGCAAATTTGCATCTTTTTGATGTTGTCATCCTAACCAGGAACAAGGAATGTCTTTGCATTTGTTCAAGTCTACTTTTGGGTTTTTTAGGCATTTTTTTTTTTTTAATATTTATTTTTTGGCTGTGTTGGGTCTTCGTTTCTGTGCGAGGGCTTTCTCTAGTTGCGGCAAGCGGGGGCCTCTCTTCATCGTGGTGCGCAGGCCTCTCACCATCGCGGCCTCTCTTGTTGCGGAGCACAGGCTCCAGACGCGCAGGCTCAGTAGTTGTGGCTCACGGGCCCAGTTGCTCCGCGGCATGTGGGATCCTCCCAGACCAGGGCTCGAACCCGTGTCCTCTGCATTGGCAGGCAGATTCTCGACCACTGCGCCACCAGGGAAGCCCTAGGCATGTTTTGAAAGTTTTCTTCCTATAGCTTTTGCAAATTTTTTGTTCAGTTTATTTCTAAGAATTTAGTTTTTATTTTGTTACTAAAAATTATGTTTTCTTTTCCATTGCAACTTCTAATTGGTTATAGATTGTATGTATGAGAGTTACTGATTTTCTAAGGTTTATTTAATATCATACTACCTTATTGAATTCTCTTATTGTCTATACGAGTCTTGTCATTGATTTTCTTGACTTTCCCAGGTGGACCTCATATTATCTGCATCCTCTCCTTTTTCCCGCACTCTCCATCTTGATTTTACCTTGATATGGGCTTTGCAGCCGTCTCTATTGGTTTTGGGTACCTAATTCCCCACATGAGATTTTTAATATTCTTTGTCTCTTAGTTTTGCTGTAGGCATTGATAATGGGTGGCTTTATCACACTTTTTGTGCATTCCCATCTTTTTTAGAGAATGTGTGAAAAGATTTAGAATTAATTGGCTCCCATTTTCCTACAGGAACCTAGAAGTCCTGATTTTTTTTTTTTTTTTTTGGCTTGTGGGATCTCAGTTCCCCAACCAGGGATTGAACCTGGGCCACAGCAGTGAAAGCGCCGAATCCTAACCACTAGACCCCCAGGGAATTCCCTAGAAGTCCTGATTTTTTTTTTTTTTTTTTAAATGTGAGCAACTTCAAAAATTCAGAAAACTGGAGAGAATGATATCATGAACAATATGCCTAACACAAAGCTTTGTCAAATCTTAATTTCTTTTTGCTGTATTTGCTTCAGGTTGTTTTTCTTTTAACAGAAAGAGAACATTACAGATACACTTGAAGCTGCCTGTGTAGCTCTCACCAACGAGTCTCCCCCACTCCTGGGAGTGACAACCATCCTGACTTGGATAGTTACAATGACCACATATGTTTTTATGCTTTAACAGAATATTCAATTTTCCTTAAACAATGCATTATTGCCTTGAATGTTTATAAACGCTTTATAAATAGCATTTTACTGTACATATCCTCCTGCAACTTGCTTTTCCTGTGGTTTATTCATTTTGGTTTCTAAATAATATTCTGTTGTTTATCTACAGCTCAATTTATTTATTCACTCTTCCATTAGTGGACATTTGGTTATTTTCAGGGTTCTTGTTTTTCTAGTAGAAACTGCTTCAATAGGATCCTCATACATGTCTCCTTGCTGCCTGAATGAGTGATTCTAGAAAATGTACATTTCAGGGTGGAAAGGCTGGGTCATGCTGCTGAATAGCTTCTCAACGCGATTGTTCCTCGTTTCACTGCCAAAGCCAATGTTAGGGAGTCTCCGCACAAGTCCACAGCCACCAACACTTGGCTCTTCAGATTGGCACATTTTTGGTACTCTGATGGGTTTTTGAAATGTTCTTTTTCCTGAGGCTTCATGAGGACAACACAGGATTATTTTAAAATACTGACTCCATGCTCTGTTTGCAATGATATCATTCACAAGCAGATTTATATGTAATAAACTCTAAAGGATATAGCAATTCAAAATCTTCCCTTACTAAGGAAATGTTCATAAGCCTTAATTAACTTGTAAAGGATAATAATATTGATTTATTAATAAGTAACTGATATCATATTACATTTATATTAGTATATACTATTCATATATTGTGCTATACTAACAATAATAATAAGTTATTGGAAAATGCATAAGAACCTTACATAAGCAATCTTACTTAGGAGCCCCGTGAAGCAGGAATAAGTAAATTTATATATTAGGTGGGGAAACAGGCTCAGAGAGTTTTCAAGGACTCTCCTAAATTACAGATCCACTAGGTGGTAGAGGCAAGATTTGAAAATCAGTCTTGGGGGTCATGCAGTCTGATCCTCCCTGTGGGTGTCACGTTGCCCTTGTCTTGTGTCTCCCAGGCAGAAGTTAAACCTCTTGTTCTGTGGTCCTCACGACTGAGCTAATGTGCTGTCACCTACATTGTTGTAAGTGCCAAGTCATTACCCATCGATTATTTTTTAAATAGGATTCCGTCCTTCTCTTTAGTATCCCTGCAAACTGTTGGCTGCCTGCTCCAGTCAATAAACAGGATGGGCCGTACTGCAGTGATCTGACCCTCTCTCACCTCAAACTCAGCACTTTCTTTTTCTTAAAAAAAAATTTGTATTGGAGTATACTTGATTTACAATGCTGTGTTAGTTTCATGCATACAGCAAAGTGAATCAATTATACATATACACATATCCACTCTTTTTAGATTCTTTTAGTACTTTCTTTTCTGGTTGTATTTATTCTCTTTGCAGATTCAGTGCTCTCCTCCAAAATGTTTAACCAAACTTTGCAAAAAAAATAAAAAACAAACAAACAAAAACAAGTTAAAGGGAAGTACTAATCTGAAAAGACCAAAGCCAAATTAAAAACAAAACAAAACCCAAAAAGAGTCATGTACCACAATGTTCACTGCAGCTCTATTTACAATAGCCAGGACATGGAAGCAACCTATGTGTCCATTGACAGATGAGTGGATAAAGAAGATGTGGCATATATATACAATGGAATATTACTCAGCCATAAAAAGAAACAAAATTGAGTTATTTGTAGTCAGGTGGATGGACCTAGAGTCTGTCATACAGAGTGAAGTAAGTCAGAAAGAGAAAAACAAATACTGTATGTTAACACATATATATGGAATCTAAAAAAAAAAAAAAAAGGTCATGAAGAACCTAGGGGCAGGATGGGAATAAAGACGCAGACCTACTAGAGAATGGACTTGAGGACACGGGGAGGGGGAAGGGTAAGCTGGGACAAAGTGAGAGAGTGGCATGGACATATATACACTACCAAATGTAAAATAGATAGCTAGTGGGAAGCAGCCGCATAGCACAGGGAGATCAGCTCGGTGCTTTGTGACCACCTAGAGGGGTGGGATAGGGATTGTGGGAGGGAGGGAGACGCAAGAGGGAAGAGATATGGGGATATATGTATATGTATAGCTGATTCACTTTGTTATACAGCAGAAACTAACACACCATTGTAAAGCAATTATACTCCAATAAAGATGTTTAAAAAAAACCAAACAAAACAAAACCCAAAGAACAACCTTAAATGGACATCACTGCTGACAGAGTCCTCAGGTCATGCCTCTCCTTGGGGGCTTCTCCTGATCAGCTCTATCCTTGGCCCTTGGCCTGGCACCAGGCACTGTGGCCAGTGCACCCTCCCCAGTGGGGTTGCCTTGACCATGCCCACCTCATCAGGGTTGTTTTTTTCTATGGTCTAAAGAGAGGGGAAAAACTTCTCTCCATTTCAGGGCCTCCTCCCACCCAGCCTGATAAAAATCTGCAGAAATGCAATTCTGCACACATGAAAACACAGCGATAGGGCTCCATGTATTCCCAAACTTTCCATTTCTGAGCAGGCAGTGGGCTTTACTTCTTAACCAAAAGGTCCTCCAGGGCTTCCCTGGTGGCGCAGTGGTTGAGAATCCGCCTGCCAATGCAGGGGACACGGGTTCGAGCCCTGGTCTGGGAAGATCCCACATGCTGCGGAGCAGCTGGGCCCGTGAGCCACAACTACTGAGCCTGCGCGTCTGGAGCCTGTGCTCCGCAACAAGAGAGGCTGCAATAGTGAGAGGCCCGCGCACCGCGATGAAGAGTGGCCCCCGCTTGCCACAACTAGAGAAAGCCCTCGCACAGAAACGAAGACCCAACACAGCCATAAATAAATAAATAAATAAATAAATATTTAAAAAAAAAAAAAAAAAAAAAAGGTCCTCCAAATTGAGTTCCCAAATCCTCCTCGAACAAAAGAGCAGAAAACTTCTCCCGGTTTTATTTATTTATTTAGTTTCCTTTTTTATTTTTGGCCATGCGGCATGTGGGATCTTAGTTCCCTGACCAGGGATCGAACCCATGTCCACTGCATTGGAAGCACAGAGAGAGCCTTAACCACTGGACCGCCAGGGAAGTCCCTCTCCCAGTTTTAGATTTGCAGGTTTCAGAAAAATTGAGATTGATTCTTTCTTAGCATACTTGATCACACCTTGAGCATCAAAATTGTGTAGGTTAAAATAACACAGTCCTAATACACACGCTTGTTAAATTTATTGAATTGAATGACTTTTCCATTAGACAAATATTTACTTGACCAGTGAGGTCTCTTAGGCGATTTTTAGGAAAGAGGTAAAAGGGAAAGTCTTAGATCAGGGCATGTTATCCAAAAATGAATGTTGCCTTGTGGTAAGCTGCAGAGAAAGTTCTGGCAGGCCGTTTTCACCCACTCCTTCCAGGATGGCCACTCATTGGAGAGGGCACACTGTCCAACATTTTTCTTGGGTTTGCTGATTCTAGCTATTGTATTTTTATCAATTTACCTGGGGGTGTGTGTGGAAGAGTATCTGACTCTGAGAAATGTATCCACACTAGTCACAGCTATAAGAAATTTATAAATCCAGAATATTAACTTACTGATTAAAAATGGTGAGTATATATGGGTCCAGACTACTTTATCTGCAGCCTCTAATCCCAAATCTTTCAAAACCAGTTTCTGTACTTATTAGGGAGCAGAACTTCCATGAATTGAGGTGAGGCTATTTAAAGTCTCCTTTGATCGTCCTTTATGTGAATATTCATGAATTACACTGCAGAATGTGTGTTTAGTTGCATGGTGTAGCCCCAGACTTTGCTAGAAGGTGGGTTTACAGACTGAATATACAGTATGTGCACTGTTTCCTTTCTAAAACTTGAAAATATCTGTGTTCTGAAGCGTATCTGGCCCCAAGGGTTTTGGGTGAAAGACTGTGGCTTTGTGCTGCCAGGGCATAGAGGCCTTATACCCAACCCTTGGGGCAATGCCGCACTGGTGTCAAAGTGCCCGGGAAACAGACCCTGCCCAAGGCCAGCAGGGGACTGTAGCACCTGACCAGACAAAGCTGGAAAAGCACCTAACTTGTGAGGAATCCAAGAGAATCGTCCTTGCTTGTAGGAGCAGAGACTACTCTATAACCAGACCACTCAATCTGTCAGTCCGTTTTTCCCATACAAAGACCTGGATAAACCCTAAAACTTTCCTACTATGAAATTATTATGTGTCCGTGTTCCCTACCAATGACCAAAGGTTTATAACTTTGAGGGACTTCTTCAAAATATTTAGACATTGGATGGTAGCTTAATTTACAAGGTTATCTCTCTCTAGTTCTTTCTAAAATTTATTTTGAGATACTGAAAAGGACACAATCATAATGTACGGCTCAGTGACTTTTCATAAATGGAACACATCTGATAACTAACACCCAGATCCAAAACCAGAACATTACCAGCACCCCACAAGCTGGCCTCATATCTTTTCCCAGTCACTACCTATGATGTATCTTATCTGTTTCTTCTTGACAAGACTTGGGACAGGCATCCTTGGTATTTTGAAGATCTGTGAGAGACATACTAATTTCCCTAGTCATATTTGCAAAATATCATTTAATGGGGTTGACACACTGGAAATATTTACACAAATAGCTAACTCCATTTCTTTGTACGAATTCCTGTTAATCCTTATAAAACTGACCCTTTCTGACCTTGTTATCCCACTATCGGAATGCATCTTATTTGTGGTCTGCTGTTACCGTGCACTGACTGCAATTGTTTACCAAAGATTTAGGGAAGGTCAAGAGCTCCTGGGCAGTGTGTGTGAACCTGAGAGGGGGAAAAATGTTTCCTTTCTCTGGAAAAATCTAAAGTATAGGAACAAGAGGTTACAGGGTATAGTGGACCACAGTGGCTTTGGCCACTTAAACTTACATTTCTGCTAAAGTAGTCATTTACCTCGTTCCGTCACCAGCCTCTCATTGGCATTGGGGATTCCCCCATCCTTGGCCCCTGCACTTAGAAGATCTGCTCCCCGTTCTGAGGAAAGGGTTGGTGGGGCACAAGGCCAGTCCCAAGTTAATGAGGACATTGCAGTAGTTCCTGGGCCAGTGGTGCATCCCTATAAAGGGATTTGCTGTGTGAGGATGCTGGGGTAGAAATCTCCAGCTAGTTCTATTCAGCCTCAAAAAAGTATGCGCTCTGGGACCTTCCCGTCACTAACATCTCTGCCTTCCCTGAGTGTCCAAGGCATCAACCTGTATTTGGTGGTGGCTGGGGGGGGCGGGGATTAAAACGATCCCGAAATGGACATTGTCCTTGAAGTAAAGTTTGCACGAGCTGGCCAAAATCCAAAGCTCTAAGAGGTGCCACTTTTGTTAGACAGTTGGCAGTCCCTGTGGCCTCTCTGCCTGGAGCAAGAAAGACAGCACTGCTAAGGTTGCCCCTAACAGGTGCCATGCTGGTCTCCCCTGGACTGGCCGTGGTCTCTGAGACAGCGGCCCTGAGCCTCCTGGTGCTGTGGACTGAGGGTGTTCACCTGTCTGAGTTTGGCTGTCCTTGACATTGACTCCACACCTCTCCACGTGGTGCTCACGGTTACCAAAGAAACGTTATGCCCCACTCCTTTCAAACTTTGCCTTTAGAGGGAAAGAGCCTTATCCTTTCCTTCTATGATGTCTGGCTCAGGCAAAGCAAAAGCTTCACTCTTTACAACGATGGTCCATGGGTTCCAAGAGCCTCTTTAGAAAGTCAAAAAGTGGACTGTCAATTCTTCCTTATAAAATAGGTGGGGAGGTCACCAACAAGAAAGCGCAAACCAAAAACCAAACCAAAGTAATTTGAATATAGGGGACTTCCCTGGTGGTTCAGTGGTTAAGGATCCACCTTCCAACTCAGGGGACTTGGGTTCGATCCCTGGTCAGGGAACTAAGATCCCTCATGCCGTGGGGCAACTAAGCCTGAGCACCGCAACTACTGAGCCCACACACCGCAACTAGAGAGAAGCCCACGTGCCATAATGAAGAGCCCACTAGCCACAATGAAGATCCCGTGTGCTGCAGTTAAAACCCGATGCAGCCAAATAAATAAAAAATAAAATAAAAAATAAGCTTAGTAAAGAAGCGTGCATTGAAAGAATACTAAAAAAAGTAATTTTAATATAAATGCAAAATATTATTTCATGACACACGTGCTCTATGCCCTATAGTTAGAGTGAATGTCAGGACTAGCTGGAATTGGGCTGTGAACCAGGAAGGATGTACCCAGGGTCTTTGGCAGCCATCTTGACACCAGAAGGGAAACCCCATCTGGGCATGAGGTGAGCACTGACAGCACGTTGGCCAAATGGCCAGTTTGCTAAAGGTATTAGTTTGCTAGGGCTGCCATAGTAAAGAACCACAGACTGGGTTACTTAAACGATAGAAATTTATTTTCCCATGATTCTAGAGACTAGAAGTCTGAGATCTAGATTCTGCAGGGTTGGTTTTTCCTGAGGCCTGTCTCCTTGGCTTGTAGACAGCTGTCTTCTCCCTGTGTCCTCACATGGTCTCCCCTCTGTGTGTGTCTGTGTCCTAATCTCCTCTTCTTATAAAGACACCAGTCGTGTTGGACTGGGACTCACTCATATAACCTCATTTTACCTTAGTTACCTCATTAAAGGCCTTGTTTCCAAATACTCACATTCTGAGGTACAGGCGGTGAGGAATTCAACATATGAATTTTGAGGGGACACAATTCAGCCCATAACATGAGATAACCATTTTAGTACATTTACTTACCTCTTTTAGTGGTTTAGTTTCAGTTTACTTGTTTGATTTTGTGTTCCAACTAGCACCATAAAGAAAGTTCAACTGTGTGCTTCCTGGCTCCCCAATGCATTGTGTAATGGTATTGACTTTTGGTGACTTGGTCCACATCCAGTTTAGACTAAAGAGAGAACAGAGAGAAACCAGATCCTGGTTATGTCACCTGAGCCTGTAATCAGCTATGCCTGAAATCACGGTTCATTTACCTGAATCAATAAAATCCCTTTGTCTCAAGTCAGCTTGACTTGGGATTTCAGTCACTTGCAACGGAAAGAGTCCTAATGGACACGGTAGCATTCCATTTTTTGTTTTTTGCCCAGAATTATTTTTATTAATTTTTATTAGGCTGAAAATAATTGTGTTTAAGCATCTAAATAATTTAAATCATTGACACAACTATGTAGATGTTAACACTTTTTGTTGAGGAATAATTCACAAACAATAAATGGGACCCAGTTAAAGTACATAACTTGATGAATTTTGATAGATAACACATACCCATGGAGCCACCACCACAATCAAGATACAGAACTGTTCCATCACACCAAAAGTCATTCTTATTTTTTCATATTCTTTATGTTGCTTTTCACTTTTTTTTTTCTTTAACATCTTTATTGGAGTATAATTGCTTTACAATTATACTAGTAAGTTAGTTTCTGCTTTATAACAAAGTGAATCAGCTATACATATACATATATCCCCATATCTCCTCCCTCTTGCATCTCCCTCCCATCCTCCCTATCCCACCCCTCTAGGTGGTCACAGAGCACCGAGCTAATCTCCTTGTGCTATGCGGCTGCTTCCCACTAGCTATCTATTTTACGTTTCGTAGTGTATATATGTCCATGCCACTCTCTCATTTCATCCCAGGTTATCCTTCCCCCTCCCTGTGTCCTCAAGTCCATTCTCTACGTCTACTTCTTTATTCCTGTTCTGCCCCTGGGTTTTTCAGAAATTTTTTTTTTTTTTTTTTTTAGATTCTATATATATGTGTTAGCATACGGTATTTGTTTTTCTCTTTCTGACTTACTTCACTCTGTATGACAGTCTCTAGGTCCATCCACCTCACGACAAATAACTCAGTTTCATTTCTTTTTATGGCTGAGTAATATTCCATTGTATATATGTGCCACATCTTCTATACCCATTCATCTGTCGATGGACACTTAGGTTGCTTCCATGTCCAGGCTATTGTAAATAGAGCTGCAATGAACACTGTGGTACATGACTCTTTGTGAATTATGGTTTTCACAGGGTATATGCCCAGTAGTGGGATTGCTGGGTTGTATCGTAGTTCTATTTTTAGTTTTTTGAGGAACCTCCATACTGTTCTCCATAGTGGCTGTATCAATTTACACTCCCACCAACAGTGCAAGAGGGTTCCCTTTTCTCCACACCCTCTCCAGCATTTATTGTTTGTAGATTTTTTGATGATGGCCAGTCTGACTGGTGTGAGGTGATACCTCATTGTAGTTTTGATTTGCATTTCTCTAATGATTAGTGATGTTGAGCATCCTTTCATGTGTTTGTTGGCAATCTGTATATCTTTGGAGAAATGTCTATTTAGGTCTTCTGCCCATTTTTGGATTGGGTTGTTTGCTTTTTTGATACTGAGCTGCATGAGCTGCAGGTAAATTTTGGAGATTAATCCTTTGTCAGTTGCTTCATTTACAAATATTTTCTCCCATTCTGAGGGTTGTCTTTTCGTCTTGTTTATGGTTTCCTTTGCTGTGCAAAAGCTTTTAAGTTTCATTAGGTCCCATTTGTTTATTTTTGTTTTTATTTCCATTTCTCTAGGAGGTGGGTCAAAAAGGATCTTGCTGTGATTTATGTCATGGAGTGTTCTGCCTGTGTTTTCCTCTAAGAGTTTGATAGTGTCTGACCTTCATTTAGGTCTTAATCCATTTTGAGTTTATTTTTGTGTATGGGGTTAGGGAGTGTTCTAATTTCATTCTTTACATGTAGCTGTCCAGTTTTCCCAGCACCACTTATTGAAGCGGCTGTCTTTTCTCCACTGTATATTCTTGCCTCCTTTATCAAAGATAAGGTAACCATATGTGCATGGGTTTATCTCTGGGCTTTCTATCCTGTTCCATTGATCTGTATTTCTGTTTTTGTGCCTGTACCATACTGTCTTGATCACTATAGCTTTGTAGTATAGTCTGAAGTCAGGGAGTCTGATTCCTCCAGCTCCATTTTTCTTTCTCAAAATTGCTTTGGCTATTTGGGGTCTTTTGTGTTTCCATACAAATTGTGAAATTTTTTCTTCTAGTTCTGTGAAAAATGCCCATTGGTCGTTTGATAGGGATTGCATTGAACCTGTAGATTGCTTTGGGTATTATAGTCATTTTCACATTGCTGATTCTTCCAATACAAGAACATGGTATATCTCTCCATCTGTTTGTATCATATTTAATTTCTTTCATCAGTGTCTTATAGTTTTCTGCCTACAGGTCTTTTGTCTTCTTAGGTAGGTTTATTCCTAGGTATTTTATTCTTTTTGTTGCAATGGTAAATGGGAGTGTTTCCTTAATTTCTTTTTTAGATTTGTCATCATTAGTGTATAGGAATGCAAGAGATTTCTGTGCACTAATTTTGTAACCTGCTACTTTACCAAATTCATTGATTAGCTCTAGTAGTTTTCTGGTAGCATCTTTAGGATTCTCTATGTATAGTATCATGTCATCTGCAAACAGTGACAGCTTTACTTCTTCTTTTATGATTTGGATTCCTTTTATTTCTTTTTCTTCTCTGATTGCTGTGGCTAAAACTTCCAAAACTATGTTGAATGATAGTGGTGAGAGTGGACCACCTTGTCTTGTTCCTGATCTTAGTGGAAATGGTTTCAGTTTTTCACCATTGAGAACGATGTTGGCTGTGGGTTTGTCATATATGGCTTTATTATATTGAGGTAAGTTCCCTCTATGCCTACTTTCTGGAGGGTTTTTTATCATAAATGGGTGTTGAATTTTGTCAAAAGCTTTTTCTGCATCTATTGAGATGATCATATGGTTTTTCTCCTTCAATTTGTTAATATGGTTTATCACATTGAATGATTTGCGTATATCGAAGAATCCTTGCATTCCTGGGATAAACCCCACTTGATCATGGTGTATGATCCTTTTAATGTGCCATTGGATTCTGTTTGCTAGTATTTTGTGAGGATTTTTGCGTCTACGTTTATCAGTGATATTGGCCTGTAGTTTTCTTTCTTTGTGACATCTTTGTCTGGTTTTGGTATCAGGGTGATGGTGGCCTCGTAGCATGAGTATGGGAGTGTTCCTCCCTCTGCTATATTTTGGAAGAGTTTCAGAAGGATAGGTGTTAGCTCTTCTCTAAATGTTTGATAGAATTCGCCTGTGAAGCCATCTGGTCCTGGGCTTTTGTTTGTTGGAATATTTTAAATCACAGTCTCAATTTCAGTGCTTGTGATTGGTCTGTTTATATTTTCTATTTCTTCCTGGTTCAGTCTGGGAAGGTTGCGTTTTTCTTAGAATTTGTCCATTTCTTCCAGGTTGTCCATTTTATTGGCATACAGTTGCTTGTAGTAATCTCTCATGATCCTTTGTATTTCTGCAGTGTCAGTTGTTACTTCTCCTTTTTCATTTCTAATTCTATCGATTTGAGTTTTCTCCCTTTTTTCTTGATGAGTCTGGCAATTGCTGTTGTTGAGTGGAGTTGGGTCTTAGCGTTGAGATGGAGATCTCTGGGAGAGCTTTTGCTGTTTGATATTACGTGGAACTGGGAGGTCTCTGGTGGACCAATGTCCTGAACTTGGCTCTCCCACCTCAGAGGCACAGGCCTGACACCTGGCTGGAGCACAAAGACCCTGTCAGCCACATGGCTCAGAAGAAAAGGGAGAAAAAAAGAAAGAAAGAAAGAATGAAAAAATAAAATAAAAAGTAATAAATTTATTAAAATAAAAAAATATTAAAAATAAAAAAATTGTAAAGTAATTTAAAAAAAGAAAAAAGAAAGAAGAGAGTAACCAGACCAAAAAACAAATCCACCAATGATAACAAGTGCTAAAAACAATACTAAAAAACAAACAAACAAACAAAATGGACAGACAGAATCCTAGGACAAAGGGTAAAAGCAAAGCTATACAGACAAAATCACACACAGAAGCATACACATACACACTCACAAAGAGAGAAAAAGGAAAAAAAATCTATCTATATATAAAAAAAAAAAGAGGAAGAGAGCAACCAAATCTATAAACAAATCTACCAATGATAGTAAACTCTAAATACTAAATTAAGATAAACATAAAACCAGAAACCAGTCAGTCGAATACAGAAAGCCCCACGTCTACAGTTGCTCCCAAAGTCCACCGCCTCAATTTTGGGATGATTCGTTGTCTATTCAGGTATTCCACAGATGCAGGTACATCAAGTTGATTGTGGAGACTTAATCCGCTGCTCCTGAGGCTGCTGGGAGAGATTTCCCTTTCTCTTCTCTGTTCGCACAGCTTCCGGGTTTCAGCTTTGGATTTGGCCCTGCCTCTGTGTGTAGGCCGCCTGAGGGCGTCTGTTCCCGCTCAGGCAGAACGGGGTTAAAGGAGCAGCTGCTTCCGGGGCCCTGGCTCACTCAGGCCGCGGGGAGGGAGCGGTACGGAGGAGGCGGGGCGAGCCTGCGGCGGCAGAGGCCGGCGTGACATTGCAGCAGCCTGAGGCGCGCCGTGCGTTCTCCCGGGGAAGTTGTCCCTGGATCAGGGGACCCTGGCAGTGGCGGGCTGAACAGGCGCCCGGTAGGGGCAGTGTGGAGAGTGACCTGCGCTGGCACACAGGCTTCTTGGTGGCGGCAGCAGCAGCCTTAGCGTCTCCTGCCCGTCTCTGGGGTCCGCGCTGAGAGCCACGGCTCGCGCCCGTCTGTGGAGCTCGTTTAGGCGGCGCTCTGAATCACCTCTCCTCGCGCACCAGGAAACAAAAAGAGGCAAGAAAAAGTCTCTTGCCTCTTCGGCAGCTGCAGACCTTTTCCCGGACTCCCTCCCGGCTAGCTGTGCTGCGCTAACCCCTTCAGGCTGTGTTCACGCCGCCAGCCCCAGGCCTCTCCCTGCGATCCGACGGAAGCCCGAGCCTCAGCTCCCAGCCCCGCCCGCCCCGGCGGCTGAGCAGACAAGCCTCTCGCGCTGGTGAGTGCCGGTCGGCGCCGAGCCTCCGTGCGGGAATCTCTCCGCTTTGCCCTCCGCACCCCTGTGGCTGCGCTCTCCTCCGTGGCTTCGAAGCTCCCCCCTCCGCCACCCGCAGTCTCCGCCCGCGAAGGGGCTTCCTAGTGTGTGGAAACCTTTCCTCCTTCACGGCTCCCTCCCACTGGGGCAGGTCCCGTCCCTATTCTTTTGTCTCTGTTATTTCTTTTTTCTTTTGCCCTACCCAGGTACGTGGGGAGTTTCTTACCTTTTGGGAGGTCTGAGGTCTCTGCCAGCGTTCAGTAGGTGTTCTGTAGGAGTTGTTCCACATGTACATGTATTTCTGATGTATCTGTGGGGAGGAAGGTGATCTCCGCGTCTTACTCCTCCGCCATCTTGAAGGTCTCAATCCGCTTTTCACTTTCTCAGGCCAAAACTGATGAAAGAAAACCTACACTATCTCTTTAAGGTTTTTTTTTTTTTTTAAGGTTCAGATTTCTCCTCTTTCTCTTCTATGCCAACCCAATGCTTGTACTAAAGCACTCCCAAAGAACAGATTAAATCAAATATAAAGTAGGGAATCAGAGCATATTACTCTAGTTTTAAATTTTCACTTAAATATTTTAATCTGCTGTCATTTATTGAGTATATACTGTGTGTTTGGCACTACTAAGTCATGAATTACCTTGTTTAGTCTTTTTTTTTTTTTTTTTGGCTGCTTCGTTGCTGTGCGCAGGCTTTCTCTAGCTGCGGTGAGCGGGGGCTACTCTTTGTTGTGGTGCGTGGGCTTCTCATTGTGGTGGCTTCTCTTGTTGCGGAGCACAGGCTCTAAGCGCGTGGGCTTCAGTAGTCGTGGCTTGAGAGCTCTAGAGCACAGGCTCGGTAGTTGTGGCACACGGGCTTAGTTGCTCCACAGCATGTGGGATATTCCCGGACCAGGGATCGAACCCATGTTCCATGCATTGGCAGGCGGATTCTTAACCACTCTGCCACCAGGGAAGCCCTTGTTTAGTCTTTAAAATAAGCAAGCACTTGAGGTGGCATGGTTTTAAGCCAACCAGTTTGTGCCATTTTTGTTATGGCAGCCCCAGCAAACGAATACATGTGGCAAAAGGGACTTTGCAGACGTGATTACATTAAAGATCTTGAGATGGATTATCTTGAATTATCCGGTGAGTCCAATGTAACCACAAGATGCTTACAAATGAAAAAGAGAAGCAAGAGGGTCAGAGTCAGAGAAGGAAATGTGATGACAGCAGTGGGCCAGAGTGAGGCAGCATGAGGAATACGGCCATTGCTGGCTTTGGAAACAGAAGGGGCCAAAAGCCAAGGAATGCGGAAGCTGGAAAAGGCAAGGAAACAGATTCTTCCCTAGACTCTCCGGAAGGAAGGCAGCTCTGCCAACACCTTGATTTTAGCCCAGAGAAACCCAACTTCAGACTTCTGTCCTCCAGAACCATAAGATAATACATTAGTGTTGTTTTAAGCCATCAAGTTTGTGGTAGTTTGTAATTGTAACTGTGGTAATTTGCAGCATTAGGAAATGAATACATGGGAATTTTTTTTTTTTTAACTTACAAGAAGATATACCCTTACTAAACTTGAGAATTGCTGCTTGTAAGAGATGGAAGCTATTAAAATGTAGAGAAGGAATTTAAGATTTAAGTGTTAGAAAGGGTAATCTGGATTGGAGGATAAATCAGACAAGGTGAAGATTATAGGCAGAGAGATTAAAAGCGAAGTTATTGTAACCGTTCAAGCAAGAGATGATGAGTACCTGAACTTGGGCAGTGCCAAGAAGAGTTGTAGGATAAGAGGTGTATTTGAGAGGTTTATAGGAAGAATCAACAATGCTTATTAAGGGATAGGAAAGGGAACTGGGTGGATCGTGGTATCTTACTTACTTACTTACTTATTTATTTATGGCTGTGTTGGGTCTTCGTTTCTGTGCGAGGGCTTTCTCTAGTTGCGGCAAGTGGGGGCCACTCTTCATCGCGGTGCGCGGGCCTCTCACTATCGCGGCCTCTCCCGTTGCGGAGCACAGGCTCCAGACGCGCAGGCTCAGTAATTGTGGCTCACAGGCCTAGTTGCTCCGCGGCATGTGGGATCTTCCCAGACCAGGGCTCGAACCCGTGTTCCCTGCATTGGCAGGCAGATTCTCAACCACTGCGCCACCAGGGAAGCCCCGTAGAATCATTCTTCGGTTTTTTTTAAAACAGTATCAAGAGATGAATTTACTGATGTTATTTATGGAAACAAAGTTTTACATGGGAGATGACTTTTCTGAGATATTAAATTAAATGTTTTTTATTTTAAAAATTGAGATATAATTGACTTACAACATCATATTAGTTCTAGGTGTACAACATATTGATTTTCTCTATGTATATATTACAAAATGATCACCACAATAAGTTTAGTTAACATACATCGCCGTCCACAGTTACAAATCTTTTTTCCTGTGATGAGCACTTAAGATCTACTCTTTTAGCATCTTTCAAAAATGCAATACACTATTGTTAACTATCATCACCATGCTGTGCATTACATCCCCAGGACTCACTTATCTTAGAACTGGAAGTTTTTTTTTTTTTAATTTTTTTTAAATTTATTTTTTTTTATTTTTGGCTGTGTTGGGTCTTCGTTTCTGTGCGAGGGCTTTCTCTAGTTGTGGCAAGCGGGGGCCACTCTTCATCGCAGTGCGCGGGCCTCTCACTATCGCGGGCTCTCTCGTTGTGGAGCACAGGCTCCAGACGCGCAGGCTCAGTAGTTGTGGCTCACGGGCCTAGTTGCTCCGCGGCATGTGGGATCTTCCCAGACCAGGGCTCGAACCCGTGTCTCCTGCATTGGCAGGCAGATTCTCAACCACTGCGCCACCAGGGAAGCCCAGAACTGGAAGTTTTTTACCTCTTGATCCCCTCCATCCATTTTACCCACCTACCATCCTCCACCTCTGACAACCACCAGTCTGATCTCTGTATCTATGAATTTGAGTTTTCTTTTAGATTTCACATATAAGTGATATATACCATTCTTGTTTGGTATCTGAACTGAAAACAATCTGGAGCTCAGGGGGGAGATTTGAGCTGGAAATAACAGACTTGACATTAGTAAAGATACATGTTGAAGCCATGAGCGTGAATGGGATCTCTCAAAAAAAAAAAACCAAAACACAAATGGTATTGGAACTTGAGTCATCCACCTCACCTAGGTTACCTCCAAAATTGTTTTATACGAAAGGAAAATATTCACTCATATTAACCATTTTATAGTGACGGAGCCATTTAATGGGAACAGTTACCAACAGATCTCAAAAACTAGGGATGGGCCAGGGCCCATGTGATCTGACTTTTGAAAATGGGGGTCACATGGGTCAGCCTCTGTATCACTATGTGAAATTATTGTCTCTATCTAATGCCTTAGCAAAGTGGGCTGTTATTATTATTATTATTTTTAATTATTAGCACCTTTAATTATTTATTTATTTATTTATTTATTTATTTGGCTGTGTTGGGTCTTCGTTTCTGTGTGAGGGCCTTCTCTAGTTGTGGCAAGCGGGGGCCACTCTTCATCGCGGTGTGCGGGCCTCTCACTATCGCGGCCTCTCTTGTTGCGGAGCACAGGCTCCAGACGCGCAGGCTCAGTAGTTGTGGCTCACGGGCCCAGTTGCTCCACGGCATGTGGGATCTTCCCAGACCAGGGCTCGAACCCGTGTCCCCTTCATTAGCAGGCAGATTCTCAACCACTGTGCCACCAGGGAAGCCCATGGGTTGTTATTATTTAAAACTTTTTTTTTGAGAAGCAAGAGCCAATTGGAAATAGGTACAAATGTGAAGTACCAGCACATAGGGGAAAAACATCTTCAAACCTGCTGTATTTTGTGGGTAAGTCATTGCTCCCCAAATAGGTTACATGTGTTTGAAAGCAGAAATTGTGTCTTAAAAGCCTATGGATTTTAGGGACTTCCCTGGTGGCCCAGTGGTAAAGAATCCACCTTCCAATGCAGGGGACACAGGTTCGATCCCTGGTCGGGGAACTAAAATCCCACATACTGCAGGGCAACTAAGCCTGCGTGCCACAACTAGAGAAAAGCCCAAGCACCACAATGAAGAGCCCGCATGCCTCAACGAATATCCTGAGTGCCACAGCTAAGACTTATGGCAGCCAAAAAAAAAAAAAAAGCCTATGGATTTTCAAGCTGTTCTCCTATAGACTATTTTGTGACATGGGCTCAGATGTTTCATTCACATATTACTGGGGAAATTTCCCAATTCTTGGAAGAATTTAACCAATCAATAGAGTTTTTGCAAGTTTTTCTCTTATATTTTTACTAAAACTTTTGTACCTGCTACCTTTGTGGGATAAAATGAGTGAAAAAGTAACACACACACATCCACACACACACAAAGCAAGAGACTCAGAAACACCTTATTATTCTTTGTCTGAGGGCTTGTTTTGTTTCGGAAATAAGAGCTTATAGTTGTGATTTTTAATTCTTATAATAAACAGTCATGTTTCCTGCTAATAAAGTTGCTCCCAGTTTGGAGGACGAAATTAAATCTATCCTTCAATGTATATTTTGCAGCACACTAATTCCGTGGGATTTTTGTCTCACAGTCAAATAAGTCTGGAGAATACTGGATTAAACAAAGTTAAACTGTTTTCTCAGAGTCTGTAAAATGAGAATGCATCCACATATCTCCAGGAAAGAATGGAGTTATAACATTTCTCAAAATTATTTGACCTCCACTTTTTCTCCACTCTGTCCCATGGAACTAATGTTGCATGAGAGACATCTTTTGAAACATTGATATTGAGCATCTCATGTTCACATTTGGGTCATGATTCCCAGGTGCTTTACTTCCTCAAACACTGTTCTCTGTCACCCAGAAAAAGCCGAGAGATTACTAAACAATTGACGTAATAGGGCAAAGACTGCTGATTTTCCCCCAGTATCCATTCTCACCCTCTCCCTTTGATAACAGAACTTGTGAATTTTAACTGTGAACAGAGCTGCCCAGAATACAGTCTGCCTTTCAAGCCCTCTTTGTGCTAGGAGAGAACATTGACTGCATTCTGGAGGAACTGATATGAGAAATTGCTATGTCATGCCCTCAAAAGAAAGGGGCATATTTTCAACTTCCTCCTCCCCTGTTTCCACTGGCTGGAGTACAGTTGTGATGGCAGGAGTCAGAGCAGCCATATTGGGATAGGAGATGAACACCTCAAGTTGAGGATGGCAGAAAAATATAATAGAAACAGCCTGGGACTCTTATGATTATGGAAACACTGTATCTGCCCTGGAGGACCTACCTAGTGTTTTACATGAAAGAGAAACTTTAATCTGGTTCAGGCTGTTTTTTATTGTGGGAGTCTTTGTTATAGCAACTAAATTTATATCCTAACTAACCACTGAGTAAATGGATCAGGAGGAAAAAGGAACATGCAGAGAGTGTGACAACCCTGGGTGCTGAACACACTTGGAACAGTTCTAGTTTGCTGGTTAAGGAGCTGTATGGGATGCTTTTCTTTTCTGATTATGCACGCTTCTCTCTTATTGCCAAAACTTCCCCGTAAACAGTACGCATATTAGCTGTGACTTTTCTTTCTCCTGAGGCTGTTGTTAAGTCTATTGAAAGAATTCACTTACATTCACTTAAATTTCTTTTACAGCTCCTTTCTTCAGAGTTCAAGGTGGATAATTTGACATACTGCTTTTTGGGGTTTTTTGGGGCAGCAAATGAATTCTTTTCTCAGACCAATTTTCAGAAGAAATAAAGAACAGTTAAGAAGTGTGATAAACCTGAATTGTCATTCCCATTTTCATATCACCTGTGGCAGAAGTTCAATTAAGCAAGCATCTATCGAAAAGCTATTATATACCCAGCTTCATGCCAGAAGCTGTGGAAGACAAAGGCCCCACGATCAGACTACAGACTGGTGTTCCTGCCCTGCCTTCATGGGGCTTTTTTTTTTTTTACACAGATGTGTTCTATATGGCTCCCCTTTCCATGTACAATGTTTCTAACATGGGACTTAATCAGTCAACAAGTACCGGACACCTATTGTTTACCTAGTGTTGTGTAGGTATTATGGATGTTATGAGATACAGAAAACATGATCCTTTAAGCCTAATGAAAAGATCACATGTAACAATTAGCAAACAATATAATACAGTATATAATTAATTGGTCCTGATATGATGGCTGTGGGCATCCACATGGTCCGTGTCAGCCCAATGTATGACAGATTTCTAATAATCTCCCTGGCTAAAATTTCCGTAGTCCTCTGTCAAAGAATTAATTTTCTTATAGAGGAAAGAGTCAGGAAGAGTTACGTGTGAGAGAAGATTGTGACGTGAGATGGAAAGTGTTTCCCCTACTCTTTACCCGCCGCAGCTCCCATTTTGATACAACTCATTTGTCATTTTCATTGTTTCCCGCGTTTGTAAAAGGACTTGTGGTGTCAGAACTTGTTCGGATCGGATCGTCAGAAAAGAGAAGAAGCCAACCGGCTTTGATGGAGATAGATAAGCCCTTTTAATAAACAACTTGCTTGTGCCTGCTGGTGGTGTCTTTGTGATTTACTGAGATGTCTGCTCCAGTGCAAGATCCACATTTTCTAGATGAGGGAAGCTCATTTAGTATTGACTGCATCACCTGGAGGCAGAAATAATCACAGATTCCTGCTTCATAGTCATTTATATCTCCCAGTCATCTCTAGTCACCAGGCATCCCGCAGATTTAAGGCAATTTTCCTTGGATTCTCATTTTTCACAAGATCGCTACAGATGTGTGGAGTTCCAGGATTCCAGGAAAGAAATGATGCAGCAGAATTTTAGATACAGAATTGTGATTGTTTTGAGGTTAAAGTTGACTCTTTTGTATGTCAAGCATGTGCGCTGTGACTTTTCTCTCTTGGCTGCTGTTAAAGAAAAAACTATTTTGATTCTTGTGAAAATGGTAAGGCAGACTTTATTTAGGACTGTCGCCATTGGTGTAGGGACTACCCCAACGGGGTTTTGCAGTCGGGGAGAGAGATTGGGCTCAGCTCCAGATATAACAAGGAAAAGCGGGGCTTTAGAGACGGGAACTGTAGGTGGGAGTAAGGGAAGGGGCCGGTGGATGGAAAATTGCTAAGGGGTAGAGTAATTCTTTGCTAAACTGACCTAACAGGATTCTTACTGAAGGCAGGCCAGATGGTAGAGGGTGAGGAAGCTGATCAGATGTTGAGGTGATTAGACAGTGAGGGTGGGGGGATTCTGGCTGAACCGAGGCTTCTGAGGACAATGCTCGAGGATGGGGCCTGTCTGGAGTTTGATCAAGCAGTAGAATGCTGGGGACCAAGTAAGAACAAATAAGCATAGCGTGACTGGAGTCAGCGGTTTTCTGAAAGGAAATGTGGAAAGAAAAGGCCTCTGAACATCCACTCTATGTCAGGCATGGACTTCTCTCCCATTTACCTCATTTAATCCTCACACGAAGTAGATCGAGTAATTTTTTTTTAAATACATTTATTGATTGATTTATTTATTTATTTTTGGCTACGTTGGGTCTTCGTTGCTGCACGCGGGCTTTCTCTAGTTGTCGCAAGCAGGGGCTACTCTTTGTTGCGGTGTGTGGGCTTCTCATTGCGGTGGCTTCTCTTGTTGTGGAGCACAGGCTCTAGGTGCGTGGACTTCAGTAGTTGTGGCACGTGGGCTCAGTAGTTGTGGCACACGGGCTTAGTTGCTCCGCGGCATGTGGGATCTTTCTGGACCAGGGCTCGAACCCGTGTCCCCTGCATTGGCAGGTGGATTCTTAACCACTGCACCACCAGGGAAGTCCCAGATCGAGTGATTTTATGGTGTCAACCGAAGAATGATGCAGAAAGTGACAAGTAAGAAAATACCTTATTTGGGGTCTTAAGCATTGCAGTTTGGGAGGCAAGGAAAGTGTGTTCCGGGGGAGAGAAAGAGTCAGGGGCTTTTAAAGACAAAAAGCCACGAGGCTGTTAAAAGTTTCTTGCGAGAACTGTGGTTGACTCTGAGGTGAGTGAGGAAATATTTGTCCTTAAGGAATCACGAGTTGTTTTAGGGTAGGGGTCCAATAAGTAGATAGGCTCTCACGGGTTATTTTAGGGTAAGGGTCCGAGTTTCTGGCAGATGTTCTGGATGCCTCCATTAGGACAATAAGCGGTCCAAAAGTCAGATTCCACCCAGGCTAAGTGCATAAATCACCTTCCTCGATGGCCTCTTGGCTCCATTTTAGAGAGCTCTCTTAGCAATACTGATTCCATCTTGAGTTTCCTTCCACAATGGAAAAGGAAATTGAGATTTAGGGAGATTAAGTATCTTGCCCAGCTGACAGAGGTGGGGTTCAAACCCTTGTCTATCTGTATCCTGGATAATGAGCAAATCAGAGATGGCCTATTTGGGCTGAAAAAGTGGGGGCGGGGCACTTTCCTTAATGTCCTGTATTATTTAAGATCTCTTGAGGCCTTCTCAAACAATAGGTTTGAGAGCTGTACAGAGAGAACTCATAAAATGACGGAAATAGAATTTTTCTGACAATCTGAAGGGATGGTGGATCACATCAAATTATTTTGGATTTAGCGGGGGAAAGGTGACATTTATTGCACACTGATGTTATAGATTACAATTCATGTATCACACGTGTAAAGTGACCCAACTGTAGTCATTATGAGTATTAATAAATACAGTGTCGGCGCCATCATCAGGGAATAGCTGATTTTCACCTTGTCAACTCTAGATGTCACTCTAAGATCGTGAGTTAGATGTATCCAAATCACTGCAGAGGCCCTGGCTTCTCTGCATTCTTTTTAGCTGACTCATGGTGCAATTCTGTTTCAATCACAGCTATTTGAGGCAGGGACTGATGCAGAGGAAAATACCTGTTAACACAGCCGTTCCAGACACCCCTAAGAGTAAGATCAGGAAGTTGAGCGTTTTCATGGAGACGCACGTATCTGAGCTATTGCCCTGACTCCCACCAGGGAAGGTCAGCAGAACACAAAACAGTTAGGGCTTTATGACCTGCAACAAGCTTTAACAGGGCAGGGCTTTTGTCCTGCAGACAAAAATTCTCTAAGAAAAAAATTCCTCTGAGAAAAAAACATTCCTGTAATTATCACCGATGGTGTGATATGTTTGCTTAACTTCATGGTAGGTACATTCTGTGTTTTATCCTGGCGGAAATGCAGATACATGATAATGATGGAGATGAATAAAGATTCCTGACATTCTTGGTTTCAGGGAATCAGTTCTTTGCCTCCGGTTCTATTTTCAGGCACTTGCCTCGGCAAAGGTTGCTTCCTGCCACAGTAGCCAAAAGCAGACAGTTGGAGAGAGCATGAAAGCCCAAGTGTAGGAGGGAAAGGGGACAGCTCGGCTTCCTCCTTCCCTCTATTCTTTACAGCATGTAAGTATTCTCAATATGGCAGGCAAAGGGTGCCTCTTCCTTATTCGCTGTGCGCTATGGTGGTTTCAAATCCTCTCTTCTACTTTTTTTTTTGCGCTGAATGTTTGGTTTGAGAAGAACTGCAGCAGACTGCAAAAAATTTTGTTCTTTTGATTCACAAATGGGATGTTTTGAAGTTAGCATTGTGAATGTGTTCAAACAGTTTGCAAATTAGGACCTCGATGATGGAATAGCTGAAAACAGTCTGGTGGCACCATTCTGCCTGGGATTTAGCTTAGAGTATAGAGCACACTAGTGGCTATAGGACCAGACTGGACAGCACTGGGGTGGACCTAGGGGAATGGGGAGCTGTGAAGGAAGACAAGGAATTTCTGTGAATTCTGGAGCAGTTCAATCCCCCACAGCTTCAAAGATCACTAACAACTTCCTACTAACTAGATTTGCTGGAAAGTCTTACTTCTGAGACTTGAAATCATCTATACCACACAACTCGTTTACGTGAACGTAACTATGTTATTCATCTGTCTTCACTACCATAACTTTCCTTGTCTCCTGTCTTCCTTAATGGAACCTCTATTCTGGAAACTCTTGCCCCATAAGATGAAAGTTGCAAATAACTTTCCTGTAGGAATTTCGTGAAAAATCCATTTAAACGAACAGCAGACTGCTGGATTTTTCAATAGATAGCATCAAATCAGCATTAATTCTACAGGTCTCTTCAAAACCCTCACCTTTCAGTGTCCACCAATCCTAAACTACTGTATCATGATTCCTACCTAGTCCTAACAAGACCCAGCATGGAAAGACCCACCTTAAATCAAATGCCAAATATCTTAGAGATTCTAACATGGCTCCACCCCCACTGAAATTAAGCAGCGTTCTTGCTCACAAATGAACTCAGCTTTGACTCATCAACAGAGTGTTTTGGTGGTGTTTTCTTGATGCCAGTAATGACTTTGATCTCTCAAATGCTCGGATTATTCCTACCTAGAAGGCATCTTGTTTTCAAGACTCCCCATGGACATCTTTACACAGATGACTATGAAATTATACTTTCAGCAAGATGTGTTTCTACTTTCTGCCTACAACAAAAGGTTTCCTCCTGAATATTTCTTTGTCATCACAAATTCAACAGGTTCCCGACTCCCCTGCCTTCTTCCCCACTTCCCTGGTGGTGCAGTGGATAAGAATCCTCTTGCCAATGCAGGGGACACGGGTTTGAGCCCTGGTCTGCGAAGATCCCACATGCCACCGAGCAACTAAGCCCGTGTGCCACAACTACTGGAGCAAGTGTGCCTAGAGCTCGTGCTCCGCAACAAGAGAAGCCACCACAATGAGAAACCCGCACACCGCAACGAAGAGTAACTCTCGTTCGCCGCAACTAGAGAAAGCCTGTGCACAGCAGTGAAGACCCAATGCAGCCAAAAATAAATAAAATTAAATCTTTAAAAAAAAAAAAAAAATTAAATCTTTAAAAACAAACAAACAAAACAGCACTACGTGACCATCAAATTTGAAAGCTTTTTATTATCTTTGATGCATTCCTTTCCTTTATTGTCTATAAACAGTCACCAACTCTTGTTAATTTACTAACAAAATATTTGTATTGTTCCCCTTTGTATTTCTGCTCCTGTCCACCCAGTCTCAGCTTTTATTTTATGGTCTTTGTTTACCATCTTTTACTTTTTCTTTTTTTGGCTGTGCCACATGGCATGCGGGATCTTAGTTCCCTGACCAGGGATTGAACCCGTGCCCCCTGCAGTGGAAGCTCGGAGACCTAACCACTGGACAACCAGGGAATTCCCTTAACATCTTTTTTCTGTTAAGCTCCCAAAACTACCCTCCCCCTTCCCAACACACACACACACGCACACAAACACCAGTTTATTGTATACATTGCTTTGAGGTTTCATTGGAATTTATGAATCTTCCCCAGAAAAATGTAACTGTGCATATATACACAAAATTTTTTTTTTTTTTTTTTTTTTTTTTTTTAATATTTATTTATTTATTTATTTATTTATTTTTGGCTGTGTTGGGTCTTCGTTTCTGTGCGAGGGCTTTCTCTAGTTGCGGCAAGTGGGGGCCACTCTTCATCACGGTGCGCGGGCCTCTCACCATCGCGGCCTCTCTTGTTGTGGAGCACAGGCTCCAGACGCGCAGGCTCAGCAGTTGTGGCTCACGGGCCCAGTTGCTCCGCGGCACGTGGGATCCTCCCAGACCAGGGCTCGAACCCGTGTCCCCTGCATTGGCAGGCAGATTCTCAACCACTGCGCCACCAGGGAAGCCCCAAAATTTTGAGTATAATATCAGGAGGTTCACAGAACCCCTGAAAGCCAAATTATTATCCTAACTGTTGCCTCTGTGTCTAATATCATCCTTCTCGCTCCAATCAGGCAGCTCCTACATTAACCATTTTTTCTTTAACATCTTTATTGGAATATAATTGTTTTACAATGGTGTGTTAGTTTCTGCTTTATAACAAAGTGAGTCAGCTATACATATACATATATCCTCATATCTCCTCCCTCTTGCGTCTCCCTCCCATCCTCCCTATCCCACCCCTCTGGGTGGTCACAAAGCACCGAGCTGATCTCCCTGGGCAATGCAGTTGCTTCCCACTAGCTATCTATTTTACATTTGGTAGTGTATATATGTCCATGCCACTCTCTCACTTCATCTCAGCTTACCCTTCCCCCTCCCCGTATCCGCAAGTCCATTCTCTACGTCTGCGTCTTTATTCCTGTCCTGTCCTTAGGTTGTTCAGAACCTTTTTTTTTTAGATTCCATATATATGTGTTAGCATACAGTATTTCTTTTTCCTTTCTGACTTACTTCACTCTGTATGACAGACTCTAGGTCCATCCACCTCACTACAAATAACTCAATTTTGTTTCCTTTTATGGCTGAGTAATATTCCATTGTATATATGTGCCACATCTTCTTTATCCATTCATCTGTTGATGGACACTTAGGTTGCTTCCATGTCCTGGCTATTGTAAACAGAGCTACAGTGAACATTGTAGTACATGACTCTTCTTTTTTTTTTTTTTTAATGATATTCTTGTCTGCTTACATTCTTTTTATGTATGTATGTATGTATGTATGGCTGTGTTGGGTCTTCGTTTCTGTGAGAGGGCTTTCTCCAGCTGTGGCGAGCGGGGGCCACTCTTCATCGCGGTGCATGGGCCTCTCACTATCGCGGCCTCTTGTTGTAGAGCACAGGCTCCAGACGCGCAGGCTCAGTAACTGTGGCTCACGGGCCGAGTTGCTCCGCGGCATGTGGGATCTTCCCAGACCAGGGCTCAAACCCGTGTCCCCTGCATTGGCAGGCAGATTCTCAACCACTGCACCACCAGGGAAGCCCGACTCTTCTTGAATTACAGTTTTCTCAGGGTATATGCCCCGTAGAGGGATTGCTGGGTCATATGGTAGTTCTATTTGTAGTTTTTTAAGGAACCTCCATACTGTTCTCCATAGTGGCTGTATCAATTTACAGTCCCACCAACAGTGCAAGAGGGTTCCCTTTTCACCACACCCTCTCCAGCATTTATTGTTTGTAGATTTTTTGATGATGGCCATTCTGACCAGTGTGAGTTGATACCTCATTGTAGTTTTGATTTGCGTTTCTCTAATGATTAGTGATGTTGAGCATCCTTTCATGTGTTTGTTGCAATCTGTATATCTTCTTTGGAGAAATGTCTATTTAGGTCTTCTGCCCATTTTTGGATTGGGTTGTTTGTTTTTTTGATATTGAGCTGCATGAGCTGCTTGTAAACTTTGGAGATTAATCCTTTGTCAGTTGCTTCATTTACAAATATTTTCTCCCATTCTGATGGTTGTCTTTTGGTCTTGTTTATGGTTTCCTTTGCTGTGCAAAAGCTTTTAAGTTTCATTAGGTCCCATTTGTTTATTTTTGTTTTTATTTCCATTTCTCTAGGAGGTGGGTCAAAAAGGATCTTGCTGTGATTTATGTCATGGAGTGTTCTGCCTATGTTTTCTTCTAAGAGTTTGATAGTGTCTGGTCTTCATTTAGGTCTTAAATCCATTTTGAGTTTATTTTTGTGTATGGTGTTAGCTAGTGTTTTAATTTCATTCTTTACATGTAGCTGTCCAGTTTCCCCAGCACCACTTATTGCAGAGGCTGTGTTTTCTCCATTGTATATTCTTGCCTCCTTGATCAAAAATAAGGTGACCATATGTATGTGGGTTTATCTCTGGGCTTTCTATCCTGTTCCATTGATCTGTATTTCTGTTTTTGTGCCTGTACCATACTGTCTTGATTATTCTTAACTTTGTAGTACAGTCTAAAGTCCGGGAGCCTGATTCCTCCAGCTCCGTTGTTCTTTCTCAAGATTGCTTTGGCTATTCAGGGTCTTTTGTGTTTCCATACAAATTGTGAAATTTTTGGTTCTAGTTCTGTGAAAAATGCCCATTGGTAGTTTGATAGGGAATGCATTGAATCTGTAGATGGCTTTGGGTATTATAGTCATTTTCACAATGTTGATTCTTCCAATCCAAGAACATGGTATATCTCTCCATCTGTTTGTATCATCTTTAATTTCTTTCATCAGTGTCTTATAGTTTTCTGCATACAGGTCTTTTGTCTCCTTAGGTAGGTTTATTCCTAGGTGTTTTATTCTTTTTGTTGCAGTGATAAATGGGAGTGTTTCCTTAACGTCTCTTTCAGATTTGTCATCATTAGTGTATAGGAATGCAGGAGATTTCTGTGCATTAATTTTGTATCCTGCTACTTTACCAGATTCATTGATTAGCTCTAGTAGTTTTCTGGTATCATCTTTAGGATTCTCTATGTATAGTATCATGTCATCTGCAAACAGTGACAGCTTTACTTCTTCTTTTACGATTTGGATTCCTTTTATTTCTTTTTCTTCTCTGATTGCTGTGACTAAAACTTCGAAAACTATGTTGAATAATAGTGGTGAGAGTGGGCAACCTGTCTTGTTCCTGATCTTAGAGGAAATGGTTCCAGTTTTTCACCATTGAGAACGATATTGGCTGTGGGTTTGTCACATATGGCCTTTATTATATTGAGGTAAGTTCTGTCTATGCCTACTTTCTGGAGGGCTTTTATCATAAATGGGTGTTGAATTTTGTCGAAAGCTTTTTCTGCATCTATTAAGATGATCATATGGTTTTTCTCCTTCAATTTGTTAATATAGTTTATCACATTGAATGATTTGCGTATACTGAAGAATCCTTGCATTCCTGGGATAAACCCCACTTGATCATGGTGTATGATCCTTATAATGTGCCGTTGGATTCTGTTTGCTAGTATTTTGTTGAGGATTTTTGCATCTATGTTCATCAGTGATATTGGACTGTAGTTTTCTTTCTTTGTGACATCTTTGTCTGGTTTCGGTATCAGGGTGATGGTGGCCTCGTAGCATGAGTTTCGGAGTGCTCCTCCCTCTGCTATATTGTGGAAGAGTTTGAGAAGGATAGGTGTTAGCTCTTCTCTAAATGTTTGATAGAATTCGCCTGTGAAGCCATCTGGTCCTGGGCTTTTGTTTGTTGGAAGATTTTTAATCACAGTTTCAATTTCAGTGCTTGTGGTTGGTCTGTTTATATTTTCTATTTCTTCCTGGTTCAGTCTCGGAAGGTTTTGCTTTTCTAAGAATGTGTCCATTTCTTCCAGGTCGTCCATTTTATTGACATACAGTTGCTTGTAGTAATCTCTCGTGATCCTTTGTATTTCTACAGTGTCAGTTGTTACTTCTCCTTTTTCATTTCTAATTCTGTTGATTTGAGTCTTCTCCCTTTTTTTCTTGATGAGTCTGGCTAATGGTTTATCAATTTTGTTTATCTTGTCAAAGAACCAGCTTTTAGGTTTACTGATCTTTGCTATTGTTTCCTTCATTTCTTTTTCATTTATTTCTGATCTGATCTTTATGATTTCTTTCCTTCTGCTAACTTTGGGGGTTTTTTTGTTCTTCTTTCTCTATTTGCTTTAGGTGTAAGGTTAGGTTGTTTATTTGAGATGTTTCTTGTTTCTTGAGGTAGGATTGTATTGCTGTAAACTTCCCTTTTAGAACTGCTTTTGCTGCATCCATAGGTTTTGGGTCGTCATGTTTTCATTGTCATTTGTTTCTAGGTACTTTTTGATATCCTCTTTGATTTCTTTAGTGATCTCTTGGTTAGTTAGTAGTGTATTGCTTAGTCTCCATGTATTTGTATTTTTTCAGATTTCTTCCTGTAATTGATATCTAGTCTCATAGTGTGGTCAGAAAAGATACTTGATATGATTTCAGTATTCTTAAAATTACCAAGGCTTGATTTGTGACCCAAGATATGATCTATCCTGAAGAATGTTCCATGAGCACTTGAGAAGAAAGTGTATTCTGTTGTCACATTTACCTTTAAATAATGTCACTCCCTATAAATGACTGTTGTTAAATGACAAAAATTCAATCGAGTAAATTTTAAAGATCTAGTTGGCCTTATTAAATTATTCATGAGTCATGCAGCATTGCATCTAGCAAGTGGTGGGGAGCTCCCAGGAGCTATACAAAATGGAAGGTTTTATAGGCAGAGAGTGGATTACCTCACCTTCCTTTGGGGAATGTGACAGATGACCTCATTGGTGCTGATGAGAAAATTCCACTGACTGGTTAAGACTGCATTTCTGGGGGAAATTGAAAGTGCAACTAGATTAGGGATTAAGTTTCGGTTTGGTGATGTGGGTTTAGTCAAGTGACTCCATTTTGGACCTGTTGTCTCTTTTTTAACACTGGTAATGGTTTCTTATAAATTCAGAATAAAATCTGAGGCTCAGGTGGGCATTCCAAATGTCTTTCTCAATCCTGTCAATGGGACTCAAACTATCCTTTCAGTTTTACACTCTTAAATACAGAAGTAAAATAAACCAAACAAAATTAATGGACACATATTAATTGAGCACTTATTATATACAAGGGAACTCTGTACTGGGTACACTGCTGTCAGCAACTCTCTCACTTAAGCCCCCCACCCTTGCTCTGGCACATCTGTCTCATGGTTGTCTGCAGGACACAAAGGAACTGTGCGGGCTATGGAATTAGGCAGACTTGGGTTTGGAATGAAGAGTAACAGAATATAACACCCCAAAACATGTCTCTTTGGTATAAGGATGATTTTGAGCTGATTATTCTGAGAAACATCAGACATAGGAGAAGCTCTGAAAACAGAATAGAAGTTACTCTTTTGTAAGGGAAATTTACATTAATAAACAGAATCTCCATTTGCAAGGGAATTTCCCTCTCTGTACCAGGAAGAGAAGGATGGCTAGATCACAAGAGAATCTTACAATGGAGATGGCAGACTTAAATCAGCATAACAAACCTTACCCTTGTTTACCATCTTTTTCTGCTAAGCTCCCATAACTGGCCCCTCTGCCCGCCCAACACACACACACACACACACACACACACCCTTTTTCTTTTGTCTTCAGTTGAAGATGGTATTTAAGCCAGAGTTCTAAGCCACCTCTTTGAGTTACTCATTTATCCTGGGTATCTTTCATGTATACCTGAGGTATACATATTAATAAACTTCTGTTTGTTTTTCTCTTGTTAATCTGTCTTTTATTATAAGGGTCTCAGCCAAGAAACTTAGAAGAGTAGAGAGACAATTATTTTTTCTCCCCTACAGAAACACCAATCTGTATTCTATCAGTCTGACCTCTGAGTCTCATTTTTTCTCCTGGAAAATGGAGATAATAGTAACTATTCACAGGCTTGAGACGAAAATTCCATAGGACAACCCAAAGTGCCTAGAAGAAAGCCTGGCATCTAGGAGCTACTCTACATGCCCTAGCTTTTTTCCAAGCTCAATATATTGATATAATCTGAATGCTTTCTGATCTAACAAATAATTGCTACAGTTTTCCACCAGGTGAACCCCACGGTAGAGGATACTTCTCTCACAATTGGCCTGCACAAATCAGAAAATTGCTGAATGACTAAAAGATCAGTTAGTATCCATGAGCTTATCAGTGAACCCATTATCGAGCCATCTGCCAGGGTGAGGGGTGAGCAGTGAACCCACGAATGAGCTTCCCACTCTTTCAACCAGTGACCTCTTCCAAGTTTGAGCACAGAGTAACCTTGGATCATTTGACAGAAGGGCTCAGGGCAAAGCCTATGAGCTCAGAAAGGACTGGCTGAAAATCTTAACATGTAACCAGGAGTAGCCTCATTACTTAGTGCAGATTTCTCAGTGATAAAAGCATGTTGATGTATTTATTCATACTTGCTGATTTAATTAAGGGGGTGGAGTTTTATTTTCCCCATCAGTGGAGGACAAGTCATGAGTAATGAGAAAATTATGTATTTTAATTTACATTTTTTTACCTATGAGTTTATAACTCATGAAAGAGAAACACAGCTTTAATAAACCCCAGAACTGTGCTAAGTGCTATACTACACACTGGGGGAGACTTGCGGAGGGACTCAGAAAGGGGTGTTTTAGGAAAAATAAAAATAGTGGTCGTTGACCTAAACTGACTTATAATCTTACCGGGGAGACAGAATTTATTTCTGAACTAATTAGACCACAATTATATTCTAAACCAAAGAATCTTAGAGCTGACTTTCAATATAATTGGCTTTCTATTATTTTACAGAATTGAGAGCATTATTATGAGATGGGGTTCATAGGCTTCACCAGACTGTCCCCCACCCCTGCCCAAGGAAAAGAGAGAGAAAAAAACAAAGGTTAGTATTGGGTCATGACTTAAGTGTTCATTCTAACATGGGTTCAGGTGGGTTGGTCTTTTGGGGAACGCTCACTCTCTCCTCCTTTCGAATCTAGAACCTAAAGATATTGAAGTCAGTTTCCCTGGGTCTACTAGGCTGAGACCGAAACATAGCAGAGCTTCCTTCCAAAAATAGCAACATTTAATGGGAAACACTGCTCCCCTCTTCCTCCTCCCGAACCTGAATGCAGTTGATTCGATCTTAGCCCCTTTTGGCCTTGAGTGCAAAGCTGCTGTGAAGGATGTACTGCCGTTGCAGCAGCAGCTTGAGCTGTACCCTCCCAGGCTGAGTGAGATGAAACAGTTGCTCAGAAGTAACAGCTGAGACTGGGGACCACTCTCTCCTCCCTGCAGGGAGGAAACAGGAAAGGAAAGAATGGGAAAATGATTCTGGCAACAGCCAAGGATTCCTGAGTTTGAAGGCCTTCCTCCCACTTCTGCCCCTGTCTCCTCCATGCTCAGGGAAAAAAAAAAAAAAAGAAAGCTCTAGCTGTCTCTAATCACTGCAGAATTGGTAGCAGACTTCCTCCTGCCAGCAGGAGAATGCATTTTCTTTTCCATCACAACCTTCAGATAACCTGGTTCGTGCCCTACAATAGTGCCATCTTGTCCAGTGACAAATAGATTTCAATTGTCATTTACCTGAGCTGCATTGTAAAATGAAATTCAAGGGACTGTAGGCAGAAGCCCCTCCTATCTTCCCAGAGAGAGGCTGCGGTGAATGCTGGGTGTTCTGCATCTGTGTCTCCCTTCCCGGGTAGTTTTGCATCTTTAGCTCAGGACTGTGCTCCTATCCATGGGCAGAGGTGTCTATTTTGGCCGGGATAAAGTAAGTGGTGTTTGGGACTAGGGTATCTGAAGGCTGAGGGCAGAGGCAGTACGTGGGCTGCTCCGGCTGCTAACCGTCAAGCACACTTAACCCCTGAGATGTCTCACAATATTCAAAAACAGTGTTTCCACATGCTGTGACAGTCCTGGGTATCACTGTGTCTTGAGGGTTGGTGAAGTCCAAATCCCCTTCTAACTCACCTCTAAAGGGTTCAACATCCCAAAGGCAGAGCTGGGGTCAACTCTACCCACGTTCAGAGGGAGATATTAGCCAAACTGTGGTAACCACTTTCTTCCCCCAGCTTAAGGAAGTACATCTGGTCAGTGTGGGGAATTCATATTCATGTATAATTGTACCTTGGAAAGGGGTGTTGCCTTTTTTTGAGCTTTAAAGTGCCAGCTGCTTTTAAACTTCTCTTGTTGAATGAGTACTACATGTTGAGTCTGACCATTGTACAAAAGCTAAAATCTCATAATTATACCTTTCCCCACTTGCCTCCTAAGCTTTAGTTCAGATCCCAGCTCTTTCACTCATTAGCTGGTTAACTTGTTACATCACTTAACTGCTCTGAATCTTCATTTTCTCTATGTAAAAACAAGGACAACAGTCCCTCTCCTATCAGGGTTTTGGGATGTGAAAGGAAAAGATGTATCTGAAAACACCCACCAGCAACCAGTATCTAGAAGGCACTCAGATGTTAGTCCTTCTCGTACCTACCAGTCTAAAGCTACATCATAAATCCATGATAATTTGGGAGAGATGGAAAAGAAAATTATTGCACCAGACCATATTCCTGATTCAGGAGACACTAGAAAACAAACAAACAAACACACAAACACCTTAGTTCCAAAGACAATAAACTGGAGAAATTTGACTTTCGGTATCTGTTACTTTTACTGTCACAATTTAATTATATTTAGTGTGAATAAAGTTTTACGATATGTGTTATAATAACCATTACTGCTCCTGTGAAGTTGTAGATAATCAGATGTATGGCAGTCTAAATTGTCTCCAAGTTAAAATAGATCATGCCTTTGGTAAGCTGTTCAACTTGTGTGTCTATGTAACATTGTACCTGCCAGGATCTCAATATTTTTGCCTCCTTTTTGGTACATTTCTCTCAAGATGTAATTGGTAGTAACCTAATACACAGCAGCTGACATGAATCTGCCTATATTTTCTTCTTATTTATTTAGGCTGCGCTGGTCTTAGTTGCGGCATGTGGGATCTTTTTTTAGTTGTGGCGTGCTTACTCTTAGTTTTGGCATGCATGCAGGATCTAGTTCCCCGACCAGGGATTGAACCCGGGCCCCCTGCACTGGGAGCAAGGAGTCTTACCCACTGGACCACCAGGGAAGTCCCCCACCTATATTTTCTTTTCAACCCAGTTTAGAAGGAGAACAGACATTGTCTTGATTTGTTCAATCTCTCCATTAAGATCATAAACTGAGTGATTACACTTCTCAACATCTGATTAATGACAAAGACAAAACCCGAATCTAGTTTTTCCTGATGAGCTGAGCCGTCTATTTCTTTAACTACAATTTACAGAGGGAATCAATAATCTTTCCTCAACAGACTTGGAAAAACATGCTGAAACATACTGTATTCTTAGTACCACCTTGGTATGTGAACTCGGTGGAGGAGGACATCAATAGCCTTTGAATAGTTTTGGTCCAAGAGAGAAGTCTATCAGGCTATTTAAGAATAGCAAGCCCCCTGCTTTGGGCTTTGCCATGGTGTCATTTGACCATAAGGGGGCAGGATCCTCCACATAGTAAATCTAGGTTGAAAAGGAGGCATCGACAGCGTTTGTGTGAGTATCATATATACGTGCAAACATACTAAGCCCTCTCATTCTTTTGCCTCTTATTCTAAGGATACTCTGGCCACTTGTAGACTGAATCCCCTGAAGACAAATGCTCCAATAAAGTAAAAGTTTGTGGGACCCTCATCTTTTCCCTTTCTACCTAAGCTTTGCTTCCACCATAAAGGAGTAAGTGGGAGAGGAATGTATGTGAGAGCCTCCTGCAATGGGCTGGAACTTTCAGCTCTTCTGCGATGACTGTTCCACAAGCTAACTTAAGAGCCAGCTGGAACAGGGACATATTAATATCTTTGTTTCCTTTTCTGAGGGTATCTCTCAGGGTGTAATATGCAGTAAAGTCATATATAGCAGCCTACGCGGGGCTATCGTAGAGACGTGCTATTTTAAATTGCTTGATGGGGCTTGTCATCTTTGTTAGAGCTGCTATATAACAAGTTTAAAGAGGGGAGGAAAGGCACTTAATTGGTGCTGTGCTCTATATATCCTTATGTAACAGCAGCCTCTTGAAAAAGGGGAAATCTTATGTAAAGAATGTAGGAAGACTGATCAAGTGAAGATCAAGGCCAGTCCTCCAAATGCACACAAGTTGTGCTAGAACTACAGCTAACATGGCAGTGATGTTATGAACAAGGACCTCTTTCTAGAAGCTTTGTGTGTCTTAACAATCTTTTTAAAAAATCTTTTTACATAAAGTTCCTTCTTTTAATTGAAGTATAGTTGACTTATAATATTCTGTTAGTTTCAGATGTACAGAAAAGTGAGTTGGTTATACATATATATGTATACATCTGTATTATTTTTTTATTCTATTCCATTATAGGTTATTACAAGATACTGAATACAGTTCCCTGTGCTTCACAGTAAATCCTCGTTGTTTTTATAATCTTGACATAATCTTCACATTCTTTAAACAAGCAAAGTTTTTGCTATAAAAAGGTTAAACAAACCCTCACAAAACAGCAATGTAGGAGAAGAAAATCTTCCCAAAGTGTGAAAAAAATCAATAAGGCAACCCATTTGCATTCAGGGCTTAAGCTTGAAAATTCTGTCAAAGCACAATGCTGTGCATATCTGAAAGCGGCTCTGATCTAAGCTGTAGAAATTACTTGTTCCCCAATTAAGACTTTGCCCGTAATTAATTGTTTAAAGTCTGCAGCCTTGTCTAAGGAAACCAGAGTTTATGCCGTTCCTTATGCACATCTTAATCTGTAGACATTAGGAGCTCAGGGCGTAGCCAAGGCTGAGCAGCTCACGGGTGGCCCTGCTGTTGTTGGCTGCAAGGGCTGTCACCTCTGGGCTGGGGCTCAGCCTTGACATTGGGACAGCATCCGCCCAACCCCCCCCCCCCCCCCCCCCCCCCCCGCCGCAAACATCCGGAGCTCACTGCAGTGGAGACTGCAGCACGAGGGCTGCACGCCCTGTTAAAGGCACAGCCCCGAATTCCCACCAGCCAGGCTCTATTGTTGGCTGCATCTGGAAGAATCCAGCACCATCAGACAGGGGTTCCAGTGGGGCGCAGCCTCCAGGGCCACAGTCTATGTGGGACAGAAAGGTCGTGGTTTTAGGTTACATTTCTTCTTAGATTTCTTCGATATGCCCTGATTGCTCTAATAAAAACCCAGTTTCATTTACAAGGGGAAAGGCTTCCTGCATTTCCCCCTGTGTATATCAAGCTCATTTTAACCTTTCCAGGAACTTTGGGCTGGATATGCAGTGCCGGTGACCAGCAGGTCCCAGAGGATAAGATCCCCGCATTCTTTGATAACGTGTCTCCTGAGGGAGGAGAGGCCTGGGGAGTGCACTCCATCCACCCAGGAAGCCATTTGGGCCCTTGTACTTGCCGTGCACCTGCTGCCTTAGAAACACCCGATAAACCTGTTCATGGCCAACTCCCAGGCACTTAGCTGCTATTCTTGCAAAGGCCTTTCGATTTTAAAAGAAAAAAGACTGGAAACAAGTTTCCATCCCTCAGTAGGGGATTAGTTAAATAAATGACGGTATATTTATACAACGTGCTATGTAACCATTGAAAAGAACGAAACAGCTCTACATTAAATTGAGGAAGATACCACTCCTGCCTTTCCAGCCCACAAGGCCATGATAAGAACTAACACTTATGTAGCACTGACAGTATGGCAGGACCTGCTTTAAGGATGATATTAATTCATTACATATTAACTCGTCAAATCCACACCATAACCTTGTAAAATAGGTACTAGTATTATTTCCGTTTTGCAGATGAGATAAACGAAACACAGAGAGGTTAAGTAACTTGCTCAAGGTCGCTCAGTTAGTGAGCGCCAAACTGGGATTCCAACTCAGGCAGCCTGGTGCCAGACTGGAGTCAGAGTCTACTTAGCTGCTATGCAATTCTGTTTCCACACAAATAACTAGACTTTGAGGTGAAAGAGAGTCTATGCCAGGAAAGAGTAAAGTACTATGAGATGTCAAGGAGGGGAGAAATTATATCTAGTGGAAAGAGATTAAAACAAAAAAAATCCCCTAGCATTTGAGGTGGTCCCTGAAGGATGAGAGGCTTTTCTCTAGGCAGGTTGGAGGGAAAATATTCCAGACAGAGAAAAAAAAAGTATGCAAATTCATCCTCAATGCTATCCTCAGATGTTAGCATACAAATCTTGTTTGTTAGGAGAGTACCAATTTTTTTCTATGCCAGTTTTATCCCATTCATTCATTCATTCATTCATACAATGTTTTTGAGCACTTACTATATGCTAAGCATTTTTCTGGACAGGACATTCCAAATACGAGCATAGCCTTTTCCTTTAATTTTTCTCTGTGAACAAAGATAAATACTTAAATGCTCCCGTCCAACGTAATGAGCATTAATCTAACTTCCTACCTCCTAGACTTAGTAAGGAGGACTTCAAGGTGGAGGAGAAAGGAAAAAACTTGAATTTAGGAGAAAAAAAAGGAAGGCCAAAAATCATCCCTGGTTTGACTGAGTTAATTCCTGTGAGGTGTCAAGAGGCAGGAAGACAGGGTCAGATCCCCTCAGGGAACCCTCATCGTGGAAGCATTGGGAGAGGAAAGTTGATTTTGGTTTTTTAAAAATTATTTATTTATTTAATTTTTTTTTTAACATCTTTATTGGAGTATAATTGCTTTAATGTTGTGTTAGTTTCTGCTGTATAAAAAAGTGAATCAGCTATACGTATACATATATCCCCGTATCCCCTCCCTCTTGCATCTCCCTCCCACCCCTCTAGGTGGTCACAAAGCACCGAGCTGATCTCCCTGTGCTATGCAGCTACTTCCCACTAGCTATCTATTTTACGTTTGGTGGTGTATATATGTCCATGCCACTCTCTCATCTGGAACGAGTGTATAGCTCTGCCTTTATTCACTGGCAAGCACCAAGCTCCCGCATGCCTCAGTTGCCTCATCAGTCAAATGGGGTTAGTAATAACGCGCATGCTCATAGAACTGCTTGGAGAGCCAAGCGAAGTAATACCAGTGAAGTGCTTTGCATAGTGCCTGGCACGTGAGGGTCCCTCGATATATGTGATCTGATAGAAGAGAAGCAAGAGGAGGGGCTTACTGAAGGGAGAGGTGAAGGATGCTGAGCTCAGTTTTCTCTTCACCTACCACATCCTGCCGGGGGTCGGGCTCCACATAAAACCACCGTGCGCTCCAGGGCAGAGACGCTCTGAGACTGGGCAAGTGCACTGGGCTTCTGAACCCCTGCCCTGCTGCGAGATTTTAGCCAGACACCTAGTTTCTCTGCACCCCAACTCCCTTCCATGCAAAACCAGGGATGATAATATTCCTCTCGCAGAATTATTGTGAGGGTTAAATGAAGCAACCCATCTTAGAGGTTCTAGCACTAGGCCAGGGACCCCCCAAAAGAAATCAATGCACCGCAGTCCTCTTCCTTCCTGACCCCAGGCCAGGGGCCTAAGGAAGCTGGAAGCAGTCACTAGCCCAGAATCTTCTTCCCAGGAGTGGGCGTGGTTACAGCAGCAGCCCTGGGAAGTTCCAAATGTAGGCTCAGCCCTGGGGCATGCAGGATGGGCAGTGGCAGTTTCAAATACTCTCTGTGTAGGGAGAGTGGTTTTGGGGAGGGAAGGAGGCAGCTGTGGGAACCCAGAAAATCACGTTATCGCTGCAGGTTCTTGCGTGGGGAGAATCAGCAGAGGACAGAGGCGGCGCTGTCTGGCCAAGAATGAGCAGCAAAGGCAGAAACCTGGCCTGTGATTGGGTCAGGAGAGGAGGTCCCAGGCCCCTGCTGTTAGGATGGGAAGAGCTTTAGGAGAAAAAGAGAAAGAACCACCCAGAAAGGTGACATGCATTCAGCAGGCAGAGTGACAGCTCCTACACCCGCTGAAGGGGAGGAAAAGTGGGCCTGGTGACGAAGAGAATGATGTGCCTGGTGGTGAAATCCTTTTAGGCTCAGACAGGCCCACAACCACATTCCAGTCCAGGCTCTTACTGGTCCCATGACTTCAGAGAATCCCCTTGGCTGCTCTGAGCATGGAGAAAAGGAGGTCCACACCCAGCTCTCCAGTTCAGAGGTTTTTGAGAGGATGAAGTGAAACAATCTATGCTCAAGTTTCTGTGACAGATGCTACAGTGTGTGGCACATAGTAGGCTCTCAGTAATGGGGCCACTGGTAGAAATGGTTGTTGTCTGTACTGGTATGCCTTTCGTACTAATATACCTCTATTTAATATAATTATCTGCCTCTCTCAGGCTGTGAATGCTCAGAGGACAGGGGATGTATGTTGCAGGGGTACAAAACCAGTGTTGTGAATGTTGACTAAAAAAAGAAATTTAATTCACAAAAGCACAGTAAGTTATGTACATTTTAGAGGTGTATATTCACTGGCAGCCAACTTTCTACCCAGACCTGAGCTAGAAGGTAGCACGGCTCTTGCCTTCAGGTAGCTCATAACCTTGTTAGGGGTGATGAAATTTCCACATATGGGACAAAGAAAGTGCTATACACGCCACATTGTGTTTTTACTCATACATTGAATATAGATTACAGAAATATGTGTGTACAAAATATATACTACAGAAAATATGGGTGTGTTATGTATGTAGGGACTCTTGGAGGATAAGAGATTAAAGAGACAAAGTTTGGATAGAACTAGTTGCAAAAGCTTATGAACTAGATGAGGGAGTGAGGAAAGCTCAGGGAGGAAAGGATTGGAACCCACAGATGAGGGTAAAGGCTGAGCAGGGTAGGGAGAGGCAGGGGTGTTGCAAATACTGGCCAGGTTGGAGGTGAGATTCTGTGTTGTCATGTTGTCATAGGTCACAGAGGACTCTGAATGTCAGGGTGAAGATTTTTATTCTTTATTGATATATATCCTTAAGCCAAGAGGGTGGCATAATAAAAGCGATGCTTTTAGACAATTAATCTGGCACTGTAATGCAGGGTGGATTCAAGAGGAAAAGAAACCCAATCAGTTCAGAAATTATTGTAGCAGCCTAAACAGGGAGATACGTGAGTCCAAAAATATGGTATGTTCAACGTCGGTCTACTTTCTGACCACCTGCTACGTCCCCAGAACTGCATTAGGTGCATTTACACAGTGATCTTTTAAAATTTAACAACCTGCAAGGATGAGTCTTTATCCGTCTTTCACAGATGAAGAAATTCAGGCTCCAAGAGCTTATGTAACTTGTGAAAGTTCTTACAGTTTACAAATAGCAGATGGGAGATTGGATGTTGGGTCTTCTAACTCCTGACCCAGTATTTTCCATGTTATACAAGAGTTGACTTTTCTATTAGAAGTTCTGTTGCAGGCGAGGGAGGGACTCAGCGAAAAGTAAGTAATTCATTTTAAGGATCAGAAGAGGGTATCAGGAACTCAATACCCCTATTGATCTGGGAGAGGCTGGCATTTCCACTGTAGAATCTAGGAAAGAAAGTGGGCTTAAAAGGTACTTTTAATCAAATACAAAGACTTGGAAGCTGCATGGGAAGAAGACTTTTCACTTCGGAGCATCCATGAAAAGATGACCTGAAGATAAACATTTGAGAAAGAATCAGACTCTTTTGGGGTAACCCATTGGAATTGGATGTTCAAAGAAAAAAGGGCAAATAAGAAATAAATCTAACGTTTGAATAATAGTATCATAAGAATGGAAGTTTAAACATTTTTAAGACATTTAGAGTGCGCTCTAGAAGAATGTTTCTCATAAAAAGATTTCATGGGTGGAAATGAGATGCTATAAGAAGCGGTGGTGGAGAAAACTGTATATTGACTAGTTTTTGCTTAGAAAAAAATTTAAACATAAATACTTATTTACCATATAAAGCCTCCAATTGTGGACCTATGGGTTTGAATTTACTTCTGTGATACAAAATATAATTTAAATTCTGTTCCTTCTGAATTTAAATGTGCTCCCACTAATTCTCATTTCAGGCTCAACGCACTCAAAGTAGAAAGATTGATGCTGGCAGGGCAATTGAAATGTTGTCCCATCTCTTCAGAGATAAAGGATTTTGTGTCAAATGAAAGTGATGGATATGGTCAGTTGATCTGAAAGCCGAGGTATGAATTTACAGTGTGCCCTTAAGTCACTAAAAACCAGAATTACCAGAGGTTTTTGGACTCACTTCCTCTGCTTTATACCTGAAATTTTATTGGTTGAACAGATAAATGCTTATTGAGTCTCTCCTAAGTATGTTAGGTTTGTATGGAATGCATGAGGTTTGCACCAGTCTTCCAAGATTGGCAGTTAGCTAGAAAGCCCCATCGGGCAAGTAAATCTCAGGTGACAGGGTTGGGGACTCTGAGGTCTAGGTCCCACCTGCACTCCACATAGAGTTCTTCTGTATTTGCGATACTGAGGAACTGAGATTTGATTTTCATTAAGGCAGTTGGAAATTACCAAGGATGCCTACACAATAGCACTTAATATGATCAACGAATATGACCGTTATATTTTTAAAAATCCAACTCTGTACCCAACACTGTACCCCTCCCTCACTCCCCAGCTAAAACAGCTTGGTGTTCTAGGGTTCTGCCATGTCTGGACTCCTCATGTGCAGTGTCTGGTCCCCAGGCTCCTCTCTGCCTGAACGGCACTGGGCCCGCTGGCCCAGCAAGGGGGAAAGATTCAAAGACCCAGCTCTGCAGCTCCTGTTTCTCCTCCAGCCCGGGTTTGCTGCATTTCCTAACCTTACTTAACTTAATATGGCTTTCCTGGGTTTCCATGGAATTTTCCTCTCATGTGAATTATGAGATAACTTGAGTAACTTGAAATCAAAGAGACTAGAGTAGAAAGAAAGCTGAGGGAGTCTTTACCCTGTGCTGTCTATTCTTTCTGAAGCATGATAGGAAGCATGTTAAGTTCATCTTCTGGAATCAAAGTGGCGGGGCAGAATGGGAGATGGGCTGCCCTGAAAGACCCCTCCATTTGGCAGATGACACTCTGGGTATTTATCAGACACCGAGTATGTGCCAGGTGTTTACCATGTAACATCTGGTTTGATGTGGTCCTTACAATATTCCTAGGTGATGAAGTCAAAAGGGACAGGAAACATCTCAGTCTTGTCTGCATTCTGAATACCCGCCACTCAGTGACTCTTAATAAATACTTGTTGATTAAAAGTGCATAATGAGGGCTTCCCTGGTGGCGCAGTGGTTGAGAATCTGCCTGCCAATGCAGGGGACACGGGTTCGAGCCCTGGTCTGGGAAGATCCCACATGCCGCGGAGCAACTGAGCCCGTGCGCCACAACTACTGAGCCTGCGCGTCTGGAGCCTGTGCTCCGCAACAAGAGAGGCCGCGATAGTGAGAGGCCCGCGCACCGCGATGAAGAGCGGCCCCCGTTTGCCACAACTAGAGGAAGCCCTCGCACAGAAACGAAGACCCAACACAGCCAAAAAATAAATAAATAAATAATTTAAAAAAAAAAAACAGTAAATAAATAAAGGAAAAAAATTCAAGCAGAAAAGAGTCAATACCAAATTTAAAAAAAAAAAAAAAAAAAAAAAAAAAAAAAAGTGCATAATGAATGTTGGAAGTTGGTTTTTATCCCAGTAGTTAACAGACAACAAAACAGAGTTTCAGAGAGGCTTAAGGAACTTGCTAATAGTGTACGCTACTTGCCGATAGTAACTTGCTAGTGATGGCATACCTGGAATTCCACCCAGCCACCTGACCCAGGTTAGTCCACTTCCACTGCACCATGATGCATTTTCCTGTTACCTTATGATGAAACTTCTAAGGTATATTTTTCCCATTGAATGAGCTTCTAAGAACTGGGCTAACCCTCAGAGCACCAGAACAGCATTAGTTCAGAGGAAAACTGCAAGGTAAAAGCAGTAATTATAAAGTAGAACCCCAGAAACCTACATGAAACATCTGAGGACTGTTTTACATGGTCATCTATATTTAATCCTAACAACTACCCTCTAAAATTGGAATTGTCATTCCCATTTTACAACGGAAAAAACTGAGGCACCTTGAAGTTAAGTAACTCGCCCAAGGTTTCCAAGCAGTGGCTGAGTTGCAATTTGAATTCTGGCCTCTCTGGCTTCAAGACTTTTACCATTTCTAACACAATGAAGTATTATAGCACTAAAACAGCATGTCTAGGCTTTGACTTTGACCGAAGGATACCATTCTACTCAATCCAACAAATAATTACTGAGCCCCCAATGACAGTGGATTAGATGGTAGAAAATATGAAAATGAAACTGCCTTCGGGGACGTTCCAATATGGTGTTCGGCATAGAATAGTGTTCGATAGTATTAGCTGGATCAAATAGCACATGATGAATGAATGGTATAGCTGACTGTGTAGAAGAATTTCTATTATAGAATCTCAGATTGAAATGTATGCGAGGAAATGCATTATAGCTCTAAGCTAATGTATCTAGGAGGGATCTTAAAGATCTTATAGTGTCCAAGGTCACATAGGCAGCTAACAGCATAGCGTGGACTAACGAAGTCTTCCAAAGAATTCAATGCTTTGTGATTGTGTTTTCCCTTTACCGTCTTTCACAGAGCCGAAATCCTATTTCTGTCTCCTCTCTGCATATAATCATGAAAGAGCTATTGTTATGTCCTTCCTTGGACAGAACCTCTTTATCTTCCCAGACCATGAGGGGGATGTTTGCATTAGCTGACAGGAATTGACTACCTATCCATCATGAAGAGAAGATACTTTGGAAGAAATGAGTCATTTCTGAGGACTGAACTTTTAAGACGTAAAGCTCATTGATTTGCTCTTATGATTCTCCTGATACCTCTGAACACATGTGCATACACACACACACACACACACACACACACACACACACACAAGCTGCCTAACAGTGCATCTGTACTGAGGTCAGCTGTACTGAAGATCAGGGATATTGGAGATGCAGGATTATACTGTAGCAGCATCAATGAAAATGTTCAAGCAAACAGCTGACTCATTCAAGAAATCATTATAACTCTATCATCTTTTCCTGTTCTTCCTCACTTGTCGGTTCTCTTGCTGTATTACCCTCTCATACATGGTACTCTGTCAACCTCCATCATTTCCCTTTCATCCTAATTAAGATGCTGTTATTGGAGGTGTCTAGGAGTAGCATTTCAGTACCACCATCTCCAATACTTTTTTTCTTTCCACAACCTGACAGCTGAGACACTCAGCATAATAATATTCTTTTCCCTAAGTATCCGCACTAAATCTTTTCTTCAAGGAAATGACTGGTGCTTTTAAAAGTGACTTCCCCCCTGTTTATCATCTGATCTATAAAACTGCTTCCTGTGATGAAAAGCCTGAGGACCAAGTACAGTCAAACCACTTATTAAAGTAGGTTAGACATTCCAGATGAGATAGGTGTAATAACCTATGCTAAAGAGCCAAAGCTGTGGATGCAAAGTCATAAAAGCATCACATTTTTATTTCAATTCTTTAGTCGTCAGCACTCTTCATAAAAGGTAGTTTCTAGATTATACGTAAATGCCATTCAGCGTATATTTACTGATAGGCTGTTTTGTGGCTTTGTCCTTAATGATCTTATAGTCTGATTAAGAGAAGACCTATAAACAAATAATTTCAATATCATGGGTTAGGTACTTGGATATCAACATACTCAGCATGTTTATCCAGTTAGCCGGCAGGTGGCGGAAGGTAGGGGATTTGCAGAGAAGTGATTCCTCCATGGAAACTGTTCCCTTCCAGCAAACATACAGAGAGCACACTTCTCCTTATACCTGCACAGGTGGCAGGGCTCTCCCTTCCACCCTTTAGGAAGGAGCAAGGGTTGCCCCATTCATTGCACCAGGGGGCAGAAGACTCTGGCCCTGGACCTGCTGTGTCACTTTCTCATTCATAAAATAGGAACAAAGTCTTTGTTCTGTCTACCTCCAAAAGGATAAACTGAGACACTGCGCATTCAAGAAAAAGGTAACAACAGAAATTGCCTCTAGCAGGTGAGATGTTCTAGACTTGGTCCTTCCTCTTAGCGTTGTACAAGATCACATTTACAACATCCCATACAGATAACTTTAGTTAATTTAAAAAACCTCCAAGAAAGAAGGCTCTGCAACCCCTTTTACAAAGGGTAGGGGGAAAAGCATCAGCCCTGGAATCAGAGGCCAGTTTCCATGATGTTCCCTGGGGCAAACAGCTTAACATCTCTGGGCTGGTTGTCATTTCTGAAAAATAAAGGAGCTAGAGTGGATGATCAAAACTTTTCTTTTAACCCTTGACATCTATTGATTCAAAGATGTCATAGACCCAGAAATTATAAGTCGCGGGATTCCACAGAGAAGTGATAAAAGAGGAGATAAATCCAAGGCATTATGAAAAGAGAACTCCATTGTGAGCCAAAAAAATGTGAATTCTCACAGGAGTTGAAAACCTGTCTCCACACAGAAGAACTGCACACGGATGTTTAGAGCAGCTTTATTCATGATTGCCAAAACTTGGAAGCAACCAAGATGCCCTTCAGTAGGTGAATGGATTAAGAATAGTGGTACATCCAGATAATGGAATGGTATTCAGTGCTAAAAGAAAAGTTATGAAAGGACATGGCAGAAAATTAATGCATATAACCAAGTGAAATAAGCCCATCTGAAAATGCTACATACTGTGTGATTTCAAATATATTACATTCCTGAAAAGACAAAACTATGCAAACAGTAAAAAGACCAGTGGTTGCCAGGGGTTGGGGAAAAGAGGAAGAGCACAGGGGATGTTGGGGGGCAGTGGAAATATTCTGTATGGTGCTGAAATCAATGGTCAACACATTTGTCCAAATCCATGGAATGTAAACACAAAGAATTAACCCTAATGTAAATTATGAACTATGGGTGATCATGATGTATCAATGTAGGTTCATCAGTTGTAACAAATGTACCACTCTGGTAAGTGATGCTATACATGTACGTTATGGGAAATCTCTGTACCTTCTCAGTTTCGCTGTGAACCCACCACTGCTCTAAAAAATAAAGTCTACTAGAAAAAAACGGGCTCTAGTCCTTGTTTCACTGGGCGACCTAAAGCCCAGCCAGCTGGGATTCGAAGCTGCTGGCTCCTCATCTCTGCCCCAGCTCCATGTCCTACCCTACCTCCCTCTCTTAGGCTTAATAAGATTCTCTACTCCAGTAAAGGACTATATTGCTAGGACATCCACCCTAAGCCCTTTGTACTCAAGGCTTCTAGGCAATGCAGAGTTACCTCATTATCTGAAAAACGCCAGGAATTTCTGCCACTGCCTCCTGTGCATATGCTATCATGAGCACGCTTTTCATGGGTTTGAGTGTTTCATCTGCCATCTAGAAGCAGGCATTCAAGGCACTACCCACAAGCAGCAAGATGAATGTGAGTTCACTCCTGCAAGTCATTAGGCATCATGGAAGTCCCTGTCTTCCTCACGGAATGTCCTCAGGGCCATTGATGAAGCCAAGTGACTCAACCTGAGAGGGCGTGCAATTCTGCCTGCAGACAAAGTTTCCAGGAGGAGAAAGCTCTAAGTAAGCTGGGGGATGCTGTACTTCAGAATGATGGAGTTAATTGATTTTTTCAAGGCAATTAGCTTAATTCTGCCTGGAGATATTGATGGCCTGAGGATGGCACCCTATTACTTCGGATGTTTAATTACCCTCACTGGAGATGGTCAGAAATATGGAGGAAAAATATTAGCTCCACAGGAATGAAACTCGTCTGGATTAGAGGCTTTGGGCACAGATGGTGACTTGTGTTTAAAATTTAGTTGGTTAGAGCAAGACAGGCATTGGTTCATCCCCTTAGGACTGTAATTTACCACACTCAGAACAGAAAGGCTTGATGAAGTTTTCCAGAAGGCTCCCTATCTTTATGGCCTCTAAATGCTTTCAGGCCACAGCGTGTCTTCTCTAGAGAGCCCTATGAATCCATCAGGCTCTGTCTCCTTTCCTTTTTCCTTTATTAAGAAATAATCTAATAACCAATCTACTGTTAGGCCCACATAATGGTTAATCATATGTGGGAAGGAGACCAGTTGGCCTAGATTAGCATAATTCATCTTTAAATCATACATATTCAAAAGGCTCTAAGAAGCATCTGGGTATCTTCTAAAAAATTGTTAGTGAGATGATCAAATTGATACCAGAATAACAAATAAGACCTACAGCTGCTTATTTTAAAAGAGGGCCATCCTCCTTAAAAATGATGTCTGTAAAAGATGGTAAACTCCATTAGATCTAAGAAAAAAAATTCTTTGGTGGAATTAATTGTCAAGAATGGCAGATTTGCTGGAGATTAGAGTCCTTTGCTAGAATTTCCAGATTCAGCTGAGTACATTTGCAAGTGGTGAATATTTTAAAGGGCTTTTCTGCAGCATCACTGGAACAGAAAAATAAACCATAGGCAGCCATGTCTGAATCTTCAGTTTCCCAAGAATTCAGGAGACTGTGTACTGCATTTTTTAGGCTGATTCATGGATACTAATCAAATTACCTAGATTCACTTGACTTCATGCTGTTTAGACCCAGGCTTATTAACATCAAAGGCTCTTTTATCAATTCTGCTAGGTACTGAAAATAGAAAGGAGTTTATTCATCATAAAGCTTAAGCTGGTAGGGACCCAAAGCAAAAGGCCAGATGGAGGCCCAGACTACGATCCCAGGTCTTATGAACTTGTATCCTTTTATCCATCCTCATACCCACAAGGTTTGAAGCAAAAGGCAAACAGAAATGTGGCCATGAACATTCACCCTTGTTTTCACTACTTATTATCTGCCAAGAACAAGACTTTGGGTGATACAGGCTATTAGCTAATAGCTCCTGTGATCCGTCACCTTCTTCAAGACAAAGTCAATTCCTCTTAACAAATTGAAATTTCAGCATGGCCTCTGCTGCGTGTGGGACCCGGTCTGCAGGAGATCTGCTACTGAATGCTAATGGATGCGGCAAAACACTGCTGCAGGGCGGAGGTTGTAAAGGAGCAGCTGGGAGAGACTGTGGCTTTTGTTCAGAACACAATTCAGAGGAGCCCTGCCTTAGAGGTCAACTCCTCTATAAGTAAAAGTGGTTCATCTCTGTATTAAATGGCACTTTCCCTGGGATGCCATTTACAGAGGATTCTTAAGTCTAAGAGAAATTTAAATAAAGCAGAGTCTCAGTTATCTTTTTATATACAATGCCTATGTGTTTTAAGTATATCATGTATGGATATTGAATTATAAGTCCATTTTACCTGGACAATGTGACATTTAAACAGACCAGTCTTGACTCTAGTGATCTAAACCTGGCAGGGACCTCAGAGAGAGAGTCCACGCACTTGAACTGTAGAGAGGAGGGAACTGAGGCCAGGCTGGTTAAGTGACTGATCGACAGCTACACAGCAGATTGTCCCCAATGTCTGGTCTCCCAGATCTTGGTGCAGGACTCCCTCTTCTTCACCTAGAATGAAAGTAGGCATCACCCAGTCTCTAACTTTAAGACTTAAACATGGGTGGACATAGAGATTATCATACTAAGTGAAGTAACTCAGACAGAGAAAGACAAATACCATATGATATCACTTATATGTGGAATCTAGAATACGACACAAAAGAACTTATAGATGAGACAGAAACAGACTCACACACATAGAGAACAGACTGTGGTTGCCAAGGGGGAGAACAAGTAGAGGAGGGATGGAGTGGGAGTTTGGGGTTAGCAGATGCAAACTAGTATATATAAGATGGATAAACAACAGGTCCTACCGTATAGCACAGGGAACTATATTCAATATCCTGTAATAAACCATAAAGGAAAGGAATATGAAAAAGAATATATATATATATATGTATAACTGAATCACTTTGCTATACAGCAGAAATTAACACAACAATGTAAATCAACTATACTTCAATTAATAAAAAAGACTTAAGCCAGCAGGTAGCATGTGATACATGTGCAGACATATATAGGAATAAAGGGATTTACACCCAATGAGCTGTCGTCTTTAGATGGAAGTGACTTTTAACCTGGTATTGTGCTATTCTGTATCCAAGTTTTTGATAATGAAGGTATTGTGAGAACTCGGAAGAAAACAATAAATCGCATTAAAATCGAGACTGATTCTAAGAATCCCCTAAGTGTCTGTCTGTCTCATTAGGCCAGGGGCTCCCAGAGGGCAGCGGCCATGTCTCCCTAAGCTTCTTACATCCTCCTTTGTGATGGGAGTTTGCCTGTGAAGGAGGTTTGTTAAATAAGTCAGTGAAAGGACTCGTGAATAAATGTCATCAGACAAAAGAATGAATGTCCTCACTTGTCACGTTCACCGTTGCCCTCGAGGCTCTTCCCTTCATTATCAGAGCTCCTACTCCAGCCAGAAGGAGGCTTTGTGCTCATAAGTGCCTTTATATGGCATAAAGATCAGACTCCTCAAAAAGGATGCTCTAAATTGCATGAGAAGAGCCTCTCTCTGGAAGCTAATATCACTTGTTTGAAGGGATACATACCCCTGGACTCCTACTAGGCTGAGGTGGACCCTTTGTGTCACCCTGCCTTTCGCTGGGGATATTCTTCAGAACACCCTGGTCATCCCTAAGAAGACCCTGCATGAATCCAGCTTCAGGATCTTAGAACACTTTTTTCTTACAGCGCCAGAATAATGTTCTCATATACAAGTAAGCCAGACCCAAGTTATCCATAATAAATATTTCATTTCTCCTGAAACCTGCTGTATATTTTTAGTCCCACTGAGTTCTTTTACTTTCATTTGGCCTGACAACTCATTTGGCGAATGACATACAGATGAGGGGACTAGATCCTAGAGATGGTGGGGAATTGCACACAAGGCGAATGCAGGAGGTCCCCTTTGGGAAGGAGCCATACACCGGGAACACCTTGTTTTGAGGCCACCCAGCACATTATTTTGTTTCTATAATGGAAGAGTTAAGCTGTAAGCTATTTAGGAAGCCTATTCCTGGACTGTGGTCTGGTCATTTTGAAAGGAAATACCAGAAGGGTAGGCCAATTTGTGGTTTTAAATTAAGTACTACATTAAAGAATATATACCTTTTTGTCTCACCTGGTCCGTGCTAATTCTTTTTATTCTCCTCCCAGCTTTACAAAGAAAATTGCTGAGTCTTTCCATTCTACTTACTCTCTCCAGGATGAGAGAGTATAAATAATTTACATTCAGATATCAAGACAAGCAGTGGTTTTGAATTTTTTTCCATTCCTGGCCTGAATTGTTTTTGTGACACTGAATTAAACTCAAAAGGCCACTGATGACTTCTGTAAGCTTTTAGTACAGTCAAAACAAGTCCATTTGCTGCAAAGTCCTAGGCTTGAAGGTTAAATAAATATTTTATAGTGCCTCTAGTTGGATGTGCGAGCATAGACATTTTCAAGGACCAAGACTGGAATTTAAATGGAGATTCTGGACCGGTTTTGAATAAAAAGCCCAGGTCAGCGTAAGGGACCACACATATGGTTAAATTGCTGGCTTATCTGTTATCTGTGAAAGGTACATGTCTTAGACAGTTAAGATTCAAGTAGGTTTTAGTCACTGACGGGAGGAATTCTTTTTTTTTTTTTTGGTCATACTGCGTGGCACGTGGGATCTTAGTTCCCCAACTAGGGATCGAACCTGTGCCGCCTGCAGTTAGTGGAAGCTAAGCTTGGAGTCCTAACCACTGGACTGCCAGGAGGAATTTTTTTAATGCAGTTGTCATGTGACTTCGATGTCCTCTGAGACATAGGGAGTTCTACAGATAGCTGCAAGATGGTCTAGAACATGCCTTGTGGACCCCAGGCTGCCAAATCCAGATTGAAAGCAGGAGAGGAGAAAATAAGAGAAGACTTGAGGAAGAAAAAAATGGGAAGAGGATAGAGACCCATCTTCCTCTGTTTCCCTTTCTATTTCTGCCCCTTTCCTTTATCTGTTCATCCCTCTCTCTCTCCTCCACCCTCATGTTACTCCCTATGCTTTTCCAGTTTCATTTCCAGACTCTTTCTTATTCATTTGCTGTTTTCTATCATGAGACTGTTTTGCATTTGTAACAAAGACTTTTGCCTCAACTAAACTTAATGTGTAGAATGGATAAAGAGCAAATTTTCTAGTGTCATTGTTTTCATGCATCTTCCATCGTAAAAGATAATCATTTTGTAGGAAGATAGAGGATTGGAAACATCAGTGCTACGAGATCCCCTTATAAGGGCCAGGTCCAAAGTTGCTAATCAAAATGTACCCTTTCCTGACAAGCCTCAGAATCTTTCTTAACACTGCACACTTAACAGCCACAACCAACTTATCATAGTTGGCACGTGAGATGAAGCCAATTTGTTAACCTTAATTTAGTAATTTTGGTGAAACTGCATGGGTTGATTTCAAGTGTCAGCTTTTAAACCACTCAGGGGCATCACTGGGTGTTTTAATCAAGGTAGTGGCAGCACACAACACAAACAGTCGATTGCACTGGATAAGCATGGACCCATATTGTGATTTGCTCATTGTTCCGACTGCTTGTGCTTCTATTGAGCTTGTTTTGTAGAGACAATGATACTTATTTCTTGGAGTCCTCAAACTGCTTTGTAAACAGCTAAGCAGTATTTGTTTAGTTTTCATAGTCTGGGTTATTGTCTTCACTTGTCCTCCAGAGACCAAATCCTGTCGGTTCAGGCACTTGGTACCACCAACCTAGACTATTACACATCTTCAGGGGTATCTCCTCTCAGGGGTTATAGTCGGGGTGTGTTCTACTCCCCACAAAACCCCAAATATGGCAGGCCTCTGCACTCCCATTCTCAACCTACTTGATCGTCAAGTCTTCTGCGACAGGACGTGCATCTCTCTCCCTGTCTCATTCTTAACCTTTAATTCTCAGCCCCGGGGTTTCATTTCTGTTACTCAATTAAAGCAACTCTTTTGGATGCTCAGTGGTGCTTTATAAGTCAAATGGTCTGTTCTTAGCTCTTCATTATCTTGGAGTCTCTGCTGAAGTTGACAGTATTGATGGTTCTCCTTCCCACATCCCTCCCCCATCTCTGGCCACTCTCTGTCTCTGTGAAACTCTATCTTCCTTTGGCTCTCACTACATTTCACTCTTCTGGCTCTCCCACTACTCTTCTCAGTCTCCCGAACCGATTCTTTGCTCAGCTCATTCCATTCTCCTCACTTTAGTTGACATTGCTACTCCATTGATCCTAAACACATAAATTGTGTTTCACATGTATATCTATATTCTATTCCATCCAAAGGTAACATACAGAACACCTAGCTGCAGAAAGTTCTATGTGAAATGCTTGTATCTCCAAGTCAGTTTTCTTACCCAAACTCCAGTTCTTTACCTCCAAGAGCCTATGGGTCATTCCGCTTGGATTATTCACTTGCACCCCAATCTCATCAGACTATAATCATTGCCCTCTTCTGCCAAACAGATCCAATCTCTTTGTCTTCACTCTGTCAGTGGTATCACCATTTTGCCAGTTACTCAGATTTAGTGATCTAAAACTTCCTGTGACATAATCCTATTTTTTCTTCACCACATCTCATGTCCTTCCCCTCCATTCCCACACTACTCCTCTGGCTTCCTTACCACTTGCCCAGATTGCTGTAACTTCCTTGTGCTGCCCTGTCACATTCTTACCTCTTTTTCTCTTACCTTACCTGGACACGTTTCATCACGTCACTTCACTGGAAAGGCACATTCAAGAGATCTGTGTATATCATTGCTTCATTACTTCATGTTGAAGCTTATCAGTCTGATGTTTAAGGCCATCTGCCAACATTTCCAATGTTATCTCCCACTCTTCCTTAATTCACATCACATGATTTAGTCTGGTGGTCTGGCGGTCTGGCAGCCCCACCAACTTTCCATGCTTGGTGTTATTTCCACGTTGTGTAATATCATTGTCCTCACCAGAATGTCCTTCCCACTATTGACCCTCGAGTCAATTTTTTTGTTTTTGGCTGCATTGGGTCTTCGTTGCGCACGGGCTTTCTCTAGTTATGGCTAGTAGGGGCTACTCTTCGTTGAGGTGCGGGGCTTCTCATTGTGGTGGCTTTTCTTGTTGCGGAACACAGGCTCTAGGCACGTGGGCTTCAGGAGTTGCAGCACTCGGGCTCAGTAGTTGTGGCACGCAGGACCTAGAGCATGCGGGCTTGAGTAGTTGCGGCTCGAGGGCTCTAGAGCACAGGCTCAGTGGTTGTGCACGGGCTTAGTTGTTCCATGGCATGTGGGATCTTCCCGGACCAGGGATTGAACCCTTGTCCCCTGCATTGGCAGGCGGATTCTTAACCACTGCGCCACCAGGGAAGTCCTCGAGTCAAACTATAGTCATCATCTAAGATTCTGTTTGTGTACAGTTTCTTCTATAAAATCTTTACTGATTTTTCCCACCTAATTTATCATTACTACTACACAATTAATCATTTAATTGTTCTCTATCTCATGTTTGGTAGTTTTATCTCACAAGGTAATTGTAACTTTCTTGTTTCATCTAGTTTTGTGCTCCCCATGGAGCTCAGCATAGTCTTAACAAATAATAGGTGTTCAATAAATACCTCATTGATTGACTATTCCTTCATTTAACAAACACTTGTCTGAGTAGATTGTTGGGTAAATAAATCAAAGATTGACTGATGGATTGATTTTGTCTATTCATTCAGTTTCATGCTGTGCTCACTTCTCTGCACCTTAACTTGAGTGGTGAGGGAAACATAATATTTTATTTCCTTCCACCTCCAAACAATTCCTGGAATAGACTGCCATAAATAAACTGTTGGAATCAAAACACACCTTCAGTCACTTTCAGGTGAAATTATGGTAAATAGAACTTTAGTATCTGAATGTTAATGACAGAGTAAACCCCTCCCAAATGATTTTTGCATTGACACGTCAAAGAAACAATACAAATCTCAATGAAAAGGTAAATTAAACTCTGGATCTCTTCCTAGAAGTGACACATTAAATATCAGATCATTTTTCTCTTTAAATTAAGAGGAAAATAATATTTCAGAAACCAGGACAAGTGGCACCTCCAACTGGTTTCTACTTAGCACCAAGTGGTATTTTTTTAGGGATTAACTGAGAAAGTAGTAACACTAATTTTTTTACTCTTCCTTAAGGATCTTTAGCACTAGCAAGGCTATTCTTTTCTAAAACTCACTGTCCTTCATTTAGTAAAATCTACACTTTACTAAAACATCTCACCTTATTATTACCCAGTCATATAATAATACAAGCATTGTTATGGGCTGAAGTGAGTCTCCCCAAAATTCATATGTTAAAGTCCCAATCCCAGTACCTCAGAATGTGATTGTATTTGAAGATATGACCTTGAAAGTGGTGATTAAGTTAAAATGAGTTGGTTAGGATGGATTCTAATCTCATCGGACTAGTGTCCTTTATAAGGAGAGGAAATTTGGACACACAGAGAGAGAATACGGGCACATGTACACAGAGGGCCAGCCATGTGAAGAGGCAGCAACAGGCCATGCAGGTAGGAGGTTTCCTCAGAAACCAGATCTGTCAGAACCTTGATCTTGGACTTCTAGCCTCCAGAACTGTGAGATGATAATTTTTGTTGTTCAAGCCCCCCATTGTGTGGTATTTGTTATGATTGCCCAAGCAAACTAATATAAGCAAGTATATATCTGTCTCCCTACTAGACTGTGAATTCCATGAAAGCAGGGATCAAATTTCATTCAGATTTGTAGTGCTTCACACAATACCAGTAATAAATGACCTCATGGAATGTCACGGAAATGAATTTGTAGCTTGTTTGGCTCATTAGAAAGCTCCTTCTTGTAAGAACACTACATAATGATCAAGGAATCAATCCAAGAAGAAGATATAACAATTGTGAATATTTATGCATGCAACATAGGAGCACCTCAATACATAAGGCAAATGCTAACAGCCATAAAAGGGGAAATCGACAGTAACACAATCATAGTAGGGGGCTTTAACACCCCACTTTCACCAATGGACAGATCATCCGAAATGAAAGTAAATAAGGAAACACAAGCTTTAAAGGATATATTAAACAAGACGGACTTAATTGATATTTATAGGACATTCCATCCAAAAACAGCAGATTACACTTTCTTCTCAAATGCTCATGGAACATTCTCCAGGATAGATCATATCTGGGGTCACAAATCAAGCCTTGGTAATTTTAAGAAAATTGAAATCGTATCAAGTATCTTTTCTGACCACAACGCTATGAGACTAGATATCACTTACAGGAAAAAAATCTGTAAAAAATACAAACACATGGAGGCTAAACAATACACTACAAAATAACCAAGAGATCACTGAAGAAATCAAAGTGGAAATCAAAAAATACCTAGAAACAAATGACAATGAAAACATGATGACCCAAAACAAATGGGATGAAGCAAGAGCAGTTTGAAGAGGGAAGTTTACAGCAATACAATCCTACCTCAAGAAACAAGAAAAATCTCAAATAAACAACCTAACCTTACACCTAAAACAATTAGAGAAAGAAGAACAAAAGAACTCCAAAGTTAGCAGAAGGAAAGAAATCATAAAGATCTGATCTGAAATAAATGAAAAAGAAATGAAGGAAATGATAACAAATATCAATAAAACTAAAAGCTGGTTCTTTGAGAAGATAAACAAAATTGATAAACCATTAGCCAGACTCATCAAGAAAAAAGGGAGACGACTCAAATCAACAGAATTAGAAATGGAAAAGGAGAAGTAACAACTGACACTGTAGAAATACAAAGGATCATGAGAGATTACTACAAGCAACTCTATGCCAATAAAATGGATAACCTGGAAGAAATGGACACATTCTTAGAAGAGCGCAACCTTCCGAGACTGAACCAGGAAGAAATAGAAAATATAAACAGACCAACCACAAGCACTGAAATTGAAACTGTGATTAAAAATCTTCCAACATACAAAAGCCCAGGACCAGACGGCTTCACAGGCGAATTCTGTCAAGCATTTAGAGAAGAGCTAACACCTATCCTTCTGAAACTCTTCCAAAATATAGCAGAGGGAGGAACACTCCGAAACTCATTCTACAAGGCCACCATCACCCTGATACCAAAACCAGACAAAGATGTCACAAAAAAAGAAAACTATACACCAATATCACTGATGAATATAGATGCAAAAATCCTCAACAAAATACTAGCAAACAGAATCCAACAGCACATTAAGAGGATCATACACTATGATCAAGTGGGGTTTATCCCAGGAATGCAAGGATTCTTTAATATACGCAAATCAAACAATGTGATAAACCATATTAACAAATTGAAGGAGAAAAAACATATGATCATCTCAATAGATGCAGAAAAAGCTTTTGACAAAATTCAACACCCATTTATGATAAAAACTCTCCAGAAAGTAGGTATAGAGGGAACTTACCTCAGCATAATAAAGGCCATATATGACAAACCCACAGCCAACATCATTCTCAATGGTGAAAAACTGAAACCATTTCCACTAAGATCAGGAACAAGACAAAGTTGCCCACTCTCACCACTATTATTCAACATAGTTTTGGAAGTTTTAGCCACAGAAATCAGAGAAGAAAAAGAAATAAAAGGAATCCAAATCGGAAAAGAAGAAGTAAAGCTGTCACTGTTTGCAGATGACATGATACTATACATAGATAATCCTAAAGGTGCTACCAGAAAACTACTAGAGTTAATCACTGAATTTGGTAAAGTAGCAGGATACAAAATTAATACACAGAAAGCTCTTGCATTCCTATACACTAATGATGAAAAATCTGAAAGAGCAATTAAGGAAACACTCCCATTTACTATTGCAACAAAAAGAATAAAATACCTAGGAATAAACCTACCTAAGGAGACAAAAGATCTGTATGCAGAAAACTATAAGACACTGATGAAAGAAATTAAAGATGATACAAACAGATGGAGAGATATATCATGTTCTTGGATTGGAAGAATCAACATTGTGAAAATGACTATACTACCCAAAGCAATCCACAGATTCAATGCAATCCCTATCAAACTACCAATGGGCATTTTTCACAGAACTAGAACCAAAAATTTCACAATTTGCATGGAAACACAAAAGACCCTGAATAGTCAAATCAATCTTGAGAAAGAAAACATGCAGCTGGAGAAACCAGGCTCCCTGACTTCAGACTATACTACAAAACTACAGTAATCAAGACAGTATGGTACTGGCACAAAAACAGAAATATAGATCAATGGTACAGGATAGAAAGCCCAGAGATAAACCCACATGCATATGGCCACCTTATCTTTGATAAAGGAGGCAAGAATATACAATGGAGGAAAGACAGCCTCTGCAATAAGTGGTGCTGGGAAAACTGGACAGCTACATGTAAAAGAATGAAATTAAAACACTCCCTAACACCATACACAAAAATAAACTCAAAATGGATTAAAGACCTTAATGTAAGGCCAGACACTATAAAACTCTTGGAGGAAAACATAGGCAGAACACTCCATGACATAAATCACAGCAAGATCCTTTTTGACCCACCTCCTAGAGGAATGGAAATAAAAACAAAAAGAAACAAATGGGCCCTAATGAAACTTAAAAGCTTTTTCACAGCAAAGGAAAACATAAACAAGACAAAATGACAACCCTCAGAATGGGAGAAAATATTTGCAAACTAAGCGACTGACAAAGGATTAATCTCCAAAATTTACAAGCAACTCATGCAGCTCAGTATCAAAAAAGCAAACAAGCCAATTCAAAAATGGGCAGAAGACCTAAACAGACATTTCTCCAAAGAATATATACACATTGCCAACAAACACATTAAAGGATGCTCAACATCACTAATCATGAGAGAAGGGCAAATCAAAACTACAGTGAGGGATACCTATCACCTCACACCAGTCAGAATGGCCATCATCAAAAAATCTACAAACAATAAATGCTGGAGAGGGTGTGGAGAAAAGGGAACTCTCTTGCATTGTTGGTGGGAATGGAAATTGATACAGCCACTATGGAGAACAGTATGGAGGTTCCTTAAAAAACTAGAACTACCATATGACCCAGCAATCCCACTACTGGGAATATATCCTGAGAAAACCATAATTCAAAAAGTGTCATGTACCACAGTGTTCAATGAAGCACTATTTACCATAGCCAGGACATGGAAGCAACCCAGGTGTCCATCAACAGATGAATGGATAAAGAAGATGTGGCACATATATACAATGGAATATTACTCACCCATATAAAGAAATGAAATTGAGTTATTTGTACTGAGGTGGATGGACCTAGAATCTGTCATATAGAGTGAAATAAGTCAGAAAGAGAAAAACAAATACTATATGCTGACACATATATTTGGAAATTAAAAGAAAATAGAAAAAATGCTTCTGATGAACCTAGGGGCAGAACAGGAATAAAGACGCAGACCTACTAGGGAATGGACTTGGGGACACAGGGAGGGGCAAGGTTAATCTGGGACGAAGTGAGCGAGTAGCATTGACATATATACACTGCCAAATGTAAAATAGATAGCTAGTGGGAAGCAGCTGCATCGCATGGGGAGATCAGTTCGGTGCTTTGTGACGACCTAGAGCAGTGGGATAGGCAGGGTGGGAGGGAGATGCAAGAAGGAGGGTATATGGGGATATATATATACATATGGCTGATTCACTTTTTTATACAGCAGAAACTAACACAACATTGTAAAGCAATTATACTCCAATAAAGATGTTTTTTAAAAAAAAATGGACCAAAGACTTGAAGAAATGCTCAACAAATGACATCTGAAGACTTCTCAAGTATATGAATAGGTGTTCATCATGAATCATCAGGTAACTATACATGGAAACCACAATGACATACCTCTAACATTTTCAGAATGGCTAAAATTAAAGAAGGTGACAATAAAAAGTTGGTAAAGATGATGCAATATTGCAATATTTGTATTTTTCTAGTGGGAGTACATTTGGTACAGTGACTTTGGAAAACTGATAGTTTCTAATAAAGTTACATACATATCTATGTATGCATACCTATGGCCCAACAATTCTGCACCAAGATATCTATTTAAGGGATATGGTGTGTATGTCCACAAAATGACTTGCACAAAAATATTCAGATTGAAAAATGGCAACATCCAAATTTCCATCAATAGGGAGATAAACAAATTGTGGCATATTTCTACCATGGAATACTATGCAGCAATAAAAAAGAACAAAGTACGGCTTCATGAAGCAACATGACTGAATCTCAATAACATTATGTTGAGTGAGAGAAGCCAAACTCAAAAGAGTACATACACTGCATGATTCCATTCCAATCTGTCAGTCTGTTTATTTGGATTTAAGGATAGTCAAAATAAATCTATGGTGATTAAAATCAGAACAGTGGTTGCCCTGGGATAGGGGAAGGATAAGACTACGAAGGGACAATAGGGAACTTTTGGGGGTGATGTAAGTGTTCTTCATGTCGGTCAAAATAATGATTATGCATTTGTCAACATTTATCAAGCGATACACTTAAGACTTGTGAATCTTACTGTATGTAAATTATTCCTCAATAAAGTATTAAAAAATACAAACAAAAACAGGGCATTTAGTGAGTGCAACAAGGCTGCCATAGACAATAAATGCTGCAGAAAATCGGGGGAGAGAAGAATGACTTAATAGGAAAGATGGATGAGTAAGCCTTCTAGAGTAGATAGAAAAGGACCTGAATTCTGTAGGATGGCTAATATTCACAGGGGAAGGGATGAAAAGGTTGTGGTTGGTGGTTTCACCTAGACCAACCCATGCAAAAGCTTCTAGTGATTCCAAATCACATTAGCACTGTGGCTCTTCATGAATCAGAATCACTAGAGTATACTTCAATAGATCTTTCTGTAACTTACTTAAAGATGAAAGACTGATTAAACCATACTAAAAACTTTAGGCCAGGGACTTCCCTGGTGGTCCAGTGGCTAACAGTCCGTGCTCCCAGTGCGGGGGGCCTGGGTTCGATCCCTGGTCAGGGAACTAGATCCCACATGCATGCCGCAACTGAGAGTTTGCATGCCTCAATTGAAGATCCCGCGTGCCGCAACTAGGACCCAGCGCAGCCAAATAAATAAATAAATATTAAAAAACAAAAACAAACAAACAAAAAAACCCAAAAAAACTTTAGGCCAACCAAATAACTTTGGTGTTTGCAGCAGCCATATTCAACAGGAGATTATTTTGAAATTATCTTTGTGCTTGGTTGAACAATACCCAAAAGTAACGAGTTGGGCCAAATGGAAACATCTCAAAAGCTTTTTGTAAGTGGATAAAATATAAAATATAGATAGATAGAAACTTAAATAAAACATCCATCTTGTGTTTTAATTTCCTCATTTTAAAAAGTGAGATTTGACCTCATCTCTTCGACTCCTAAAAACGTTATACTTAAAGCTATGATTTGCTAATTAATCTAATCATATTCTGACATGGAAGGTCCTTTATAATCTGATCCCATGACCCCTTACCATTTACATCCTGCTTGTTCCTCAAATAACCACTCAAACCTCAGTTTCTCTGAGTGTTCCTCATACACCATTTGCCCTCTTTGGGAATTTGTTTTCATCTAGAAAGTTCTAGCCACCTTCTCTGCCCATGCCTACCCATCCCTCTAGGTTCTTTTACTCAATAAAGATTCCCTTTACTAGGATTTCCTCCTTCCATGTACTCCTACAGCATTTGGGATTACTATCATTTATTTAGCAAGTATCATCCACTGCCTTGTGTGATCAGTTAGCCTTTCATGCGTGTGTGTTTTCCCTTGCAGCTAGAATGTAAGCAGAATAAAGGCAAAACCTACAATGTATACCTTTCCCCCAAATTTCCCACGGCACCTAGGTGTGTTGTTTCTAATAGATGTTTAACAAATACTAGATGGCTAACTGATTGCTTCATCCAGGTTAGGAAGGCTCCCTCAGATACTACCCACATTTTGGAATTACAGTTGAACCTTCACCAATGTGGGGTTAAGGTCACTGACCATCTGCACAGTGGAAAATTCAAGTATAAGTCAACCCTCTGTATCCTGGTTGATCATCCACAGAATCAACCAACCAAGGATTGTGTAGTACTGTAGTATTTTCTATTAAAAAAAATCCGCAGTGGACCCTTGCAGTTCAAACCTTTGTTGGTCGAGTCAACTGTATAACATTTTGAAAAAGAGGCATCAAATATGAAAAAAGGCAATTCCCCAAAGAAGGGCAAGTTTGCTGGAAGGGAATGTTTCATATGAAGTCAGGAAGCAATAACAGTGACAATTTCAGACCCAGAGATCTCAGATTTACAATGATGTTGATGGATTGGAACATGTTATCAGCAAAGGCGGACTAGCTAAATCACAGACTGAGAAGCATAATAAGATTTGGCTTCTACTATGTTTTGCTAAATTAAAGTTTAAAAAGGAAGACATAAATAAATGAAATCGTTGATTGAAGGCCACCCTATTAAGTGAAAATGAATCCACTGAAAGCTCCAGAAGACCCTATAAGCCACTTTGGATAACACTTAATCATGAAACTAAAAATATCCTCAGACTCTCAGAGCCCTTGTGAGTTTGCTGAGAATGAATGAGACAGTACAAGAGGAGAGAATTAGTACCTGGTTGCAAAGAAAATTGGAAGCTCTTTGAAAATTCTCATCTGGTAATAGTTGATTATTACTCTGTAGGTGGAGGCAAGATCATCTTGGGCAACTCTGATGATGTCAGTTCCCTGCCTGTAATATTTTAGTGACTTTCCATGGCTTTTAATATAAAATTCAAAATCCTTCACACTCCACAAAGTCATGGGGCCTCTGTCTATCTCTGAAGCCAGGTCTTAGTTGCTATAACAAAATACCACACACTGGGTGTCTTATAAACAACAGAAATTTATTTTTCACAGTTCTGGAGGCTGGGAAGTCCAAGCTCAGGTGTCAGTATAATGGGACGAGGGTCTTCCTGCCTCAAGCTGGTACCTTCTTGCTATGTCTTCACATTATGGAAGGGACTTGGAAGACTCTTTTATAAGAGCACAAATTCTACTCCTAAGAGCTCCACCCTCATGATCAAAGTACCTCCCAAAGTCCCCATCTATTAATACTATCTACTTTGGGGTTTAGGATTTCAACATATGAATTTGGGGAGGACAATTCAGACCATAGCAAGCTCTTCTAACGTTTTTCCTCTTTACCTGTGCATCTGCCCACTGGTTTTTTGCTTCCTCAAATACTACACATCACTTCCTGCCTCAGGGCCTTAGCACATGCTTAGCCCTTCCGCCTGGAGCACACTCTTCCTTTTTTGCCTAGATACTTCCTATTCATTCATATTACTTTTTTTGGAAGTCTTGGGAAGTTTCCTGTTACACACTCTTGTAGCATCCTATGCTTCTGATTGATAGATCCAATCAAAATCAAAAATTAAGTGAACATAAAATTTATTTGGTTAACGTCTGTCTCCCATACTAGATTTTGCTCAGGGGCCATATCCTCCCCTCCAGCCTCATGTTTTCACCTGGAGGTACTTCTATGGAGTAATTCTCATACCTCTCTTTCCCTTCTCAAGTTTAGAGAGTTGAGAGGAAGAACTGGATGGGTGTGGCTTAGTCCTTCGTGAACTTTTCTATTGCTTGTTTGCTGGCAGGAATGCCATCCTGGGTAAGAGGCATATGCTTCAAAGAGGAAGGTCTGTACTTGTCCAGCAGGGCCAGTGACCGGGGGAAGAAGATACAATACGATTTACCAATAATACTGCTGACATTTTTATTTTCGTTTCTCCAGTTGCTGTACTTAATTTCTCATAAAGTACAAAACTCACAAGGAGAAGAAAAAAGATGTTAAAAATCCTATTAGGTTATAAGCTTGTCTTATTCATCCAATGTAACCCCAGCACTCAGCCCAGTTTCTGCAAATAGTGAATGTTCTATAAATATTTATCAAATGTATGAATTATTTAACCTCTCTGAGCCAGTTTCCTCAAATGTAAAATGATGATAAAACTTACCAATCTGGCCACATTGTATGGGTATTCAACATAGTATATTAAAGCAATCAGTATAGTACCTGGCATGTGGTTAAAGGGATAAATATATTGTAGCTATTATTATCTGCACCGAGAATAATTCCTATTTAGAACTACTCACTTCAACCAGGTGTCAGGTTAATAACCACAATGTTATATGTGTCAACCTGATTTGTTCTGGTGTCTTTCTTAAAAACAATATACAGTCTTTTAAAAACTAATAGTATATAGACTAGAAAGATAATCCACAACACGGAATGAAATATAAATGATCTATTCAATGTACACATATAGACTTAAAGGAAATTACTAAAAATATATGTGTTCAATTATAGTCTGATTCTGTGATTCTTTATCAACCCTCCCATACTAAATTAGACGGAAAGCACTTTCAAAAGCATAGTTAGGGTAATATATCTTCTGGACCTGGTTTGAATCCACTTCCTGTGTTATTCTGTTCAGCTGTCACTCTCTCAGCCTGCAATTTCTCAGACCCTGCTCCTGCATACAGACGTTTTGCTTCAGTTATGCATTTCAGCAACAATTGCATTCAGGTAATGGGTAGTGCCTCAGGACGTAGATCATCAAACAGGAAAAGATGCATTATCCCCATGGGCTGGTGGTGTGAGGGAAAAAAGTATTTTATATCTGGATATCTGTTGGAAGTCTCATTCGAAGAAATGGGGACTGTCTCCAATTTCTTACATGACGTATTGATAATTTTATCTGATTCGAGATCAAAGGGAGGTTTGCTTACAGTTAGGATGAAGAAGGATGTGAAAGACTTTCACTCTAGGGGTTAACTACAAGCAAGGGAGGGAAAAACAAAAAGACAAAGGAAAAATCATAGTTTTCTCTGGAACTAGCGAAGAGCAGTGAATACAAGGAAGCCTTAATGAATGGTTGTGCAGAGAGAACTCACTCCCTTATCAGTGGGTAGAGCGTTGCGGGTGCTTCCATCTTTGGGGGTGGCTGCCTGGTCTAGTAGAGGTGAGAACGAGTCAGCCACGGATGGAGTTAAATACGCTTCCGACTCCTCTAATGAGGAAGACAGACAAATAAACAATTACAATAATCCAATACGATCATGTCCATGGTAGAGATTTTTTCAAAGGGTCATGGTACACAAAGGAAGGACATAAGCAAAACAATATATTATATCCAGTCCTCTGCCTGAGGCTGTAAGAGGCATTCTTTAAAAGCGGAGCTGTTACTTTTGCATGAAAGAAAGTCACCAGGCTCTTCAAGGCTGAGTAGAATTGTTTCCTAAGTGTTCTGTATTCCTCACCGCACTGAGAATAGTGCAGGAAGGTCTGGTTGCCTCCTCCATACTTAATGCCTGATCATCTTTTTTTTTTTTTTTAATAAATTTATTATTTATTTATTTATTTATTTTTGGCCGTGTTGGGTCTCCGTTGCTACACACGGGCTTTCTCTAGTTGCGGCGAGCAGGGGCTACTCTTCGTTGCTGTGCGCGGGCTTCTCATTGCGGTGGCTTCTCTTGTTGCAGAGCACGGGCTCTAGGCGCGCGGACTTCAGTAGTTGTGGCATGCAGGTTCAGTAGTTGTGACTCACGGGCTTAGTTGCTCCGCGGCATGTGGGATCTTCCCAGACCAGGGCTCGAACCCGTGTCCCCTGCATTGGCAGGCAGATTCTTAACCACTGCGCCACCAGGGAAGTCCCAGATCATCTTAATAAAACACTCTTGTCCACTTTCACATAGCAAGGACCTGAACATCAATGAATACTGAGCATCCTTCTTTTTGGCTAATGAACCATTTTATTCTATGAAAAATAAATGTAGGTGTGTTACTATATCATAGGTGTCATTACAGTTCCAGTCAATGAAATAGCAGTAACGGGAAGGACATTCATATTCATACAATGCACTTTAAAATGCCTGATCTCTGCACTATGTAAATGCCCTGAAAGGGTTCCTAAGCCCTATGCTGTGATTTCTCAGTAACAGAGGCCAGGGGCCATAACTGTTTGGGATATTTCAGGCAAAAATTTCTAATCTTTATCTGTGTGGTTTTCTGTTTATATCCTCCTCCAATAACTACACTGATAATGTTGATGGTAATTCCACATAACAGACATCACACAGTACTTTACATGGTGTCTCGATAAGTACTTCATGATAATGGCAAACAATAATTTTCATACAAGCATCCTATTAATTTAATAGAGAGCAGTGCTGTATTTTCACATAGAATGTCTATCCTAAATGTTAGGACTGGTTTGGGGGAAACCGAAATCAGATATAGCATATATTTTTGCTATTTCTCCATGCAATTTTTGCTACTTTTCCACAATAGAGAAAACATAACTAGCACGATATCACCCTTTCCTTTCAAAATAGAAAACAAAAATAGAGAAAAGGAAGTCACAAAGAAAGAAGGAGGAAGAGAACCAATTATCGATCATCCATGTGTCAGATATTATTTATACAAATTATTTTATTTAATCGTTTCACTAATCCTGTGCTGTGAGGAAATCCTACAAGTGTGGAAATGGAGACTCACAAAGGAAATTGGCCAAAGTGACAAAGCAGGTAAAAGGACAGAGCTTAGCTTGGCTGTGACGCCAGGTCACCTTCCACAGCACTGGTATCTACTGCATTCTGACAGCAATGCACTGAAAAGGCACGCCGCTGTGCAGACTGTCGCCCTGTCACAGTTTCTGCAATTTCCTTCTCTTGCATCCTTCTGTCCTTCTATATTCTGGCTGTGCTCCCGAGCGGAGGGTGCTTTCATTGTGCAGGCATCACAGTATAAAGGAAGGAGCAATTAGGAAGTTCAAAGTCAGGCACCTCGACTCCTGCCCAGGCTCTGCTACCAGCTAGGAGTAGGATGGGGGACAAGTAAGTCACACCCTGTCTCTGAGTCTCTGTCTTCTCAACAACAAAATGAGTAAATCGGTTTGTTTTCCAAGATTTCCAACCGGCTCTAACACTCAGCGATTAGAAAATGACAGGTTTATTTTGGTCCCTAGGAGAGTAAATTGTCCTAACAGTGAGTCCATTGGGATCATCCAGGAGGTGGATCTGTTCCTGCGGAGCTGATGCTTGCTTGATGGCCCGTGTACCCTGCAACCGGCTACGAACCGGCACTTGATTGCTTCCAGGACTGCGGCAGAGATGCTGCAATGAGAACGGCGGACGCAGAAACGCCTGAGTCACACTTGTCAGCGGTCAGGCATCAAAGAGGCCCAGAAGAAGCAAAGCAGCCTCCAGACTCTGACAGCACAGAGACGCCAACTCCTCCTGTGCTTCTAATCTCCAAATCAACCACACCCTGTTTCTCCTATTCATGGAAAGTCAGGGAACAGTGTGTGTGCTGGAGCGGGGGACCATACTAGCAGCTTCCGTAGGAAAGTTCAACGCTTATGGAATCACAGACTTCTGGATTGAAAGCCATTTTCTACTAACTCCCTCACGTAAAGATGGGAAGGCTGAGGGCAAGAGTGCAGAGTCCTACGGCCGAGACTAGAAGCCAGCCTGATGCGTTCTTTGCAAAACACCAGTGGACAGCGTTTACTCATTGGCTATTCTTTACCCAGTCCCCAGTGTAACCCACCATTGCCACCCACCCCCCAACCACTAAAAACAAGTAACTTGTAGTGAGGGGGTGGGAGTAGGAAGAGAAAAATCAGAGATGATAACCAAGACTTTGGGAAATTTTTTTTTTTTTTTTTTTTTTGCTTAGAAACTAAAGTTTTAAGAGTTCTCTTTGAAGCAATAGTGAATCTTTATGATCAATGAAAAGAAAAATAGGACATGAGCAGCCACACTGTACTTCCTGTATAGTCCAAGAAAAAAAAAAGATATTTGGACTCTTCTCTAAATTCTCTTTTAATCAATTTGCAAACCAAAATGGATGATGGAGCTCTGAGGCGTTTTTTTCAGCCCTAAGCACCATTACATTCCTCCCTCGTTTAGAAACAAGACACTATTAGTTATATCAAGAAGGCCCGCCTTTAATGTAATTGCTGTCTCAGAATATGGGCTGATTATTAATGCATAATTCTGCTTTCCTCAGAAACATGATTAGGCTTTTCATCTGGAATTTTCACCCAAATTCTGGTAAATACATATTTGCTTTTAAGATTCTTTCAACGAGAGATCAGGAATGATTAAAGGACCCTTGTCTCCATCATAAAGCACTGACTTAAATGCACAGTCATTGCCCAAAGGAGCAAATGGAAGAATTTTACGTTCTGTTTTTCTCCCTCGCTAGATGGTTCTGAATAAAAAGACAAGGGATGTGGAATAACCCATTGGAGTCTGTCACACAATAGCTGAGTGCTTATGAGGGATATTACATGGAAATCAGATGCAAGAAACAGTCATGGGTTACCAGGTAAGTGGGTCCCCTGCATTTACAGCATGAAGTGCCTTTTCAGTTTCGTGTTGCCCGAGAAGAGCCTTTTAATTAGAAAAGATCTTCTATAACAGCTTGAAAAAGGGAACCAAGATGTTGTTGACCTTTGCCTGTTCTGTGTTTCTCTTTTCCTTGCTGAAGAAGTATTTATCCACTTTTCCCCCTCAAGTCTCCAGTTCATGGTTCTGGGTGTGAGAACAGCAAAGTGGGCCTCTGAGCTAGTGACCTTGGTTTCCATCTGGGGTCCTGCATTCCCTTTTGGTCAAGTTCTTGGCGGTACCATCCCAGTAGTTGTTCCTGGGGTTTAACACGCTGGGGCATTGCTTTAGGGTCCATATTTTGGTTAGTCTTCCAGTAGCTGAGTAATGACTCTGATAGATCATGGATAAGACAACCTAGGATCTGCCTGCTGCAGCGGAAACACACCAAACACACACACATACAGGCGCCATCTGCCAGAGAACCTCCTTCATCTCAGGTAAAGGAGGTGGGCATAGCCATCCATCCGCCAGTACTCACGCTTTTGTGACTTGCTTCTCCCTGTTCATAATGACTTGGTCTCTTCTGGACAAGTACGAGAATGGGGTGTGGGTAGAGAGGGTAGGAAGGAGGGGAGTAGTTGGCCCCGTGGGGTGGAGGAACAAGACAGTCCCCTCTTTGTTCTTGGCCACAACCAAGTGAAATGCAAAGGGGGATCTGACCTCCTAAATTCTGTCTGCCTGCTGCAGGGGCTTCGCACCCCTTCTCTCTCCCTACTTGCTCATCACTTATGATTTTTCTCCCACCCTCAGTTCCTGGAACAAATCTGGGCCTAACCTAAAGCACAGGGTATTTAAGCAGCTCCCATGTTCGAGACTCAGCATCTGGTGGGTCCTAACCTTGGACCCCACTCGAGGGAAATGACTTCTACCGTCATTTCTGCCCCTCTCTTCCCATCTGGGCAGCCTGTTGAGCACCACATGCCTTTCCTTGGATGGGTCCTGCCTTACTCTTGCCGTTCCCCTTTCCTAATCCAATAGTGAGTGTCTGGTACACTGAACACTTTTCCCTTAATTTAATATGACTGGTGTCTTTATAAAAAGGAGAAATTTGGACAAATTTGGACACAGACACACACACAGGGAGAATACCATGTGAAGATGAAGGTAGAGATCAGGTGACACTTCTTCTACAGGTCAAAGAATACCAAAGATCATCAGCAAAGCACCAGAAGCGAGGGGAGAGGCAGGGGACAGATTCTCCCTCACACTCCTCAGAACGAACCAGCCCTCCTGACACCTCCATTTCAGACTTTTAGCCTCCAGACCTGTCAGAAAAAAAGTTTTTGTTGGGAGAGTGGGATTGACATATACACACTACTATATAAAAAATAGATAATAAGGACCTGCTGTATAGCACAGGGAACTCTACTCAATACTCTGTAATGGCCTATATGGGAAAAGAACCTAAAAAAGAGTGGATACATATATATATGTATAACTGATTCACTTTGCTGTACACCTGAAATTAACACAACATTGCAAATCAACTAGACTCCAATAAAAATTTTAAAAAAAGAAAGAAGTTTTTGTTGTTTAAGCCACTTAGTTTGTGGTCCTTTGTCATTATAGCCCTAATGGACCAATACGATGGCTGACTATGGTTATTCATACTAATTCATTTTCATGATTTATAGCTTCAGGGCTTTCCCATCCTCTATAGGACATATGCTTCTAGAATAATTCATTATAGTTTTATGAATCAAAATTCCACGAATGGGGATTTATAAGATTATAGGTGTGGAATGGCTCTTAGAGACCATCTTCTGGCAGATACAGAAATTGAGGCCCTGGGAGATGAGGTGACTGACTTCAGGTCACATAGGAAGTTTCATTTGTTTGTTTTTTCGTGCTACTTGCCCTTGGACTCTACCGGGCCACACTGATGTTCTCTTTTTTGGCCTATTTAGAGAAGAGTCTATCAATGGTACAGCTCTCTCTCCAGGAAGAAGCACATAGTGTCCTTTGTGTTAGGACCAATCCCTGCTCCGTTCTTTACCCGTGTTTGCTAGAACTCCCTGAGATGGACAGAAAATGCAGATCTCATTACTCTAGCACCAGCTACTGTGGACCTTTGGAGATCATCATGTTTCCATACAATAAACTCCTCTACTGCCCTGGGAGAGAACTCTCTTAATTCCTATGTCCTCGGCCTTGAGATCTGATGGACTTTTCCAGCAATATGGTACTAGGTATGCATTGCTTTACTTGTAATGTAGCAATTAGTCTTTGAGGAAGCACATAAAGCCTCTTTTTCTAAGCATAACCTGAGAATGTCTGATGAGTTTGTAAGCAGCTCTTTGCAGGAAACCGCCCTCTGTAGGAAGCCCCTTTTCTTGTCACTTTAGCGAAGCTATATCGTAACTAACTTTTATACCAGGTAGCCCCATGCTCTACTCAACTCTGGCCCAAGCACACCTTTCATATCTTTTGATCACACAGTACCTTGCCTAGTTTGTCAGTTCTTCCTGTAGATCAAAGAAGTAGAAATGAAGAACAAGTAATTAACAGATGACCTGACATCTCCCTAGTTTCCGCTTCCTGTTCAGTAATCTCCCGAACAAACTGTATGACCAAACTGTGTGAACAAGGTAGCATCCTGAGGAAGGTCACGAGGAGTTGACAAGCCTGTACACAGGCTGGCACACAGTGGGGGATGATTAACTGAGGTTACTTCCCTCCTTTGCCTTAAAACTTTCATGGCCAAGCGGAATCTTTGGAGGTGGTTTCTGGGGGACGCTCAGTCCACCATCTCCCCAGATTGCTGGCATTCTGATTAAAGGCACCTTTCCCTCCTACCGTTTGTGAGTATGTAATTGATTTTGTAAGCAGCGAGCAGCAGGACCCAATTCATTCGGTAACAATTCTCCTCTATTGACAATCTCTGAACAGAACTGCTAGGGGTTTTGGTTGTCTCCAGCCTGCAGTACAAATACCCCTGCTGGGCTCTCTGTGGAATGCATCCAGGGGCCAAGAATAGCAGCTCTGTGGTCCTGGACTGCAGAAGTCAGTGCTTGGAGGTCCAAGGGGGATGGTCAAGCAGATCTGGGGTTGAGATACTTCACTGTCCCCTCTGTTCTCAGGAAGCCCTGTGGGCTGGCTCCACACCACCTCACGTGGTCACCTGACCTAGTTAGTCACGTTATCAGCAAATCATTCACACCAAAGGCAGAGGAGGCGTGTCCTCACACCTTCTCCTGCTCTTCTGCACCCCCTAGGAATGGCCCGATGACTCCAAATCTGAAGCCAGATACTTCATACCTACTGAGTAATGTATGAATTGGGTGTGAGGTTTTACAATTTTTCAATGGGCTAAGTTACAGTAAAATATTGGCCTAAAATAAAAATCCATCAATTACAGTTTATTTCTGAGACGAGGGGAAAAACACATGTGCAAAAGCAAACTGTTAGGCTGCTGGTATGAAGAATGGAAGCGTCTTGCTCCAAACTGTTGTCTGACTGTTGAAATGTCACCATTGTTGTTTCATCCACGTATTAAAAATACACACACCCTTCCCTGGGGGAAATCTCAATATAAGTTACTTACATCCTGGCATGACTAAGGGATCTGAGAGGAAGAAGGCTCTTTTCAGCTGAAGCCTAGGCAAGCTGGGCTGATGCTCGGTCCATGTTACGTATTCCGTACCTGTTCCTGCCTTCGTCATCTACTTGATGGGAAGAGGCAACATCAAAGAAAGGGAGGCTGGGGACTGCCCTGGTGGCGCAGTGGTTAAAAATCTGCCTGCCAATGCAGGCGACACGGGTTCGAGCCCTGGTCCGGGAAGATCCCACATGCCGCGGAGCAACTAAGCCCGTGAGCCACAACTACTGAGCCCGTGTGCCACAACTACTGAAGCCTGTGCACCTAGAGCTGGTGCTCTGCAACAAGAGAAGCCACCACAACGAGAAGCCTGCGCACCGCAGCAAAGAGTAGCCCCCGCTCGCCGCAACTAGAGAAAGCCCGTGTGTGGCAACGAAGACCCAACGCAGCCAAAAATAAATAAAATAAATAAATAAATAAAAGTGTTAAAGAAAAAAAGAAGGGGAGGCTGGAGGGTTACAGATACAATTCCTGAAGCCACAACTGTACTATGGCCTGCTGCAAATGAGAGGGACGTAGGAAGTCTGGACCAGCTTCCATCTCCCAATTGCCTTGCAAGCTTGTGGGTGAAGGGACGATGGGTACCAGAAGGAAAGTCAGAAGAACATGTTCAATTAGTCATTACGTGTGTGTTAAACATTTCCTCTGGGGACTGCCCTGGTGGCCCAGTGGTTAGGACTCCATGCTTCCACTGCAGGGAGGTGCAGGTTCCAGCCCTGGTCGGGGAACTAAGATCCCGCATGCCTCGTGGCATGGCCCAAACAAAAAAAAATTTTAAAACAACAACAACAAAAATCTCCTCTGTGCACAGAACTTTACTACACACTGTTGGTATTTTAAAAATATCCAATATGTGGTTTCCTCCCTGGAGGCACCTACACTTTAGTCGGGGAGATAAGATTTCCGCAGAACCTCTCTTTCCGGAAGCCTTCATAAGGGTGAAGTGGTTCTTAGCTGCCTGAGAATACATAAATGCCTGGAAAGCACAGGAATGGTCTCCACGGAGTCACAAGGTCCTTTCCAAACCCAGGAACCCTGAGACCTGCTGGATGTGAACATCGGTACCTGGAGGGTTGCCTTTCTCCTGAGACTTGGTCAACCAGTTGGGTCAGCTGACTCCAGGGTCTTTAAACGTTTTTTCCAGCTACCCAAACAAACTCCTCCATTGGTTCAGCCACAAGCCTAAGAGGGCCACATAACTCCTCCACCATTTTTTCTTTCTTTTGAGGGTATAATGGCTTGAAAATGAAGCCAATCTGCTCTTGGTATATTTGGGAATTTTCTACCCTTCTCAGAGTTCAGATTCTATACAAAAGGGAAGAGACTTAGTCTCTCTCCCCAAAGATAGAAAGTGACCCAGACACAGGTAGCAAAGTTTAGAGATAGGAGCAAGCTTTTGGCAAGAGTGGAGCCAATGAGATTTCACTAGGCCGAGGAGAAAGTTGGATGAAGAAAGCAAAAGTTGTGTTACTTCACAACCTGGCTCGAGTTAGACCAAGACATTTTCCCTTTTAGGCAGGTTGGCCATTCCTTATTCCCTTGGTGTCATTTATTCCCTAGTAACAAACTAATTATAACAGACCCATAACTCAGCAATTAAGAATAACTAACATATGTTCCTTTCCCAAGGGAGAATGAATCAAGTTCCCAGGCAGGATCCTTTTATCATTTTGTTAACTACACAGGAAGCAGGGAGCTCCTTTCATCCAAGCCGCCTTAAATATCACAGGGTCTGCTATATAGCCCGAGGCAGTAAATAGCTTCCATTTTGCACCAGATACATTTTGAGTTCTCTCTCTCTCTCTCTTTTTTTTTTTTCATTTAAAGACAAAAGAAAAACAGAAACTTAATAGCAGCAGGAACAGCAGACTGTGCTGTCCTTACTCATCACCAAATTATTCCTTTTGTCCTGGCATTAAACAGTAGATGGCAATAAAGAAAGCCCCAGGAGCACAATATTCTTGGGATTGTATCAGGGTGGAAGATTAAACTCTTAAACCATTCAAGTTGTCTCTGCTCTGCCCCTCAACCAAGAGGCTCTTATTGTTCTCCACACTGTTTCAGAATGAAATATACTTCTGCAGTGGTAGAGAGAATTTATGAGTAGCTCCAGGCTTCCTGTCTGAAGATTCTTTCTCTCAAAAAGAGGTAAAGGAGAGGGGAAAAAAACCCTACACTGAAAATCAAAATAGACTTGCTTGGCATGATTTTATTTAAGAAAACTTGATACCTGTGCAAAGCCCAGGTTGCCTGTTGTTGGTGTCTAAACTAGAACAAAAAAGAACTTTCCTATAAAATTCCTAGTGAAGCAAAACTCTCATAGAATCGAAATTACTCTTTTACTCTGAAGTGATGAGTCATTGTAATTGGGCCTCACGCCTAAGTGTAACCAGAAAATCCTCCAGCCTCATTTTGACTACAAAAGTCAATTCTAATCAATCAGTTCCCAGCTTAAAATAACATGTCAAGTTCGGTAAAGATATTTGCAAATCAGTTTCTCTCTGCTTTGATCTAAATTTAAAGAAAAAAAGCTTTCAGGTTTTAGATGATAAATAATATTCTTGAAAGCTGGAAAGGAGATGCAATATCCCATAATACTCCTTGAAACAGAAGAAATTTGGAATTGGAATAGAAGATGGGTTTGCTATGGGCAGGGGGAGGAAGGGCAAGAATATTAAATAAGCTTCTTGGAAGGTCCAGGAGCTACGGACCACTGCAGTCCTCCAGGGGGTGCCCCCAGTGGAAGGAGGAAGCAAGATGAAAACCTTTACATTTCTACACGTAGGTCAAGTATTATCCATGTAAACACACCAGGAAACTACCATAGCTGACAGTTCCCAAATCAAGAGACGTGGTTCCCTATTGGAGACCCTAGATGTCCTGATTCCAGAATGAATGAGCACAGCTGGTTCACAAAGAGGCAGCCACTACCCCATGTGCTAGGAGTGCCAAAAGAGCTTTCTGTCCTCAGTGTCTCCCCCACTGCTTGCTTTGGCACCCTCCCTATAGTGTTGAAATTATCTGCATCTGAATTACTTATAGGTAATAAAAAAAAAAAAAGAACTCAAGGCAGCTGGTGCCTCACTGTGAGACCAATGATACAGCTGTTGATAATTCTCTAGCCCCTACAGTACTGGTTCTGACTGTTGAGGTTGCTAAAGACTCTGTTGAACATCATCTGCAACATAGGGTTCCTCTTTCTAGAAAAATGCACAGATGCAGGGAAGTTTGTATGTAAGTTCAGATGGTTCACAAATCTCTCGAAGTCCACCTATGAAGCCAACCCATCTCTCTGTTTCTCAGATTTGACTGCCCTCCCCTGTACTCATTCTCCACTTACGCTCAATCTCACCTCCTCCATGAAGTCTTCCATGGTTTCCCCCATCTAAACACCTCAGCTCTCACCACCTGCACTGCTCGTTTGTGCTCTCTTAGAAAGTGTGTTTTCTTTTCATTCACTAATGTCTTGTCTTACTGAAGGATCATATGCTCCTTGAAAGCAAGTAGGTTGTGTTCTTCAATTTTGTATCTCCAGAGCACTGGGTAGGAAAGAAGGACTCTGTTATGCCTCTTACCCAATACACAGTTTTTCCCCGCTATGATCAATTTCTGATAGATGCAACATTTTCCCTTAACATTAGAAAGCAGCAAATGACACGTTTTCCCCTCCTCTGGACAGAGACTGCCAAACCCAGGGGAGCATGTGGGATTCATCCCACACATGAAGTGTGCTGAGGGACATTCAACAGATGGAAGCTGACACTTTCCAAATAAACAATGAGTAAGTGATGTGTCCATGGAGAGTTTGCATTGCTAACTTCACTACCATCCTGAGGGCTCATCTCATGATTCAAACAGCTGGTGTTAAGAATGACCAGAAGTTCTGGAAACTCTTCCAGGTTAAGCCCCTGTTGACTCTTCTAATTGGGGCAATTTCAGTGTGATCTGTCTTCTCCCCTCTTCACACAGGCCAGTGTGGATTTCATTTAAATTTCTTTCCAAGTTAGAGCTGCTACCAAACATTTACAGGGTCATCTTCCTCAAGCCTTCCGAAGCATGGATCTACAGTGAGGTGATATCCTCTGTGACTTTCCTCCTCTTCCACCAATAGCAGTATACTTTTATTGCTAATATTAAAAGACAATGTATGTTGGGATAAATAGCAAAAATAATATAAATAACTTTCAGAAATATGAGAACTTTTCATTTATTTTTTTCCTAGGCTGATTTTGTAATTTAGTGGTTATGCACTTTGGTATCAGACCGACATGGATTTTAATACCACCAGCAGTATGAGGAAGTTACTTGACTTCTCAAAACCTCAGTTTCCTCATCTGTAAAATGGGAATAATTATGCCAACTTCATAGGTTTGTAGTAGGGATTGAGACGAAATCATGTATGCCACAATGTCTACCACGTAGTAAGTACTCAGTGAATAAGTAATCCTAAACTGTTTGCTAGATGATAGCTAGATGATTTCAGAAGCTATGGGGTCATGCTGAAGTTGTTTAGTCTTATGTAGATCTGAAGCAGGCTTGGATTGGAACCAGGGTACTCATGCAATAACCTGCTAGGGCCTGTTTCTGAATCTCAACTGTGGACCACATCTGTTAAGAATAGTAATTCCTACCAGAGTGCTGATGTGTAAATTAAATCGGATTTTAGATAGAAAGCATCGAGCCTGCTGCCTAGTACATAGGAGGCACTCTATAAAAGCTAGTGCTCCCACCTGCAGCACTGTGACCAGCCAGGCACTAAGGATAGCAACTCCCTCTAAGGAGGCTTCTGTGAGAATGCAAGGAACCTTAGCTCCGTTTTTATTATCATTTTTTTTTTCACAGTCCAAGAAATATTTTAATTTTTGTTCATTCTTTTCCAAATTACATTAAAATGGGCCCTTTTGCACTTAAGTGATTTTGTAAGAGTTTTATACTCACTTTAAAATGCTAGATTATATTCCTAGCTTTTATGTTTATTTTTAATTAATATTTTTAATTGAAGAATAGTTGATTTACATTTTAGGTGTACAGCAAAGTGATTCAGTTATACATATGCATATATAAATTCTTTTCAGATTCTTTTCCAGTATAGGTTATTACAAGATATTTAATATAGTTCCCTGTGCTATACAGGACCTTGTTGTTTATCTATTTTATATGTAGTACTGTGTATCTGCTAATCCCAAATCCCTAATTTATCCCTCCCCCCACTTTCCCTTTTGGTAACCATAAGTTTGTTTTCTGTGTCTGTGAGTCTATTTCTGTTTTGTAAGTAAATTCATTTGTATAATTTTTTTAGATTCCACATATAAGTGATATCATATGATATCTGTCTTTCTTTGTCTGACTTACTTCACTTAGTATGATAATCTCTAGGTCCATCCATGTTGCTTCAAATGGTATTATTTCATTCTTTTCTATGGCTGAGTAATGGTCCATTGTGTGTGTGTGTGTGTGTGTGTGTGTGTGTATATATATATATATATATATATATATATACACCACACCTTTATTCATTCATCTGTCGATGGACTTTGAGGTTGCTTCCATGTCTTGGCTATTGTAAATAGTTAGCTCCCTTTTATATCCATCTATTTATTTACCATTTGCAGAGTCTTCATTCCTTCCTAGACATCTGTCTAGTATCATTCGCTCTTGGCCCTTTGTTCTTTTTTTTTTTTTTAATTGGAGTATAATTGCTTTACAATGTTGTGTTAGTTTTAAAACACATTTTTATTTTTAAAATAAATTATTTATTTATTTATTTTTGGCTGCGTTGGGTCTTCGTTGCTGCGCGCGGGCTTTCTCTAGTTTTGGTGAGTGGGGGGCTACTCTTCGTTGCGGTGCATGGGCTTCTCATTGCGGTGGCTTCTCTTGTTGCGCAGCATGGGCTGTAGGCACGTGGGCTTCAGTAGTTGTGGCACGTGGGCTCAGTAGTTGTGGCGGATGGGCTTAGTTGCTCCGCAGCACGTGGGATCTTACTGGACCAGGGCTCGAACCCATGTCCCCTCTGTTGGCAGGTGGATTCTTAACCACTGCACCAGCAGGGAAGTGCCCCCCCCTTGGTTCTTTATAATTCTTATAATGCAGGTCTACTGGCAACAAATTCTCTTAACTTTCATTTGTCAGACATGTCTTTATTTTACCCCCTCTCTTAAAGGAACTTTTTATTGGATATAGAATTATAAATAACTTGGCTTTTGTTTCAACATTGAAAAGATGTCTTTTCATTGTCTTCTGGCCTCTGTTTCTGACAAGAAATCAGTGGTCATCCTTATCTTTGTGTGTAAGTAATGTGTCCTTTTTTCTGCCTGCTTCAAGACCTTCTCTTCATCTTTGATTTTCAGCAGTTTTACTTGATATGCTTGTGTGTGGTTTTTAAAAATATTTTTTCCTTTTGGAATTTGCCAAGCCTCTTGGATCTGTAATATTTTTCATCAATTTTGAGAAGTTTTGTCATTATTTCCTCAAAATATCTTTTTCTGCTCAACATTAATCTCTTCTCTTTCTGAAGTTCCAATTACATACATGTTAGACTGTTTGATATTGTCCCACAGGTCCTTTGAGTTTCTGTTCAGTTTTCTTCAATCTTTTTTCTCTTATTTCTTCATATTGAATACTTTCAGTTAATCCATTTTCAAGTTTACTGATTCTATTTTCTTGCCATCTCCAATAAACGATTAAACCCATCAGTGAATTTTTTCATTTCAGCTGTATTTTTCAGTTCTAAAATTTTGATTTCCTTCTTTTTTTTAAAGTTTTTATTTCTCTGCTGGGATTTCCTATCTCTTCATTTGTTAGACCATGTTTTTTCTTTCCTTCTTTGCACGTATTTTCATTCAGTTCTTTGAACCTATTTATCATAGCTGATTGAAAACCTTTGTCTACTCAATCCAACATCTAAGCCACTTCAGACTGGTTGGTACTGACTGCTATTTTTTTTGGTTCTGGATCACATTTTCCCACTTTTTAGTTTGTCTCGTAATTTTTGATTGAATACTGGATATTTTGAATAGTATGTTATAAAGATTCTGAGCTCTGTTATCTTCCTCTGAAGAGTGTTAATTCTTGTTTTAGAAGGCAGTTCAGTTACTGGCTGATCACCTTTAACTAGCATAAGCTTAGTCTGGTACTTTGTTATAGAATCTGTGGAAAGCACAAGGTATTTCCCAAGCTCCTCTACCCTGATAGGCTGCAATCTTCAAATTCTGTCTCCCCTGATATTTTGTCAGGGTTTAGTTTTAGGCTTTGTTAATGCAGGTCTGGAATAGGTCTTACTATAGTGCATGTGTTGATCCTCGGGCCAATCCTACCTACCTGTTTTTGAAAATAAACTTTTATTGGAACACAGTCATGCTATTCATTTACATATTGTCTAGGACTGGTTTTGTGCTACCATGGCAGAATTGAGTAGCTGCAATAGAAACTGTATGGCCTGCACAGGCAAAAATATTTACCATACAGTATGTCCCCTACACACGAACCTTCAAGTTGCGAACTTTCAAAGATGCGAATGTACGTTCGCATGTCCAGTCACGTAATTTAGTTCACGTGTCTGGCATACGTGTCACACATATATGTGACAACCACCTCTACAAGTGGTTGTGGTTTTGTATACTTTACTGTATAGTACTGTATAGAGTACAGTAATACATTATCTTTATTTCCTGCCTGTTCACTCGGTGCCAGACCCTGTATGCCAGCTGTTGTACTGTACTACTGTACTTTCCAAGGTACTCTACTGTAAGATTAAAAGTGTTTTCTTTATTTTTTGTGTTTGTTTTTCATGTATTATTTGTGTGAAAAGTATTATAAACCTATTACAGTACAGTACTATATAGCCGATTGTGTTAGTTGGGTACCTAGGCTAATTTTGTTAGACTTAAGGAACAAATTGGACTTAACGAACGCTTGCTTGGAATGGAACTCGTTTGTATGTAGGGGACTTACTGTATTGCCTTTTACAGAAAAAGTTTACTGAATCCTGCTTTAGAGTATAGTCTTTACTCCTATGAAAAGTTCTTTCTGGTGTCTTAGCTGGATTCCAGGGGTGTTAACAAAGTGTTACTGAGACTTTGGGTTCAAAAGTCCAAAGTCTTTGGGAACTGCTTTTCCACCAGCATTGCTAGTAACTGTTCATTTTCAACCCCATAGTAGCTGCTATCTGATGAGCCCCTGATGGTCTCTTCCTGTACATTTATAGCCCAGTTCTCAGTCGTGGTCTCATGAGGGACCCCCTCCTCCCTGACCCCTACCCCATACAGACTGTTGGGAAGCCCTCTCTGCAGATCTTCCTCTTTGCTGATGCCCTATTCTGTAGATTCCAGTTGTTTCAGCTCTGCTACATTCTGTTCTCTGTCTCTTCATCTCTATGTCCAAGAACTGCTTGGACTTCTGTGCTGCAGTTAGACACTTGTCTTCCAGTAGAGAGCTGGATGATTTGGGGATTTACCTTTAAGTTTTTGTCTGTCAGGGATAACAGTGTTGGGCTGCCTCTGGTCCATTGCCTATAAACGGCTGCCTCAAATATTTTCACCCAGTTTCATAGTTGTTTACGGCTGGAGGACTAGTCTGGTACCAGTTACTCCATCATGGCTAGAAGTATAAATCCCTCTAGTTCTTTTGAAAACCTTATCACCCTCTTGGCAGATGATAACTTTCAGAGTCTGTGGCCCCATTTCTCATTGCTCTTCCAACTCTCAGCTTAATGCATTTCTCTTCTTCAAAAAGAAGCCAGGTTCTCTTAGGGATCTGCTAGTAATTTTCTATTTTCTCTCCCAGGGACATCTGCAGTTCACAGCCCATTTGCAAAATAAACCAACCAACACCCCCTGAATGCAGTGAGGGATAGAGCCCTTTTAGACTCTGGTAACTAGCTCCACCCACTACCTTTTGTTCCCTAGGATGATTCAGGACAATGCTCACTCACCCTTCATGGTTATGGGGTTTTAGAATGATCCTTTACAACAGAAAATTGTATTAACATTAATCTGAATGCACATTTCCATGTACGGAAGAAGAGGAATTGTCCACAGGCTCACATACCAAACAATCAATAGGTAACCCAGTCAATTCTCATCATGACAAAGGAAAGAGGGAAAGTAAACATTTATGGAGAAACAGTGATGGGTCAGGCACTCTGCTAAGCACTTTCACATATATCATGTCATTGAATTCTTACTGCAACCTTGAAGAGATGGTATTACTATCCCCATTTTGAAGAAACAAAAAACGGTAGGCTTGGAGAGATTAAATAGTTTGTGCCAGCTCACATCAGTCTCTGGTGAAGCCCCGAAGCCAGGGATGTCTGCATGACTTTGGAATTCTTTTCCAGAGAGCAGAGAACCACACCAAAGAGGAGACCTGGCCTCTGCCTTCTTATAGGTGCACGATTTACAGGGCTAACCGTTTGTGACTTACTCTTTTAAATATGTCCTTGGTTTAAACTGATTTTACTTGCATACAAAGGTTGAGGGAAGTGGAAACAGTACACAGTATGATTTTCCTTAGACTGAAATTAGCCTATCTGCGTCGAAGAGGAGAAGCTAAGAATGGAAAGAGTAGAAGTGTTAGTTTAGGAAGCCAAATTTTCACTCACCCTTCTTTGTATTTATTTTTTTAAATTTATTGTTGTGAAGTATAGTTGATTTACAATGTTGCGTTAGTTTCTGGTTCACTCACCCTTCTTTGATCTTAATATTTCTAAGCACTAACATCAATTAAGCACCTTCTGTTTGCCCCTGTCCTAAGTATTGGAAACACATCTAATTAAATTCCCTCAGCGAAACTGTGAGGTGTGTATTACTGTTTTGCCTCATCTTCACATTACAATAATAAAGTCTAAGGAGATAAGCAGTTTCTAGCAGACGGTAATTAGCAGACTCAGAGTCTCACCCAGACTATAAAACTTCAGTCTGTACTTCCAACCCCTATGCTCTACTCATTTCCAACTGCCTCTGTCCTAAACAATTTGATTCCATAATCCCAGAATTCCTGGAATTAGAAATAATTCCTAATAGTCTTGACCTCTTAGCCTCCGTGCCCCAAACTCTCTTCCTAGACAATGGCAAAGACTTTGAAATAGGTTTGGGTTCAGATCCAGACCTTGGTACCCTCTATAAAATTGAGGAAAATGGGGAATTCACTGGGGGTCCAGTGGTTAGGACTCTGCGCTTCCACAGCAGGGGTCCCGGGTCCGGGAACTCTCCGTCTAGCTGAGGTGCAGCAAACAAACAGACAAAAAAAAGACCCTGAAGAAAATCATTCCTCTTTTGTCAGGGCTGTGAGGGTTAAAAACTTGTGAGCACAGAGACGGTGGTCAAATGTTCATTACTTGTATGATTACAGTAATAAGCAAGCGTCCTGTAGATACAGCTATGACCCTCTATTTTATCTACCCCCGGCTGATATGCGCGAGTGACTCTGCTCTCAGATAAAAGACCTTCATGTTTTATGGAATAAGGCCGCCTAATCGCTCAAGAACAAAGATAAGGCAACCAAACACACACAGCTAAAGAGCAGCCCTGCCCTCCACAATGCCAAAGTAAATAATACAAAGTAAATAATACAGCCTGCTTTGGGGGCTGTGCAAAAAACCCATGGGGAAAATGTAAAGTCAATTGTGTAAGTCTGATAAGAAAAGCAGAAACGCTGATTCCTGGAACAGAGAGAAGAGCTTTAAACCGCGAGAGTATGGATCTTATCCCAAAGAGCTTCGAGGATGAGCGATTAATATCGAGCCCTGTTCAATCGACCAGCAAAAAGTGACGCAAAGGCTCGAGAGCCTGGAAGACCAGACCAACCGGATAGAAGTGGAATAGTGGAGAAATGGGATCGCGAGCCTGGAAATGCTGGGGCTGCATGCTCCACCCTCTTGCCCCCTAGCGCCCACCTCCGCTCCAGCAGCTCGCGCCCTCTGCTGTGGGCACTGCTGCTTGGTTTAAAAGGATCCGGCTAATCTGGAAGGGCTGGGCAGTTTAGGATACAGTGAGCACAGTACGCGTCGCCCGTAGATACCCAAGAAGAGAGTCTACCCACACCCTGCTCAAAAAGTGTAGGGTCACCCTGGTCCTCAGGCCTGGCGCTTGGGCTGCAGCGTCCGTATTAACGAGGGACTGTAATATAGGCAATACAAGTTCTTTTAGGACCGGCTTTTTCGTTCCACCCACAGTCCTCATCTCGCTGTTCCGCCTCGGGAAGCTGCCATCAGGAAGAGTAGAAACTCCCCAAAGTTCCTTAAAAGCCAAACCACTAAGAGGTTCCAGAAGAAGGGGTGTGTGTGTGTGTCCGGGCTCGTTACTGCAGCATTTTGCACAAAACAGCACACGTTTTCCAGGTTGTTTCCCGTGCCTGCGGCAGTAACCCGTGTGGCGAAAGGGTGGGGCACTAGAGAAAACAGAGGGTCTGGGAATGGCAGAGGAATTCTCTATAGGGAAATCGCAGAAATAACTTTTAAAATGGTCAGGGAAGATGCTTCTGGCAAACCATGGAGGGAAGTAATTAGATGGGGAGAGGGAGAGTCCAGGGAGTTTCTCGATGTCAAAATGCAAAAGCTAGAGCATTAGTGTAAGAGCGCACGGGAGACCCGGGGCTTGGGGAAGCCCTTTTCCCCTTCCGCGCACCGTTTGCCAAACTGTGAAACAAATGGATTGCTACAAGCAGCCAAATCTGAGGCCCTTTTGGAGTCAAGAACGCCTTTAGAAGGCAATGAAAGTTCGGTATTTTCTCCCGAGAAACGCGCCAGTGCACGAACACACATCAGGTGGGGCGCATTCTCAGGGGGTTCCTGCACAGCCCCCCAGCTGGCCTACGATGCAGAGGCGGGGCCCTGGACGATAGCTGGGACGCCTTCCCTCTGCTTACGGGAAGAAGAGGGGGCGCGCTCGCGCTGCGGAGGAGGAGGAATGACTCAGCATCCTCCCGTGGCCGGGAACGCGGGAGGGGGGCAGGCACCGCCCTGAAGACGAGCTTCCCTGCGCTTGGCGTTTTGGGGTGCCACCCCTAACTTCGATGTCTCTTTTGACCAAGGAACGTCTCTTCTCCCTCTGGCCCTGCACGCCGCGGGCTCCGGATGCAGCCTCCCGGATCATCCACGCTGCGCCCCTGGGTCCGATGCAAACTGGCTGGCCCCGCCCTGCTGCAGTCTGCACCCCGGGTCACTAAAGGGGAGTTAAAATACAGTACAAATGCCCCTCCTGTTCGAGGGATTGCCCTTTACCCCTCTGCGGCGCCCCCTGGCTCGTTCTCCCTCCCACCCGCCTGCTCTCAGCTCTTTTTTTTCCAGAAAAGTTGCAGCAGTATTGAACTTGTGCCCGAAAGGATGCTGCAACGGCAGCTTGCCGGGGGCCCGCGCAGGGGAGAAGGCTTGGGTACCCACGCAGGCCTCCCACCCGGCTGGAAGGGAGAGGTAGTGTGAAACAAAGATTTCTCGCACATATTTTGCACGGAACAGCGCAATGATGGGGACCCCAACTCACTGCACAAACGGAAGGCGACGCCCTAGGAGGCCGGTCCTCGCCTTGGGCATCTGCTGTCCCTGCTTCGGCGCGCTGCTCTGTCTCACCAGCAGAGGCGCTGTCGCAGCGGGCAAAGCGCTGCCCCAGGAGTGGGCCGCCGACAATGCTGCGGCCACGAGTTCTTCTAAAGAAGGGAGGCCGCCAGCGTGGCACAGAGCGTTCTTTGTACAACTGCACGGCTTCAGGGAAGAGGGAACCTGAAAAGCTTTTCCAAAAGAAAGGCCCTGGAGACAAGTAGTTAAGTCTCTCTTTTTGATTTTCATTGGTTGTCAGGCTGAAAGTTTAATTAGCCCAGTTAATAGAAAATATCATATGTAAGTAAGGGCCATGTCTTTCCTTCTAAATTATGACACTTTGTATCCCAACCTATTTAAATATTTATCCCCAGTTCTTGGTGCAGCCAATAATCTATAGAAAAGTCTATTAACTCCTTTCCTATCCAGATCCATGTGTGTTCCCCTCCGCCATTCCGGTGACTTGTTCTCCCTTTCTTTTAGGGTGCGGTCTCAGGCCTCATGACACCCCTCCACCACCCCTCCGAGTTGCCTTCTAATGCTTTGTATTGTTTCCTTCGCCCTATGCCTAGCAGGGAAAGGGTGATTTATTCACTCATTTTTACATGCATTGGGCATTCCCTTTGCAATCCATACTCTCAAGTCCTTTTTAAATATAGAAATGTGGATTTTTTTTTTTCTGTCACTATCTTGGGTATTCTGTGGTGCTATGACTGTTTTCATTCCTTTCTGTCTTGAATTGGTTAATCGAAGACTCTTCTTTCCTGTGTCTCTATGGAAAGGTTGCCTAAGGACATAGCAGAACTATAAACTAAATGGGTGTCAGTGACAAAGCAGATTCTCAGTGCTTGGGAGAATCGTAATGAGACAGAACTTGGGCCTCTGGCGAGACCTGCCAATGAGATAATGTCTCTGGCAGAAAAGATGAACTTGGGCTGTAACCTGTTAATGGCCGGACCAACCTCAGATCTCTTTGTGGACTTTCGCTGGCACAACTCTGAGACACATTGGTGTCTGCTTTCTCCTGATGCGGGTCTGATCAAAAGATGTGCCATTTGAGTACAGTCAAGTTGCAAATTTGACCCATCAGAATGTATACAGTTCAAGAGAGACCAGGCACCTGGGTCATAGGCAGACATGTAAGCCCTTTGCCAATGCTACACAGTAAAGACAAAGTACTGCAGAAAGGACTCTGGGCTTCTAATACGGCGCCTCCCTTTAGCCTGAGATATGCCTGAAGACTTTGGAGAACTGGTCCAATTATCTCCTTTTCTGAATAGGAAACAAGAGCCAGGAAAGTTAAGGGGCTTGCTAAATTTATTTAGTTCTAGCTTTAGAACCTAAGACTCTCCGTTCTTTGTGCTGTGTCTTTTCTACTACTCAGTTTTTTCTTTCCCAGTTATGGCCCAGGATGCTCTTTTATCTCTCTCTCTCTGTCTCTCTTTCTGTCTTTCTCTGTCTCTCTCTCACACACATGCACACAAATCTTTGGGAAGATTGATGCACGAATATTTTTTAACCCTATCTTTTAATACTTTTAATAGTTAAGGAATGTGAATTCTTTTACTATATTACAAGTCAGTAAGTTAATCATCAGGAAATGTCTTGAAGGAAGGAAAGAGTTGCACGGGGGTGGGAGTGGGAGGGGTCGTGAAAAAATCGCCGCAGTGGAGCCTCTTGGGTATCCAGTTGACATCTCAGGGCAACTGGGGCCAGCTGGTAGGTCAAGAGTCAGGAAGACCATCCTGTCTAATGTGCAGTCTGGCTGGAAAGCAGACACATAGCAGTCCCCGTTCCAGTCTGTGTACCGCTCAGACAATTGCCTTAGACACGCTGAGATGAACTGCTGATGATCCTTCACCCATCTTGTCTCCCTTCTGGCCGCTGAGGAGTGGAGTGGTGGAGTGGGCCGTCATTATGCGGCAGGGAGCTACACACTTAGGTAAACAGCCCTAGCTCTCAATTTAAACTGTCTGAGTGTCTGACATTTTAATCCATCTAAAAGCTTTCTTCAGAAATGAGCCGGCTGCTGGCGGTCACTTGTCAGCTTTAAGGGGGTGAGCTGAGCTAAGAGCCGCTGCCGGAATAAACGCAGTTGTGTCTAGATTTGCAAAGTGGGAGCTACGCAGAGCAGCTGCGGTGGGCCGACGAGGAAAATGGCAGTTGGGCTTCAAGTTCTAAATCTCCATGCTGACTTTTTCCTAGTCCTGTGTGTACTTTTACATTGTTTTGACGAATTAGAGTTTTATGGGCAATAATGCGCTGTCAGCCACGCGACTTTATGGAATCAAAGAGAGACTAGGGGAGTCTCTCATAATTTAAGAAATAGGGGCACCCTGACCACTTACTTTTTCTTTCTTTTTAAATAATAAGCACAAAGACAGTACACCAATAAATCAAAGATGTTTATCCCATAGTCATGGCTCCTGCAGTCCCCTTGGGTCTTGTAATGTTACCCCTCTGGCTAAAAGAATACATTTGCCCCTGAATGATGTCGTTAATTTTACCATACTTCCGTGCTTTGTAATGCGTAGGTTGTATTATGGGAGGAGAAGGGAAACAAATAAACCAAGTTGAATGTATAATATGGCCGTTAAGTTTGTTCAGATTTGGTTTGGGCTAGAAATGTTAAACATAAAAGCCCTTTGATGATTTTGTGCTTTCAAACATAGAACCAGAGACTCGATATACTTAGTTACGACTGTCTCCAGAAAGAACATTAAGAAATGAAGATTATGTGCATCGGGAGCAGCACAAAGAGGAGGGAATATTTAAATCAAATCTTTTTTCTATATATTTTTATTTTAGTAAAAATGCCACTTTTGGGCTTCCCTCATGGTGCAGTGGTTAAGAATCCGCCTGCCAATGCAGGGGACACGGGTTCAAGCCCTGGTCTGGGAAGATCCCACATGCCGCGGAGCAACTAAGCCCGTGTGCCACAACTACTGAGCCCTTGTGCCACAACTACTGAAGCCCGCATGCCTAGAGCCCGTGCTCTGCAACAAGAGAAGTCACCACAGTGGGAAGCCCGCGCACCGCAATGAAGAGCAGCCCCCGCTCGCCGCAACTAGAGAACGCCCGTGCACAGCAATGAAGACCCAATGCAGCCAAAAATAAATAAAATTAAAAAAAAAAAATGCCACTTTTAAGAAGTGAAAGATTTTAATTAAGGACTCTAATTAAAGAGTCTGGGAGTATAATCCGTAAAAACACTGACTCACTACGCTGTACACCGGAAACTAACATTGTAATGTAACGATAATAAAAACTTTTTTTAATTAAAAAATTTTTGAAGTGTTCGGATGTCCTATTAATTAAGAGGAAAAATAAAAGCCAAATAAGGTAGAAATAGATTTTCTCTTCCCTGTTAATTCTTCATACAGCAAATTGTCAGTTTGTTTCTAATACATCCTAAAAAATGGTATATCCTATTCAGGGCAGTTCAAAGCAAGTTTGTGGAATTGTCAAGATTTTTTTTTTATTTTTGGAGTTCTCTGGCTCTTCCAATCTGTCCTTCTTCTGCCCCTTATTCCCTCACACTCTTCCCCTCACCCAGCCAAAACTTTCCTCTGGAAAGAATCTGATAACAATCACTTACACCTTCATGGGTACATACGTCAAAATAGAAAGTCCACCAGGGGCAGTGACATTTTAAGACATATCTGAGTTTGAAATGAAAAGGCTTGGATTTCAAAATACAAAAATATTCTGAATCATAAGAGGAAATAGAGAAGGTATTTGGGAAGCAGAAATTCCTTCCAGAACACCTTGGAAATAACCCAGGCTGGGCAAGTGATGGAGATGTGGTCTCATCTGATGACAAGTTATTATGAATGCATGGCTGTATCTGTGTAGCTGTGAGGAGCCTGGGTGCTGGTGTCAGAGCTGCAGAGTCCCCATTCTATCCTGTACTCATTGTATGAATTTGGGCAAGACTCCGTCTTCTTATTTGTAATAAGTTGCTCATAATGGTGCCGACACCATCCAGGCTGGTGGGAGGATGAGAAAATATCCTGCATGCTTAGCACAGTGTATAGGGCAGGGTCAGCCCTCAGTACATCTTAACCATTATTATTTTTCCTGTGACAAGTAAACACAAACCTAGGCTTTAGGAGACTAGGCTTCCTGTGTATATACTTATTTTGCCTGGTTTTTATTTCTTGAAGAATTTTCCCTGGCAGGGGATTTCCCTGGTGGTGCATTGGTTAAGATTCCGCCTGCCAATGCCGGGGACACGGGTTCGGGCCCTGGTGCGGGAAGATCCCACATGCCGCGGAGCAACTAAGCCCGTGGGCCACAACTACTGAGCCCGCGTGCCACAACTACTGAAGCCTGTGCGCCTAGAGCCTGTGCTCTGCAACAGGAGAAGCCACTGCAATAAGAGGCCCGGGCACCGCAATGAAGAGTAGCCCCTGCTTGCCTCAACTAGAGAAAGCCTGAGGGCAGCAACAAAGACCCAAGGCTGCGATAAATAAATAAATAAATAAATTTATTAAAAAAACAAAAAAGGATTTTCCCTGGCGGTCCAGTGTTACTCTGCGCTTTCACTGAGGAGGCCCGGGTTCGATCCCTGGTTGGAAAACTAAGATTCCACAAGCTGCGCAGCAACCAAAAAAAAAAAAAAAAGTTGTTTAAAAAAAAAAAAGTTTCAAGTTATTTGGAAAATATCATTACAGTGTCCCCAGTGCTTGTGCCTGTAACTGCAGTAAATAACACTCTAGGGAAGGACCTTAAGATTAGGGAAGGAACAGAGGGCCTTAATCTTGCTAGGCTGGAATTTAAAGCCTTGTAGCTGCCATTACTTTTATTCACCCTCCCTTAATTTCAAATTCAGCACACATTATTAAGTGCCTGTTTACTGAGGCCCTAGGCTAGGAACATTACTTTGCTTAACCATCACGCAGTAATGTAAGACCCAAGGCAGCCAAAAATAAATAAATACTTATTTATTTATTATTGTCTGGACTTTTAAAATGAGGAAACCAAGCTTAATAAGATCTGAGGTCCTTGTCTAAATCACCCAGTAGTATTTGGTTAAGACCGAGAATTTAGGCATTGTTTTCTTTAGATTGAAATCTAGTCACTGATTTTTTTAAGGTTCTCTTGGAAGACCAGTTCCCAGTTTCGAATAGTTGAGTTTTCCCCAATCTTTTAGTTCTCAAAAGAATATAAACGATCTCTCATTGTATCATATCCAAACACAGGAGGGAATACATGGCAGAGTGTGGTACCGCATTAAGTTGGCTCCAGGTGGTTTAATAGAATGAAAACGCCCCTAGATGCCCGAAGTTACCCGCGGATGGAGATCTAGGCGCGTGCTCGAGTGCGCATGCTGAGGTCTTGCCTAAGCCTCAAAGGGGAGGGAAAGGTACACATTTATCTCGGCTTCTTGAGGGTGGGGAAACTGAGTCTTTGCTCATTTGAAAACAATTTCCAAAGCAAGCAGGAGTTAATACAAAAGGATTGGATTCGTTGGGTTCAGGCAGTGTGTGTGTGTGTGTGTGTGTGTGTGTGTGTGTGTGTGTGTGTGCGCGCGCGCGAATGCGCCTGCGCACATATACTTCTTTTAATAGGTAATCACAAAGATGTATCTTATCTCAGCGTGAGGCAGGACATCCTGAATGTAAAAGCCATAAAATGAATTGCAAAGGGAAAATACTTGTCCATTTATAAGTTAATTATTTGCCACAAATATAAGAGGAGCTTTAGAACTTGATAAGACATAAGCTAGCAATCCAAAAGAGAAGGGCGAGGACGCAAATGCACTATTTCCAGAAAAAATGTACAATGGCCAAAAATTAAAACAAAACAAAAAACCACTGTTTAGCATCCTATTAATCAGACAACTACAAGTCAAAGCAGTGATAATATGTCCTTGGACTATCAAATAACAAAGGTTTAAATAATGATAATGTTCAATATTAATGAAGATCTGGAGAATTGGCTGTTGTCACAAACTGATGGAGGGAGTGTGGTCTTAAAAATTGTTCATATACACGGAACAAAATAAGGTATAGGGACATATTTTCTGTTTTTGGTCACACTGCATGGCATGTGGGATCTTAGTTCCCCGATCAGGGGTGGAACCCACGCCCCCTCCATTGGAAGCGCACTGTCTTAACCACTGGACCGCCAGGGAAGTCCCAGGGACATATTTTAAGGAAATATTACAATAAGGGACAAAAATTTATGTATAGGAATATTTATTGCCATATTATTAATACTAATAAGAAACCGGAAATCTATTCACATGTCCAACAAGATGAGATAAACACATTATAATTCATACATGTGAAAGAATATTAAGAAGTTTTTCAAATGAGTCGTGGAATATTTAATGACTTGAAAGTATGCTTTTAAAATATATACTATTCAATTAAAAACAGGATGTAATATTACATAGACATGATCCCAATTTAGGTAAAATGTCCCATGAACATGTATGCATGCATTGAAAAGTCTGGAACAGAATATGCTAAGATATTAACAGCAAATTTCTTTGGCGATTTTCTAAGAATTTTACTAGTGTAAAATTGTTTTGGCTTTTCTGCACTAGGCATGTTTGACCCTGAAGCCACCCCCACCCACCTCCTCATTCACCCCTCACCATCCTTTGTAACTTTGAAAGAGTCTGGAAGGATCTTCATGACCATTCACTTAGTTTTTATTAGGCATGTGTATGTGTGTGACACCTACACCAGCTTCTGACCTGGGCCTTATTTCTGGGTCAGAGAGCTGGCTGCCTGTTTGTTTTTGTTTTTGTTTTTTTTTCTTGCTGTTGTTGGTTTTGTGCCTCAGTGGGGCATTCATTTTTCCAGATTTTTACTATTGAGCTTTCTAGACAAGAGACCTGATGAAGTCTTCATTTAGAGGGCTTCTCTGGAGGCGGTTGTGTATTTCCTTTGTCCTGAGTCTCTGCTGAGAGAAAGTAAATGGTACTTTCAGCTACAGCACACACAACTGGCTGTCTGCTGTCACTGAAGTCATAACTAATAGCATCCTGTGATTACATGTGTTGGGATTTTTCTGCCTTCAGCCTCATTTGCTCTAAGTATACTTTGTGAATTTTAAGAAAGGCTTGTGACATCATAGAATGTCAGACATATGATGAAACACCATCTCTATAATAGAAACCTATATAAACATTATAAAAATCTCAGGTTATATGCTTTACTGAGAACCACTCTCAGCCTCGGAAACTACTATCTTTGATGAAAAAATGGGCATATAATATCTATCTCCTTCTTCTCCCCTCACCCTCAATTTTGGTATCATTTGGATGGATGGAAACTGTAGGGGCTCAAATATAATTACTTTATAAATAATGAATAAGGTACTACTATTATTACTTTTAAAAAATCCCATTTTGGAATGTCTCTTGATAGCTGAAGTTTAATTTAGCCAAATAACTGTTCTGCATTAGCTAAAGCAGCCCATTATTTTTAGGCTCAGAAGATATTTCCAGCTGTACTGAGACAGTGGTGATCTATCACTCTTTCTGGGGCTACTTTCTTGGCCTGCCAGTGATATATCTGGACTTATTACTTTCCGGTGGTAGTAGGGTTAAGATGAGTTTAGTACTGTATTATCCAAGTATCCATGGGAGAGCCTATGCAATTCAATTCAATGCTGTCTTCTCTTGAACTCTTTTTTTAGAGTTCAAGTACTAAATAAACTCCTTTTTAATACTTTCGGTATGAAGTTAAGTGAATATATCACACATAGATAGTTAGTATAGACTTGCTCACTATGTAAATAGGCTATGTAAATAGCTCTAGCTGACTATAATATACATATATTTAAAGAAAACCTACCAAAATTAACTGTGATTATTTCTGTGTGAAGATTTATGAAAATCATAATATATTTTCTTCTGTATACATTTTTGTAACTTCTAAAGTAGGCATCTATCATTTCTGCAACCAGAAAAAAAGAGTTGGTTGAAACAGAATGTGTGTCTTTTTGAAGGCTTTGCCCTGATCTCACAGAATGCATTATGAGACATTTCAACCGTACACAGAGGGATTTCAATTTGATGACCTGGCTCCTATCATATCATTAAAAATAATTGACTGAAAATGCAATCCTGGGAGCTTTATTACTTCTATTCTGGCCTCTGTGGTTCACAGCAGGGAAGCTGATACTTAGGTAATTAGAGGGCACCTAATATCCTGATCCCAGACACACTGTAAGACTCGTTCCACTGTGAGCAAGAACCCACATGACATAAATCTAGCCAGAAGATGCAAAATCTAAACAGATAGCAGGGGCTTCCAATTTTTCTCAGAAGTATCTTTAGTATTTCCTCTCTAGATAGTAAACCCCGATGCTGAAAAATACCAAGTTCAGCCTCCATATTGCCCATCAATTCAAAAGCAGAAGCCCTAGAAGTAGCCCTCCACCGTCCACTAACGTGGTTTGCAGCCACAGAATAGTAACTTGGTTTAGATTAAAATGTCATCCATCCCTTAGCCCAGATGGTTCTCAGGCATTCATGGTGTGAACACGAGCACTTGAATGTCAGAAGCCCTTAGGACCAGGAGCTAGGCGCTAAGCACCTGGTCTGGAGGATGCCTGGAGTTTCTCCATACCTCTCCTCACTCTACCCCCATCTCTGGGCACTGATGGTCAGGGAGCACTTCTTTGCCCCCAGTTGAAAAGATAACCCCGTTCTTTCTTGTCACTTTAACTAATGGAATTACAGTAAGGCTCTGCATTCCCAACACATTTTACTTTACCCTTCCAAAGCTCCATCCTTAAGCTCCTAGAAAATCCTCTTTGTGTTAGAAAGCATGTCTAGAACTGGACTCCCATGTAGCCTTGATCTCTGATGCTCAGGACTTCAGCTTCTGCTCTCAGTTTGAATCATAACCGTGTTAGCAGCAACCCCCTAATAATGATCTCTCTCCTTTTAACCTTAAAAGTTTTCTTTCTGGCACTTTTTCCTAAAAATGGTATCTAGCCAGCCACCTCTAGTACAATCTTTCCCACCTTTTCACTAAAAATATTCATTCACTTAATAGGTGAAAATGTACCATCTCCAAAACTAGCACAGATGCTCAGCCTAATGCCAGGATCTGGGAGGCTGAGGGAACGGAAGCTCAGACAGGTCAAATACGCATGTCTGTCTTGCCCTTTCATTGTGACACACTGTGTAGAGCACTCCTTGATGGTGTTATTAATATTGAAATGTGTTTATTCTACCAGGAATAAATTGTAAATGTAGTACACTCCTATCATATACCAATCAAAACATTTTTAACTTGACAAAATGCATCTAAAGTTCATCTAGAAGAATAAACACTTGAGAATGACTAAAAATATTTTGGAAAAGGAAAATAATGACGGGGACTTGCCATACCAGATACCACAGCAGAGAGATGAAAGAGAATAAAAGTACATATATAGACTCTAGTGTATACAATGTTTCAGTATAAGATAAAAAACAATGGTAGTTTGTGTCAGTTCAAGAAAAAATGGTTTATTTAATAAATGATGTTGAGGACTTCCCTGGTGGTGCAGTGGTTAGGAATCCACCTGCCAATGCAGGGGACATGGGTTCGAGCCCTGGTCCAGGAAGATCCCACATGCTGAAGAGCAACTAAGCCTGTGTGTCACAACTACTGAGCCTGTGCTCTAGAGCCCGCGAGCCACAACTACTGAAGCCCGTGTGCCTAGAGCCTGTGCTCCACAACAAGAGAAGCCACTGCAATGAGAAGCCTGTGCACCGCGAAGAAGAGCAGCCCCTGCTTGCAGCAACTAGAGGAAAAAACCTGAGCACAGCAACGAAGACCCAGTGCAGCCAAAAATAAAATAAATTAATTTTAAGAAGACAAAGATTAGAAGGAAGAGGAGAATTAAGTGTTTGAATACAGAAAATATTTTAAACTGTTATAGTAAAAAACCCTCTTAAGTAAAATTGAAAGGCAGACAACAAACTGAAAAAACAGCTGAAGGCATCGCATGTTCTGATTTCAAACTGTATTGCAAAGCTATAGTAATCAAAACAGTATGGTATTGGCATAAAAACAGACAATGAATCAGAGAGCCCAGAAATAAATTCATGCATATATGGTCAATTAATTTATGACAAAAGAGCCAAGAATATACAATGGGGAAAGGATAGTCTCTTCAATAAATGGTGCTGGGAAAACTGGACAGCCACATGCAAAAGAATAAAACTACATCCCTATCTTACACCACACACAAAAACCAACTCAAGTTGGATGAAAGATCCTTAGCCCCAGAGGAGATTCTTCCACATGAAGGCCATCTCCCTCATGTTCAGATGTGGTCTCTGTAGGTGCAGAGAGTAGCAGTGACTTCCCCAGGGTTATGCAGCAAGTGAGTGGCACCCCTGTTTCCTGTGTGGTGCTCTCCCAGCCCGTCCATCCCCCCACACTGACTATCCTAAGTGCCACATCCTGAGACAAAAGAAGGCAGGATCTTTCTCACCCCACACAACATACCTTGTAGGAAACTGCTCCAAAGCGTTTGTAAGTCTATAAGCAAACATGTCTTGAGGGGCCAAATGGCAGGGGAAGTGGATTTTAGAAAACATTTATAAGGTTGAATCTACTTCTCAGATCGGATCACTTCCTCATGAAGAACTGGCACTTGCACCCACTTTAAAATCAAGTTTTCACTTCATACCAATCAGGATGGTTATTATTAAAAAAAAAACCTAAACAACAACAACAAAAAACAAAACCATGAAATAACAAGTGTTGGTGAGGATGTGAAAAATTTAGAACCCTTGTGACCTGTTGGTGGGGATGTAAAATGGTGCAGCTGCTGTGGAAAATAATATGGTGGTTCCTCAAAAAATTAAATACAGAATCACCAGATGATCCAGAACTTCTACTTCTGGGTATATACTCCAAAGAACTGAAAGCAGGGACTCACACAGGTATTTGTAAACCAATTTTAATTGCATCATTATTCACAATAGCCAAAAGGTAGAAATAACCCAAAAGCCCATCAACAGATGAATGGATAAACAAAAGTGATATGTACATAAAAAGGGTTATTCAATCTTAAAAAGGAAGGAAATTCTGATATGTGCTATAACAAGGATGAACCTTGAGGGCATTATGCTGTGTGAAATAAGTCAGTCACAAGAGGACAAATACTGTATAACTCCACTTCTATGAGTATCCAGAATAGGAAAATTCATAGAGACAGAAAGTAGAATAGTAGTTAGCAGGGACTGGGGGTGGGGTGGGTGGTAAGTGGGGAATTATTGTTTAATGGGTATGGTGTTTCAGTTTCGGAAGATGAAAAAGTTCTGGAGATGGAACCATCATAGTGGTGATGGTGGTACCTCCATGTGAATATACTTAATGCCACTGTACATTTAAAAATGATTAAAATGGTAAATTTTTAATGTATGCTTTACCAAATTTGAAAGAGAGTGACTTAAGAGACATAAAAAAATCAAGTTAAATTAGTTTCCAAGAAGTTCCCACATCATTCTCAGCACAGTAGTTGTTCCATGTTATTTTATAGTCTGCCATCACCTCTGTAGCCAGTGTATGATGTGTTTCAAGTCCCTTAAAAGGGCAGTGCTGAGCAATATTGAGGGTTGCTGTTTAGTAACGTCATTTCAGTCTTTGAGACATACTGTTATATCAAGCCCTTTCTTCAAGAATGAAATGGGGGGGCTTCCCTGGTGGCGCAGTGGTTGAGAATCTGCCTGCTAATGCAGGGCACACGGGTTCGAGCCCTGGTCTGGGAAGATCCCACATGCCGCGGAGCGACTAGTCCCGTGAGCCACAATTACTGAGCCTGCGCGTCTGGAGCCTGTGCTCCGCAACAAGAGAGGCCGCGATAGTGAGAGGCCCGCGCACCGCGATGAAGAGTGGCCCCCGCTTGCCACAACTAGAGAAAGCCCTCGCACAGAAACGAAGACCCAACACAGCCAAAAATAAATAAATAAATAAATAAAATTAAAAAAAAAAAAAAAAAAGAATGAAATGGGGGACGTTTTAAACAAATGGCTTCTTTCATTTTGTTGTATGCCATTTAACTGGTTCATATCTCTTTTTTAATCACTCAAGGGCAGAGGGCTGTGACTTTGGAGAGTTCTCAGATTGGATCTCCATTTCTCCTCCCACGGATTTCATTATTTGGACGATGGTGTTCTTATTAACACAAGAGTTCTAGATGATGCATCACAAGAACCAATGATAGAAGACAGGAACCTGATTCCACAAATGAGTACAAAACACTTTTGAAAGCTTGGGTAATCTGTGGTCTTTCAATTCTTGAGGCAGCGCACTCTCCCAATGGTCTCTCTGCCTCAGTTTCCTCTCCAACCAATTCCAGTTCAACCCATCCTTTGGTGCCGAAAATCTCTTCCTGGAGCACATCTTGGACACCTACTCAAAAGTAGTCCTTGGCTCTTGATGAAGCTTCCATGAGCTGCTCCAAACCTTCCCTGTGCCTCAACCAAACTGTTGCTCCTGGGTTTTCCAGTTCTGTGCTTCCACGCAGTGTTCCCTTTTCCCAGACAGTCCTCCTTCCTTCCTTCAAAGCCTAACACAAATGTTGGTTCTTTTGGGATACCTTTTCAGAGTCCCCAACAAGAAACAATCTCTTTCTCAATCCTGTGAACTCCTTTAAGGTGGTTCTATCTCTCCTACAGTATTCACTGTTTTCTATTTGACTTGATAATTTATTTACATGCCGTAAGTCCTCTATAGATGAAGTTGCTGGTGGACGGTGTGGATATCTGCTTTGGACTGACTGCTTGTGTCCTCTCCTAATTCTTACGTTGAAACTCTAATTCCTATTGTGATGATATTTGGAGGTGGGCCTTTGAGAGGTAATTAGGTCATGAAGGTGGAGCCCCCTTGAATGGGATTAGTGCCCTAATAAGAAGAGACGTGAGAGAGATAAGCCATTTCTCTCTCTCTCTGTCATGTAAGGACACAGCAAGAAGACCAGGAAGTGGGCTCTTGCTAGACACCAAATATGTTGGCACCTTGATCTTAGACTTCCCAGCCTCCTGAAGTGCAAAATGCATGGTGAAATAAATGTTTGTTGTTTAAGCCACTCAGTCTATGATATTCCATTATAGCAGCCCAAACTGGCTATGTCAGTATCTTATTTTTTATTTATTTATTTATTTATTTATTTATTTATTTTAGTATCTTATTAATATCTGTTTTTCAGAGACCCAGGCACATGGTAGGTGCTGATGGATGCTGAGGGAATGTTGAACAGAATATGTAATATCCAGTGACTCATTTCTGGAGTCACTTGTAGGATATATGTTCAATTTAAATCCTTAGCTGCATGTATATTAAAACAAAAAAACAGAATGCTTCATAATTTTACTTTGTTGGCATTCTCCCGTGGCCTTGAGGACTGATTCCTGCCCCTACCCTCCCCCAAACACCACCACTGTTGGCTTAAAATGAGAGCAGTAAGAGCTGAGCTTGAGATACATTGGAGCAATTATGTCCATGACTAGGAAAAATAGAATGATTGGTGCAATGGAAAGTAGCTGCAGTGCAGGTCGACAGCACACTTTTCAGCTATGAACTCAGCATATACGAGTCTGATTACAGCTAGGGGTGGGGGAGTGACAGTAGTGCAGTCCCTGCTCTTCCCCAAGGAGAAGTGCCCTGTGATGCAGGTTTGGGGATGGGACCAGTTTTTGGACTCCTTCTCTATGGAGCATGACTTGATGCTCATGATGCGTTCGGTGGGGTTTGGGAATCCGCATTGTAACTGAGGCCTCATGGTTCATTATCATAATGTTTGTCATTAATGGAGGCCTAACAGCGTGCTAGGTACTGCTCTGGGCATCTGTGCACTGCTAGCTCCCCCAGCCACCCTCGGGGGGAGGCAGGACTGTTAGCTCCAACTACAGACCTGGAAACAAAGGCTTACAGCAGTTAAGTGAGTTGGTCTGGCTCACAGCAAGGGCAAGTGGGAAAGGCTGACTATGAGCCAGCCTGCCTGCCTCCAAGCCCAGGCTCCCTACCCATCAGCATGCTGCACCCCCGCTCACATAAAGCCCTAGACTGAGGGTTGGGCCACTGGTGTCTCCCAGGCTGGTCAGGGAGTGGAAAAGTGCATTAACAGAGAAACGTGTCAAAAGTTCTGCTCCCAAAATGAATGCTTCAGGGATCCAGTATTTTATTTTATGACTCTACATGCAATTTTTGCAAATGGTATGTTTGGCTCCAGTGGATATTTCTTCACACCTTAATTAGTTCTAGTGACTGCTTTTATGTTGTTAGGCACTCAAGGAGAGAGAGACACCAGGAGTCCCGCTAATTTTCTTCTGTTCTGTGAACACAGTGTCTTTTTTTTTTTTTTTTTTAGCAAAGTCTTTTGACTTATCTATCAACAGTACTAGAGTCATCTAATTAATCTCATTTCTTTCTGAGAAACTGGGACACTCTCAATGGGCCATCAGAAAGGCCAAGGTTGATAGCTTTAAAGAGGAATATGTGAGGTCTTTCACAACCAGGCATCTGCTTCATCTCCACTCCCCCACCCTGGCTGCTTCTCCCAAATGCATCCTAAACTCCAGCAAACTGAGCCTCAAGCTCTCCCTGCTGTCATCTACATGCCGTTCCTTCTATCCAAAATACCCTTGGTTATTGGTCTGGCCATTGGATATGAGTCTGTCAGGACTCAGGTTGTTCCTGGTTTCTGGAGCAAGGCAGAGCTGCAGTAGTGCGGCAGCTGAGCACACTGACTTCCATATCAGACAGACCTCACTCAGTGTCCTACCTCTGTGACTTTGAACAAGCACCCTAACCTCAAGAGCATCCATGTTCCCATCTGTTAAATGGGTACAAGAGGAGAACCTTCAACATAGGGTAGCTGCTGAGATAAAATAATTCATGCGAAACTTTACCATAATTAGGAGCACACAGCTAGGCACTTGGCGAATGTTGGCTTCTTCGACTGTTGTCGGCTGGGATGTCCTCCCTGCCACTTCCTTTCCCACCCTCAGCCTAAATAAGCTGCCTCTTATTTATGATCCAGTTGCCTGTGTGTCAGCTCCAGCATAATAGTTACTGTACTGGTTATTATCAGATTGTTTTTCTTCTTTTTTAGACTGAAAACTCTTCCAAGACAGGGACCATGAGCTTAAATTCTTCATTTCAAATGCCTGGTACAGTAGCTAATATATACTAGGCATTTAATAAGTAAAGGGATGATTGACCTCTTATAGTTCCTTTATGCCTTTATGTATTACCTTTTACTTACCATGATCTCATTTGGGCATCACATGAGATAGGCATGGCAGAAAACCATATTTTATAGCAGAGGAGCAAATGAAATGAGCTTTCTAGGATCAACAGCAAATGAGCGACAGAGTTTGGGCTGAATTGCAGGTGCCCTGACTCTTCGTCTGGTGCTCCTTCAGGGAAGGCTGAGGAGCACGCAGATTAAGAGTATGGGCTTTGGAAGTAGCCAGACCTGATCGCAAAATCTGCCTCTCCTTCTCACCAGCTGTGACCTGGGACAAGTTATTTTTATGTCCCAATCAACCGTTTCCTAGTCCTGAAATGCTGGTGACGGCCGCGCCTATTTCAGAGCACAGCCCAGGCCCAGCGCCTCGTGAGAGTGCAGTCCATGGTGGCCATCATCGTGAGAATGCAATTGAAGTCCCTCATTACCGTACAGATGCCGAATCCCACAGAATGCATTGCAATCCCCAAACAGCCGATCTCAGAGAGCCAGACGAGCCTGTGAGTGGGTGCTGGTCCTGTCCCCCACACCAGGGCACGTTGCTGTGGAGAAAGAAAAGGACAGTCTATGTCGCTCTCCACTGTCTCCCCACTCTCATCTGTATACTGCCTAGTTCACTGGTACAAGGGTGCTGTCCGGGTGCACTGCGGTACCTTTCACGTCCCAACAATTTAATTTATCCCAGTCGCTGACGGTTTCTCCAACATATCTCCAGCTCAGCTCTTATTGCTACGTTTCACTCGGAGAGGGAGTGGAGGGTGGGAATCATTTGTCAAGGATATGGGAGAATAAGACATCCAACTTTCTGCAATAAAGAGGATGAAGCCTTCTGTTTTGCTTTCATACTGCAGCCAGGGATTCAAAGTGGACATACGCTGAGTAAGAGGCTCCCAGAATTAAAGTCACTGGACTTCTGCACTTTTTAAAAGATGTTTTGCTCATTGAGTCAACATTTGTTTAACTCCTAGTAAGCACCAGACTTGGGGAGTTCAGAAGTGAGAGATAAACTATACAACCTCCCAAGCAAATAGCTATATAAAAGGAAAATGAGGTGAATAAGGAAATATTCAAAGACAAAATAGAAGTCTGTGGGAGCTGAGTTACTGCAGTTCAGAGGAGAGAAAGGAGCAGACATCTGAATTCAACCTTGAAGGGTGGGGAAAAAGCAGTGCAGTGAAAGGGCACCGTATAAGTGACGGCAAGGGGAGGTTTGGGGCAGCTCATGGAAGGGGTGAGAGCAGACAATGACGTTGCTGATCAGGGGCTGATGACAATATCAGATCTGCCCTCCAGGGGGACCTTCAGCAGCAGTGGGTGTGTGGACTGAGGCTGGGGGGAGACTGAGGCAGAGGGAACTTTGGATGAATGTGTTGCTTCAAAAATCAAGGACGCTGGGAGCCTCTTCTCTCTTAAGTGTTTTGTACTCAGTTATGGAGCCATCGGTTCTTCTGTTGAATTGTCCTGGATCCTGGTGCTAATTTTAGCATCAAAATCCAGATACAGAAAATTATTAAAGAAGGGATGAAAAGTCATACGATGGCTGAAGTCAGAGCACAAAGCTCAGTCTGAGTGAGTCATCGAAGCAAGAGACACCAAGCCAGTAAATAACATTAACCTGATGAAAAGAGCCATTTGTTTACAATACCCCCTACCCCTTTCTTTCTTGATGTGGAGGCTAAACAAAGCACACGTAATGAAGCTGAAGAGGATTTGTTAAACAGCAACCCTTAAACATTACCCAGCAACGTTTATGAAGCGCTGTCACAGGCTCATTCCTGCGAGGTTGAGAAGGGCAATTCAAGATGGGGTAATGAAAAAAAAAAAAAAAAGATGGGGTAATGGAGGTGAGCCAGCCTTCACACCCTGCTCAGGTCAGAAGCAACATCAGGACCAGTGCCTAGAAGCCCACTGAATCTACTTAGTGGACCTCTCAATCTGTTCATGGGAAGGATGGGCAGAGATAGACATCTGGATGAAGGGATGCTTTCTTGGGACTTCCCTGGTGGCACAGTGGTTAAGACTCCACGCTCCCAATGCAGGGGGCCCAGGTTTGATCCCTGGTCAGGGAACTAGATCCCACATGCATGCTACAACTAAGTAGCCCATTAGCCGTAACTAAGTAGCCTGTAAGCCGCAACTATGGAACCCATGAGCTGCAGCTAAGGAGACTGTCTGCTGCAACTAAGACCCGGAGCAACCAAATAAATAAATAAATAAATATTTAAAAGAAACAAAAGGGATGCTTTCTTCACAGGAAACCAGTCAGAGCTGGCCAGCTGGAAGATGAGGTTTGCATTTGTGTTTTGAAGCCAAGAAGAGTTGTTGTAACATCCCACAGCTACTTAAGCTGGCTTGGGATCATGGCTAGTTTGGCTCTGATGGCTTTTGTCTGTATCTATGGCCAACAGAGAATGGGCCCTCAAGTAGCTCAGCAAGGAGAAGCATTCTAAAAGATCCAGGGTGAAAGAGGAGTGAGTAGGTAGGCAGGGATCACTGAGAACGTGGTGGCATGACTAAGGCTCTTCTGATGGTCTCAGAGTGATCGTCTTAGGCTTTACCTTCCATGGCCCCCATGAGAAAATTTCATGCATCAGAATAATAATGATCCTGAGATGCAAATTATAAAGAGTACACTGCATAAGTGCTCCTAATGAGCTTTACGGATTCAGGAGAAACATTTATTTGCTGAGGCAGCCTAGTTGTAAAAATAATGTATAAAGTAATTAACTACTTGATAAGAAGCTAACTCTTACATTAGAAATTTATTTAAAGTAGTAATGATTCTACTGTATGCTAGGAACGTCAGTAATAATTATAAATGATATTCAAACTACATCATCGACACTGGATATACAATTCCTCTAAAATTTGGTACAGCAACTTTCAGCTTGGAGAGCTCTTAAAAATAAGTTAGATAATCATTTGCCTTTATAATATAAAGTAACACTAAAAGACCACCCTTATCTTTTCCCCAAAGATCTCCCCTGTTTAACAGTCAATTACCTGGAATTCTATCACTAACGATTTAGTCTTGTTGAAATAGATTTCTAGGCCCAAGATGGAGTCACTCCTGCTCAGGGTGCTACGTCAGCAAACCAAAACTTAGGTATCTTTGGCGTCCCTGTAAATACTCCTCCAGTTGACCAGAAATGCAGTATATCCAGTCAGCCAATCTCCAAACACCAAGCCAACTATGGGCTCTATACTTATCTCCTGTTCCTTCTTAGCCTAATCAAGGCCTCAGGAAACATGTTTTCTATGCTTTCTATTTCTATTTTTCTCTTCCTTGTTCTTTATTCTTTATCCTATAAAAGTTTCCTGTCTTCATCCCATTTTGCAGTTCTCTACCAGAGAATGTCTGCTTCATGATGTGTTAAATAAAGTTTGAATCACTTATATTGTCTTCTTAAACATTTTTAACAGTCATTTGGGGGTGACTCTCTAGGTATCCTGGTTTTTGAAAGCATAACCTCTTTCTGGAAGAGTTGGAAGTACTGCTATCATTTAAAGGTCTAAATTCATACTGCAGTATACTTATTTCACCACTAGATGTTGATCTTGCCGTTTTGATAAAGTTGAAAGGTTGTTTTGCCCTTTAGAAAAAATGTTAAGCGTGTTTTTTAAGATACAGAAAACTTCTTAAAAAGATCCAACTAATCTGACTAGTTCTTAATAAATAGCATAGACAACTGTATAAAAAGCTATCCAACAGATTGAACCCAAGACTTTTCTGTCTAGTGCTTCCTAAGACTGTACTTGTATCTTCATTTAGAGTTCTGTGCATGAGTTTCTTGGATGACCTACTGTGGGTTTAACAGAATCTAAGCCTCTGATTTCAAAACTGAGCCTTGCAGGTTTGCCCAGAAGCTAAGATCTTCTGAATTAGGAGCATGGGGTTTGCAATGAGCTAATTGGCACTTAAGTTATTTGAATTAAACTATTCTCAGTTCATTTAATAAGACTGCCTTTTGATTTTTTTTCTTGCTTCCTTTCAACAACCAAGTTGAACAACAACAAAAATAAGTGAAATGTAAAATGAATCTGTCTCTTGCTTCTTTATTGACCTGAATGTTTAGTCCATCAGGAAAATGCTTGTACAATTACATGTATATAGCTCCAGAAAAACTTAGCAAGCTGAAGGAAAGCTGGGGAAATTTAGCAGTCCAGTTTAGAAGAGAGCATCAATTAGTCATCTTTGTTTAGAAGATGATAGGCAAGTTTACAGCTTGGAAACTAGCTGAAATCTTATAACCAAAACAACAACAAAAAATGATAGTACACAAAATAAACAACAATATACCTTTACCTACAAAGGAGTCAAAACATAAAATCATGTACAGTTAATGAGTCTTTCGGGACTCAAGGTCAAGACGTTGACAATAAATCAACAGAGAAGCTACCAAATATTTATTGTCCACCAATTATTACCCAAGTAACATAATAGATAGTTTACATACATTATCTTATTAAACCCCCCAACATATCGATAGGCATACTTGACTCTGTGTACAGAAAAGAAAATTAAAACTCAGAAGAGTTATTTCTTCGAGACCCTCCAGTTAGTAAGTTGTGAAACTGAGATGTGAATGCAAGTCTTTGGACTTGAAATCCAGGGTCCCTTCCCCACACTGCAGCTACTCACATGGGAATTTTCACTGAGGAAATGATGTTATTGGGCACACATACCCACTTGCAGCTGTCTGAGTAGGACTATTACATAATACAATACATGCAATGGAATATTATTTAGCCTTAAAAAAGAAGAAAATCCCATCATATGCTATAACATGGATGAACCTAGAGGACACTATGCTAAATGAAATAGCCAGTCAGGAAAAAAAAATACTGTATGATTCCACTTATATAAGGTCTCTAAAGTTGTCAAAGTCATAGAAGCAGAAAGCAGAATGGTGACTGCCAAGGCATAGGGGGAGGGGGAAATGGGGAGCTGTTGTTTAATGGCTATAGAGTTTCAGTTTTGCAAGATGAAAAAAGTTGTAGAGATCTGTTGTAAAACAATGTGAATATACTTAACTGTACACTGAAAAATTGTTAACAAAAATTTTATGTTATGTATTTTTTTTTACTATAATTAAATTTTAAAAAAGGAGAATATGCAAAAAAGTCTACAAATAATAAATGCTGGAGAGGGTGTAGAGAAAAGGGAACCCTCTTACGCTGTTGGTGGGAATGTAAATTGGTGCAGCCACTGTGGAAAACAGCATGGAGGTTCCTTAAAAAACTAAAAATAGAGCTACCATATGAACCAGCAATTTCACTCTTGGGCATATATCCAGAAAAGCTGAAAATTTTAATTCAGAAAGATACATGCACCCCAATATTCATAGCAGCACTATTTACAATAGTCAAGACATGGAAGCCACCTAATGTCCATCAACAGATGAATGGATAAAGAAGATGTGGTGTATATATAATGGACTCAGCCATAAAAAAGAATGAAATAATGCCATTTGCAGCAACATGGATGGATCTGGAGATTATCATACTAGGTGAAGTAAGTCAGACAGAGAAAGACAAATATTATATGATATCACTTATATGTGGAATCTAAAAAAATACAGACAAACTTATTTACAAAACAGAAATAGACTCACAGACATAGAAAGCAAACTTATGGCTATCAAGGGGGAAGGACAAATTAGGAGTATGGGATTAACAGATACACGCTACTATATATAAAATAGATAAACAACAAGGATTTACTGTATAGCACAGGGAACTATATTGTAATAAACTATAGTGGAAAAGAATCAAAAAAAGAATACAGATATATACATATATATTTATAACCAAATCACTTTGCTGTACACCTGAAACTAACACAATATTGTAAATCAACTATACTTCAACAAAAAAAGAAAAGATGCAAACAAGTAATATGAGTAATGAAGAAGGAGACATAACTATGGATAAAACAAAGACATAATATTGAGGTGATCATTTTGTAATATACACAGATATTGAAGCATTATGTTGTACACCTGATACTAATATGATTTTATATGTCAACTATATACCTCATTAAAAATAATAAAATAAGATAAAATAAGACCCTAAGAACAGAAATAAGCATCTATGAAAAGAGGTGGGAGAGAAGCATTTCAGGCAGAGGGAACAGAGCATGCTAAGGGTGTATGTTTAGAAAGTGAGGAAAAGAGAAAAGTATAGATTTGTTTCTTTCTCTTTACAAGAAAGAAAACAAACCAGAAAGTGGGTTTATAGAATTTTATAACTTCAAAAAACCCCCAAGACATGAAAATAATAAAGGAATATCACCAATACCAATAGTTTTATGTTAACATAACTGAAAATTTAGAATGTACAATTGTCTGTAAAAATATTAAGTCCTAATATTTACTCAAGAAGAGATAGAGAACCTTAATGATTCTGTAACCGTTAAGATATTGATTTTTTTCAGTAGTTAAAATTTACACAAAATAAAACACCATACATGGATGATTTTATAAGCAAATTCTATTAAACATCCAAGAAACAGATAGCCCAAAGTTATGTAAATCTTTCCAAAAAATAAAACATGAGGAAACTACTAAAGTCAGTTAATTAGGTTAGCCAAGATCAGGCAAGGAATATGGGAGAAAGTAGAGGTTAACCTCACTTTATGAATATATATGCAAAAATTTTAAATACATATAGACAAACTGAACCTAAGAATGAATGTATGTATGTATACATGAGTATGTATATCTATGTTTATCTATCTAATCGCAGGAATGTAAAGATGAATTAACAATAGAAACCTATTAATCTAATTGATCACATTTACAGAATAAAGGAAAAGGACATATGATTGTGTTTATTAGCGGCTGATATGTCTATGTTATTATAGATATATCCATATTATTTATAGATATGAATTTCAAAAGCATGCTAGGGAATGAGTAATACTAAACTCAGTCTGCTGCTTCTCTCTGGAAAAGAAAGATGGGAAAGAGATAGAGGAAAGCTATGTAGGAGTCTTTGTACCCATAATTTTTGTTTTAAGATTCTAAGTAAATCTGACAAAATGTTAAGATTTTAAAGATGAGCAAGAGATATATGGTGTTTATTATAATGTTCTTTACATTTTTCTACGAGATGTAATAAAAAAAAGATCCTTCCGGGGCTGGTCATGCCTACCTAGAAGTTTTTCAATAAAAAACTGTCATTCATATTTTAAAAGGTACATTACCATTGTTTAATCCTGAAAGGAAACAGATTGAAATATGACCCATGAAATATATATATATATTTAGTTCCTTTGGTGCTTACTATTTTTTTTTCTTTCTTACCAATTTTTTTTTAACATCTTTATTGGAGTATAATTGCTTTACAATGGTGTGTTAGTTTCTGCTTTATAACAAAGTGAATCAGTTATACATATACAATATGTTCCCATTTCTCTTCCCTCTTGCATCTCCCTCCCTCCCACCCTCCCTATCCCACCCCTCTAGGTGGTCACAAAGCACCGAGCTGATCTCCCTGTGCTATGAGGCTGCTTCCCACTAGTTATCAATTTTACATTTGGTAGTGTATATATGTCCATGCCACTCTCTCACTTTGTCCCAGCTTACCCTTCCCGCTCCCCGTGTCCTCAAGTCCATTCTCTAGTAGGTCTGCGTCTTTATTCCCATCCTGCCCCTAGGTTCTTCATAACCATTTTTTTTTATTCCATATATATATATATATATGTTAGCATACGGTATTTGTTTTTCTCTTTCTGACTTATTTCACTCTGTAAGACAGACTCTAGGTCCATCCACCTCCTACAAATAACTCAATTTCGTTTCTTTTCATGGCTGAGTAATATTCCATTGTATATATGTGCCACATCTTCTTTATCCTTTCTTACCGATTTTGATTATCAGCTTATTTGACACTAGTCATTGGATTGGGCCAGTGAAAATGTGGGTAGAGTTGATTTAAACACTTTGTAGGGAATTCCCTAGCAGTCCAGGGGTTAGGACTCTGTGCTCTCACTGCTGAGGGCCCAGGTTCAATCCCTGGCTAGGGAACTAAGATCCCACAAGCCACACAACATGGCCAAAAAAACCCCCCCAAAACAAAAACAAACAAATAAACAAATAAAAACCAAAAAAATCCCCCAAAACAAAAACAACAAAAAAACACTTTGTAAAAATCTTTTTAATATATGAGATGCAATAATAGAATAATAAAACTAATTCAAGATGTTGAACTGAATGTATTCATCCTCTCTGCTGAGACACCATTAAATGACAATTAAGAAATTAAAAAAGATATAATCTCACAACAGCTTACGGGACAGGGGAAAAAAAGAGTTCAACCCATTTCTGAAAGTCAGTTGCAGATAAAAAGGTTTTGATCTGTGAAGCGAAGTGAAGAAGGCAAAGCCCCCAGTTTGCATGGAGGGCCCTGCAATAAGGAGGGTGCTGACCTGCTCAGGAACAGCCCTGGAGAGGCTGCAGTGCAGAGACTGCAGACCAACAGAGGAGCAGGGTGGAGAGGGGCACAGAGATTGATGGGTGGTCTTATGGAATGGAGATCACCCACTCTCTTCCCCTAACTCCCCGTTACCAGCCCCAAGCAGGACTGCTTTCAGTCACTTGGACCACTTCTGCTCCCCCAGCCCCATAGCACCACATAAGTACAGTACTATGGGAAAGGGACAGAGTTTTCTGAAGAAACTGACCAAATTGTGTAGGGAGAACTATGGAAGTGAGGTATTAGTGCCTCAGAATAAAGTCTTCCACATTCAACCATTTGGTGGTAGTGGTACAAGGCTGCTTACAAAGGTCAAATCTCATCCTCTCATACAAAAATCATATAAATGGATCATAGACTGTGTTTTTGTGACTGGCTTCTTTCACATAATGTTTCATAATGTTTTCAAGGTTCCTCCACACTGCAGCATGTATTGGTACTTCCTTTTTTTTTTTTTTAATTTATTTATTTATTTTATTTATGGCTGTGTTGGGTCTTCATTTCTGTGCGAGGGCTTTCTCCAGTTGCGGCAAGTGGGGGCCACTCTTCATCGTGGTGCGCGGGCCTCTCACTATCGTGGCCTCTCTTGTTGCGGAGCACAGGCTCCAGACGCGCAGGCTCAGTAATTGTGGCTCACGGGCTTAGTTGCTCCGCGGCATATGGGATCTTCCCAGACCAGGGCTTGAACCCGTGTCCCCTGCATTAGCAGGCAGATTCTCAACCACTGCGCCACCAGGGAAGCCCGGTACTTCCTTTTTAATGCCAAATAAAATTCCATCACTAAATCATATTTTATTTATCCAGCTGATGGACATTTGGGTTGTTTTGGCCATTATGAATAATTCTGCTATGAATATTATGTGCAAATCTTTGTGTGGACATAGGTTTTCATTTCTTTTGGGTAGATTCCTAAGAGTAGAATTGCTGGATCATATGGCAACTCTTTTTAATATTTTGAGAAACTGCCAAACTTTTCCAAGGTAGCTGAACTATTTAACTTACCCACCAGCAATGTTTGAGGCTCCAGTTTCTCCACATCCTCGCCAACACTTGTTACTGTCTGTCTTCTTTATTATGTTCATTCTAATGGATGTGAGTTGATATCTCACGGTGGTTTTTTAAAATTATTTTTTTATTGAAGTATAGTTGATTTACAATGTTAATTTCTGCTGTACAGCCAAGTGACTCAGTTATACACATATATACATTCTTTTTTTATATTCTTTTCCATTATGGTTTATCTTAGGATAATGAATATAGTTCCCTGTGCTATACAGTTAAGATCTTGTTGTTTATCTATTTCATATGTAATAGTTTACATCTACTAACCCCAAACTCCCAGTCCATCCCTCCCCCACACCAGCTCCCCCTTGGCAACCTCAAATCTGTTCTCTATGTCTGTGAGTCTGTTTCTGTTTCATAGAAGGTTCTAGTGTGTCATATTTTAGATTCCACATATAAGTGGAATTTGTCTTTCTCTTTCTGACTTACTTCACTTAGTATGATAATCTCTAGGTCCATCCATGTTGCTGCAAATGGCATTATTTTGTTTTTTTTATGGCAGAGTAGTATTCCATTGTATACATGTACCACATCTTCTTTATCCGTTCATCTGTTGATGGACATTTAGGTTGTTTCCATGTCTTGTTATTGTGAATAGTGCTGCTACAAACATAGAGGTGCATGTATCCTTTTGCATTATAGTTTTGTCTGGATATATGCCCAGGAGTGGGATTGCTGGGTCATATGTCTCGCTGTGGATTTGATTTGCATTTTGCTAATGAGCTATGATGTCAACATCTTTTCATGTGCTCATCAACTACTCATGTATCTTCTTTGGGGAAATGTCTATTAAAATCTTTTGCCCAAGTGAGAGTTCTTCAAACATTTTCTGCTCACACAGTCCCTAGAAGAATTTTGGAAATCTATGTAACCCTTCTTTTGATTTTAGATTGAAAACATTCTCATCTTAAGTTTAAGTAGTTGCTAGTTGCAAAAGATGTAATTTCCAGAGTATTCTAAGTATAAACATTTAAAAACAAAATTAAGTTACTTTTTAAAGATATCAAATGGACTCTAAATACAATATCCACACATTGTCCATCATCGTTTATATAAAAATGCATGAACAAGGGCCTCTTTACCCTTCACCGACTTTATGTTTCATTTTTCTCCTTGAACTCTTATTTCCATTACTCTGTCTCACATTATTTTATCCCTAATAAAATATATCTTATGCTTATAAATCTTGTGTTATAATTCTATTGTTCTTCTCTGCAATAAAAGATAAGTGTAAGAATTGTAAATTAAATATTTATTTTATGTAATGACAAGCATTTAAGTATTACAAAGTTTTCTGGATTGAATTATGATTACAAGTACTATTAGTACACAATTACTTAAAACATGGCTACCTTATAAATTTTAATAAGTAATCATTAAAGTAAAGAATGGACTTTGGAATGCATTTCTTTTTTTTAAATTTAAATTTTATTTTATTTTGATTCTTTTCTCTTTTTTTTTTTTTAAACATCTTTATTGAAGTATAATTGCCTTACAATGGTGTGTTAGCTTCTGCTTTATAACAAAGTGAATCAGTTATACATATACAATATGTTCCCATTTCTCTTCCCTCTTGCATCTCCCTCCCTCCCACCCTCCCCATCCCACCCCTCTAGGTGGTCACAAAGCACCGAGCTGATCTCCCTGTGCTATGTGGCTGCTTCCCACTAGCTATCTATTTTACATTTGGTAGTGTATATATGTCCATGACACTCTCTTACCCTGTCACATCTCACCCCACCCCCTCCCCATATCCTCAAGTCCATTCTCTAGTAGGTCTGTGTCTTTATTCCCGTCTTGCCACTAGGTTCTTCATGGCCTTTTTTTTTTTTTTTCCTTAGATTCCGTATATATGTGTTAGCATACTGTATTTGTTTTTCTCTTTCTGACTTACTTCACTCTGTATGACAGACTCTAACTCCATCCACCTCATTACAAATACCTCCATTTCATTTCTTTTTATGGCTGAGTAATATTCCATTGTATATATGTGCCACATCTTCTTTATCCATTCATCTGTCAATGGACATTTAGGTTGCTTCCATGTCCTGGCTATTGTAAATAGAGCTGCAATGAACATTTTGGTACATGACTCTTTTTGACCTATGGTTTTCTCAGGGTATATGCCCAGTAGTGGGATTGCTGGGTCGTATGGTAGTTCTATTTGTAGTTTTTTAAGGAACCTCCATACTGTTCTCCATAGTGGCTGTATCAATTTACATTCCCACCAACAGTGCAAGAGTGTTCCCTTTCCTCCACACCCTCTCCAGCATTTATTGTTTGTAGATTTTTTGATGATGGCCATTCTGACTGGTGTGAGATGATATCTCATTGCAGTTTTGATTTGCATTTCTCTAATGATTAATGATGTTGAGCATTCTTTCATGTGTCTGTAGGCCATCTGTATATCTTCTTTGGAGAAATGTCTATTTAGGTCTTCTGCCCATTTTTGGACTGGGTTGTTCGTTTTTTAAAATAATTAATTAATTAATTTTTGGCTGCGTTGGGTTTTTCGTTGCTGCGTGCTGGCTTTCTGTAGCTGCAGAGAACGGGGGCTACTCTTCGTTGCGGTGCACGGGCTCTAGGCGCGGGCTTCACTGGCAGGCACAGTTGCTCCACTGCATGTGGGATCTTCGCTGACCAGGGCTCGAACCTGTTGTCTCCTGTATTGGCAGGCGGGGAAGGCGGATTCCCAACCACTGCGCCACCAAGGAAGCCCAGCTCTGGAATGCATCTCTTAATCATGCATTCATGAGTCAATTGTACTGATTACTAGAATGAATAATAAAACAATTTTATCCCTTTTTCTTTTTTTTACTGTTTATTTATTTATTTTTTTACATCTTTACTGGAGTATAATTGCTTTTTAATGTTGTGTTAGTTTTTGCTGTATAACAAAGTGAATCAGCTATATGTATACATATATCCCCATATCCCCTCCCTCTTGAACCTCCCTCCCACCCTCTCTGTCCCACCCCTCTAGGTGGTCACACAGCACCAAGCTGATCTCCCTGTGCTATGCAGCTGCTTCCCACTAGCTATTTTACATTTGGTAGTGTATATATGCCAATGCTACTCTCTCACTTCGTCCCAGCTTCCCCTCCCCGCCATGTTTATCCCTTCTTTTTTAAAATATATACAGACACATATCTAAAACTTACCTAAATAAGTATAAAAGTATACAAGTATACATATAAGTCTTAAGTAATAAATATGTAAGTAATAATATATAAGGAATAGAAAATTTTGTGTTGTTTTATATTGCTTTAGCAATATCACTCAATATATGAAATCTTTCCAAATTTGAAGCCAGAAAGCACATATTGACCTATTATAAAAATATTGTGGAGGGATAAATTAGGAGTTTGGGATTAAAATATATACATTACCATGTATAAAATAGATAACCAACAAGGACCTACTGTATAGCACAGGGAACTATACTCAATATTTTTTAATAACCTATATAAAAAAGAATCTGAAAAAGAATATATATATAACTGAATCACTTTGCTGTACACCTGAAACTAACACAACATTGTAAATCAACTATACTTCGATAAAAAATAAAATAAATATTTTAATCTATCAGCTAATTAATTAACTATTCCTTTAATTTTGTTGAAAGCAAAGAATTGGAAAGCACCCAGCTTGCATAAAGATTTATCTCTTCATGGTTAAAGTAATTTACTCACTCTATTTCTGGGAAGAATACCAGAAGAGGCTTTACCAAGTCTTATCAAATAACTATTAATGATACCTGCTTATTTTTCACTTAGAGGCACCTTACGTAACTTAGAAAGGGTTGGAATATGTATAATTTTAATTTCAATACATCTTTATCAATACAATGTTAGAAATGAGATTATCTTATTTTCTATGTGATTTAAATGCATTTTGGTCAAAGCCTTGTTGATGCAGATTTAGCTCGTTCAATTTATAGCGAAGATGGGAAGGCAGAATCAGCACAAGTTTGCAAGCAGATAGATTTTACAAAAGACTACATATGGCAATTGGGGATCTGGAAATAGATTCCCTTAGCACTATTTATGCCTGTGAACCCCTTAGAAAGTCCTCCAATCCCTTCAGGGGAACAGGTGGCCAGTTCAAAGGCATTTGTGCTTGGTTACCCCCAGAGCTAGATCTAGGATCAGACACCTCAGCCCCTCAAATCCAGCGCTTTTCCACTCTTTAGTGTTGTTTCCCAAAACTATGTGGACTTTCAGTATGATCTACAGAGCAACAGCACACCCAAAACATTTCATAACAGTATCTGGAAAAGATACTATTTGGTACATTTATAGGTTTTTTTTTTTTTAAGTAACAGCAGGCTCCACTCACCATCTAGGATGGTTACCATAGTGATACCTAGAGATTGTTTGCCTGTTCTCTCTTTAACCCCAGACTCCACAGTTTACTATTCCCTGGGCATTGAGTTCAAATTCTTAGGTTCCTTCCTTCAAAGGGAAACCAGCAATACACGCATTTTAGGAGGAGAGAAAGAACCAAAGACGTAAAAAAGGAGAAAGGAAGAGAGAGTGAGAGAGAAGTTGTTTCTATTCTTCATTCTGGGGTTTGGGTCCTAGGAGAGAAATGTCAGTGGCCTTAATCTATGCTCTGTTTCAACACTTAATCTTGAAGCAAGAGTAAGAGAATCATCTGCTTTTTCCTCTCTTTTCTTTCATAATCAACCCATGAAAAGAAAAAATCAGAAGAGAGAAAATGAATTCTATTGTCTTAGGTGAATGGGAAACTTTTCAACTGATAAAATATTGACAGCTGTTCAGCTGTTTATTATTAGCTCTTCTGTAGGAAAGATGAGTTTAATGCAAATAAGCAAATACATATTCCCTGAAAATTTCAATTAGTAATGCTTTCTTTCTTCCCTCAAAAATCTCATTCTATCGGCATTTGCTTATATTCTGTCTTTGGCTCATGTTTGAACTAAGATACTAGCAAGTCTCCGTTTTTGGAGTAACGCTGTGTGCTTTTGAACTCTCATTTATGGTCACTTAAAATATGAGTTCTCCTCGGTCCTAGCTTATCCAACGCTTTTGGCCTTTTCAATACTTTTGAATCAGAGAATCTCAGGTTGTCAGAGGACCCAAGATGCCATCTAGGGTCAAGGCCAGCTCAGAGGTGGAGTGCTTCCCTTCTGAACTGCTATTACTTTGTGTGGGGAGGAATCTCTTCCACCTAGCCTTGCACCCATCTGTACATTTAAATACATTTAATTGTTAAGACACAGCTGTGTGTCTTACTTAAGTGATCTTTCTAAATTGGGGAATTCATTTGGAAGAAAATTTTAATCTGGATAACTTTTAAAATAAGTATTAATCAGTGTAATGGGTAAACACTTTTTTGGCATAAGAAAAAGAAAACACTTTGCAAATTGAAATATCTCAGGCCTATTCCAAAGCATATCTGTTGTTGTCATGGGATCTGGTAGTGCGGTTTATTAAATTTGTAAGATAAAGTGATACTGAAAGGTGCAGGGAATCTTTTTCAGTGTGCTTCTTTCTCTTCCAGATAATATAATAAGAGAAATTGCTAGCTAGCAATAAGGCAGGGAGCCTGTATCTGGAGAGAGAAGCTCCAATGAGTTTGGTTCTTATAAATGATTGTAGTGATGGATGGCTATTTTTAGAACCTGCTAATGAAGCCAAGTGTTGACATATTTGGTGTGTGTCTGTGGTGCTCTGTCTAAATGACCATGATATGGATGACTTTACTTGCTCATGATTTGAACATCCTCAACTCTATTGAAGCATTTTCTTGTAGCAGTCTACAAATTTAAACTGCAGAGGAAAAAAAGAGTGAGAGATTCTATTTGCCTAGCACCTCTAAAGAATATTCTTGCGCTTTGGTCATAACAGGAAGTGTGAGAATTCAGACAAACCTTGACCCAGCTCTGTGACCTTGACCAATATTCTTCAACTCTCTGAACCCCATTTTCCTCCTTATGGAGTAAAAATAATACTTAACTCATTAGAGATCAATGACATACCTGAGTTCTTCAGGCATACGGTGTAGGCTCTAGTCTAAACCTTAGATTCCACAGCTTTAAAATGAGGATGATTTAAATAGCCAGCTCATGGGATTTTGTGATGATTAAATGAAATTATCCAATGAAACGACTTAACACAGGGCCTGACATAAAGCTTTTATTAATATTATTGCACGCAATTATGCTTAATAAATGCAAAATTTCCTTTTTCCTTATCCTTTTAAATTATAGGATTATGATTTCCTTTCCTTGCTCAGGTTTGGGTACCTGGTATGTGCGCTATTATGCTATTTCGCTTCTTCTCTTTCCATCTCCTACTCCGTTTGGCCTTTTCCTAGTTGGTTGGCACCTTCTTGAAGTATGTAAGAGCGAAGAAGCTCAGACAATGCAAGAATTTCTTTAGCCAAAGTTCAGGTGGGAGAAGACGTCTCAAAATGAAGATTTGGGGCTCTTCCCTGACTTAAACACATCCAGGTCATCTCAGAATTAGTTGGTTGTGACTAATATGAATTATATTCCAGTCAAGTCATACCAGGAAGGTAGAAGCCTTTGCTTTGGGCATGAACTCAACGTCTATGGGGGATATTTTGCTTCCAGCCCTGCCAACATTCTGGCTTATTCTCTGATCAGCCTCCTCTTCCCACTGGCACTGATTGTCTTTTTCCATTTCCTCACTGCTCAAAGTTCTCAAGTTTTCACTCTTTTATTTCAAAAGGAATTATTAACTCATATTCACTCTTAGGTATAAAGGACTAATATCAGCTTTAACGCTTTCCTCTTCTATTGATATTGGCATTTTAACAGGTGTTCAAGCTAAAGAGTTGAAGCTTTGATTTGAGTAGTTATGTATCAAGAATCTAATCTGAAAGCAAGAGACAACTGGGGCTTCCCTGTCTTTCTGGAAGGGTACCACAAGGGGATCTGGAAAAGGATAGGCCTGGTACATATGAAACTGTAAGATTTAGAGGAACAATTCCCAGTGAATTCGATGAAAGGTAACCTGAGTGATAGCTCTGGCTCCATTGTTACAGGAGATATGATTTGGGGGTAAATCCTTTACCTCTGCAGATCTCTCAGCATCCTTATTTAGAAAGTGAGGACGGTAACACCTGTAGATCTGTTTCTGCCTCACAGGATTGCTGCAGGGATCCAGTGATATCATGGAGAAATGCTTGGGAGATCTCCGCTCTCCATGTAAACATCACTGCTGTCATCTCTGTTATGTGAGGATGCCTTAAGAATCATGTGGAAAAGAAATTTGAGAATAGTGAGAAACAGAAAGTGAAAAACCAAAGCTCATTTTGGGGCACTAATGCCATGGCCTCCCTAGAAATTTCTGTTCTGTTTAGATGTAATGTTCAATGGGTACGGTGGGGAGGGGGAGTAAGAGGGGTTAATTCATTCTGCAAAAAGGAATAAACAAAGGAAAGGTTAAGAGCTGCTGAAGATGAAGAAGCCGGAGGAGGACTTGATGGAAAACATTTAAATTACTTCCCAATCCCAAGAGTCTACGAAGCACAGCACAGAAAACCACATTTCTAATGGTATTAATTTAAAAAATTGGGAAATTCACTCATTATTGAATTTGACATAAAGTTGGAAGGTTTTAAAACTATTACAGCAGATTTGAACAATGGATCCAAAGCATTTATATGAAAGATTAGGTTTTAAATAAAAGTTGTATTTTTAGGTTTTTATAAATGCTGCAGTATAAATGAATAGCCTTAGCTTTCAAAGTCTTTTTTTTTAAAAAGGCGATGCAAATTCAATATGAGGCAGCAATGTAAGATGGCTAAAAATTTTGAATGCAATGTTGGGATGGACTAATAGAAATTCAATACCTATGCATCTTTAGAACAACGATAAGAACATCCATTTCGTCGAGCTGCTGTGAAGCTTAAATCTGATACCTGCGCAAAGCATCTGGCATAGTAACCAGCCTCAGAATGTTGGTTCATTCCATTCATGTGATCTCTCTTTTCTCTAAGATCATGGCAATCATTGCTTGTTCCTTCCTTCCTTTTCCTGAGACATCACCTAGAATTTTGCCTTTTCTTAATAACTTTTGCATAGTTCTTTGAAATTTCACATGCATGGGCTTGGTCTGCTTAGTTATTTTAAAAGTGATTTGTTATATATTTTTATTTGTAAATGTATGTTATATTGTTTATTTTTACAATTATATATGTATATACATATATATCGTTTACATTTTTCTCTCTTGATGTAAAACTTACATTCAATGAAATGCACAAATCCTACGATATTCTGAGTTCTGACAAATGCGTACACCTGTACGACCCAAACTTCTCGAGACCTAAAACAATTCCATCACCCTAGAAAGTTCCTTTGTGCCTCCTCTCAGTCATTCCTCACCTTACACTTATTGAAGCAACGACTGTTCTGAATTTTTTCCATCATAGATTAGTTCCTCTGTTCTAGAATTTCATATAAATGGAATTATGCACGATGTAGCCTTTGTCTAAGACTTCTTTCACTCAGTATCAGTATACTGGTTTGAGATTTGTCCATGTTGTGTGTATCAGTAGCTGGTCTTTTTATTTATCAGGTATTTTTCAAGTCCTTGGAGACAGGACTCTGCTATAACTCCCTACACTCCCCCACCTCACCTGGCACTTAGACAGACTTGTGCACATTACAAGTGTTCCAACGGCACTCAGTGACTCAATGGATGAACACACAGAAGAGTTATTTAATCAATCAATAAGCCATTTAGACACAATCCAGTTTTGCTTTTCTAATCCAGACAGTCTCTTATATGTTCAACTTACCAGACACCAAACGTTATATATCCTGGTGCCAGCAGCCTGTCTGCTGTACTGGAGGAACCCAGGGATCCGCCCACGAGCAGCTCTGCAGTAGCATTTGCTGCATTCCTGCAGCAGTGAAGTGAACCTCTGCTCTGGCTGGGCTTTAGCCTGGCTGTGAAAGAGCCGACCTCGGGCCTTTGTCTCTTGCAGATGGAAATGCTTATACACTGTCTTTGCAAACAGGAAACCTCACATTCCTCCGACTGATTTATTAAACCACTGTAAAGGTCAGCAAAGAAATCCAGGTGCCACATGGCATGTTTTTGTGGCTAATTGGTACCCAAATTGCAGAAGCAGCATGTATTTCCTCACAGTCTGGAAAGCACAACTCAACAAACAGGGTTAGTACTATTGGTTCGGACCGATAGGGCTGTGACCTGTCTGAAATGACCGCAAATGAAGCCCTTTAAGGTCTCCACCATACCCTCTTACCTCTGCGGCTCGTGACTGTGATTAAGGGCAAGGCACTGTGGAACAGGCCTCTGGGGAGAACATATATTACCTTGGCCAGTTCCGTGCAGCAAGCATTTAGGAGTTTAAACCTATCACCATCATTTCTGCTTGGACAGCAGCAACTTCCTGTCATTTCTAATATTGCACGTGTTCTAAATATAAATGTGCTTTTCATTTTTAATTTATTCAAATGACATTCTCGTTCCCGTTGCCTTCTACATTTTATATAGCTGCATAGCACACTTTACAATGCATTACTTCAAAATGTGATGCTGTAAAATTAGTCATATTTTATATTACAAGGGGAAAGTTTTCTTTCAAATATATTTCCCAAGAGATGGGGAGATTCATGTATTATGACTCCTATGGTGAGCATAATATATAAAGAAATAAACTGGTTATAAAAAGCAGAGAGGAAATATATTTGTGGTTTCCACACACTATACATTTTCTGTTGATTTGACTCATATTTCTTTCTAAAAAGGTAAAGATTTGGAGAAAGCATGATAAACTCCAATAATGAGATGTTGGGTGCCAGCATTTGTTCTTTTATTCTTTAGAGCAATTTTTAAGGTCATTTTGCTAAAGAGAACCTATTTACAGGAGTGGAATATGACAGTATTTTAATTAGTAAAAAGGTGGATGTCATAATATAGTTATTCTAAAGAGTTTAAATCAGCTAAGGTTGCATTTAGGTCATTCATTCCAGAAAGGGTGTTTTGTAAACTGATGTTTAGAGGCGTGTCTAAAAAGTCACATCACCAGTTATGTGTCACGTTCTACTGGTAGCTTCCATTTTATTTTACATTGGAACTCTTAAGAAACCTACAATAATTTTACAGTTTATTGCCACCACTAGCTGTCCAAATAAAACACGCTCATTAACAATTTCTTTGTGGTATAAATCAGTTCACATTTGTCTCTTCCCAACATGAGTGGTTTACCACATGCAGAGACTGCAGCATACAATTATCAAATTCCACAGAAACATATGGAAGCGGCAAATGCCAGTGGCTGCAGCATGTGTAATGAGTAGAGCCCTACTCAGGCTGGAATCAAATTGAGCTTAGGTGTGGAGTAACTGTGTGAGTTGGCACGTTACTTAACCTCTCTGGGCCTCAGCTATGTGCTCAGAATAAACAATCACCCATTTCATGGGGATCTGGGGGTTATTACATAATAGATATCAAATGCCTGTCATAGGGTAGGCATCCTGCACGTGTTTCTTTCTTTCATCCCTCCTTGCACGGACAAACATGCCGACTCTGCTGACAATGATGTATCTACCCGATGGCGCAGAGTATGGAGACCCATCTGCTGTTCTGGATGAGGACTATTCCCACAGCTCACTGGTGGCAGGAGAACTTTGCTCTCTTGACCCAAGGACTGATGTTCTCACGGGACCTGCCTCGTAAGAATTTCAGCCTAGAGCTCAGCTTTTCAAAACAAATGCCAATAGAGAACTTCCTGTGTGCCAAAGCGTTTTAGAATAATGAAATGAAAGTCATCAGGTCCTATCCATCTGCAGCTTCTGACTCTCTTGGCACTAGAGGAGGAAGATTTTTTTCGGTGGTTCTAAGAGTTATATTTTATGAGCTCTGTGGTAATGTTAATACATTTTACTTTTAAACTAAACTGCTTCAAACTGTCATTTAGGGGAATTACAGAGCTATAAAGGATAACCAGAGTAGTAGAAATTCTATGAATGAGTTTCATCAACATACTTGCCTATTTATTTTTAAAATAATTTTTATTTCCTAGGAGTGTTTTGTTGGCAGCCCTCAACCAATTTCATGTTGGTGGAGAATGTGTTTAAAGTGGAACAAATGCACAAGTGTGTAACAAGACCCCAAACCCTTCTAAAGAAATAATGACACCCCTGCGAAAAACACTAATGCAGAAACATTTGTGGTAAAGGAAGGAAAGTCAAGATTCTTTTTTTAAGCAGATTTTCTAAAGTTGTTCATTTTACCTTTGCTTTGACACATAGAGCCAATGCCACATGGTTATTCAGAGCAAAGAGTTAAAAAGGAGGATGAATGGGCAGAATATTTTAAAAAGAAGCAGGTACCTAGCAGAGGAAGGCTGAAGGCAGGGTCACCAACACTCAGACCCGGGCTGGGTCCGGGAGCTCCTCTAAAGCAAGGCTGTAGTGGAGCTATTGAAAAAGACCAGAGGTCTATATTCATAAATACAGTAGATCTGCCCCTTTCCCCACCCCCTGTTCACCAGGTTCAACAAAGGCAAGGGTTCCTGCCCTCCCATTCCTACCCTTCACACTCCAGGGTGCCTTTCTTTTCAGCTGCCCGAAGGACAGCAGCAGAGGCCCACAGGTTTCTTCTTTCTGCAGCATCTCACGGCCCCTGCAGCATCTATCAGCCACCTCCCTCTTTCTGAGCGGCTTCCTCTGCAGTCAAAGTCTTCAGCCAGGAGCCTTGGCAAAAACACTGATGAACTTAAGATCTCCGAGGGTGACCTGAAACCGAGGGAAGGGAGCTGGCACAAAGGAAATGAACTCGCGAATACCTAAGAGTGTGGTGTCGGTGGACACACACAGAGCGAGTGTGAAACAATGTGGTTTTAATGGGGCAGGTTAAAAAAAAAATCCATTCTGCCACCTGTCACCCACATATGGGTAATTGGGAGCAGACAAAAATATGGCTTACTTTGGTTCTTCCCACCACCCCGAGAAGCCTTCCCCTCTGCTGAATCCCTGATCAATGCGAAGACCAAAGATGTACGGACTGTAAAAAGTCATCAGAATGAGTGCTGCCAGGGCCAAGCAAAATGCAGGACAGCCTCAGCTTGAAATCCTAGAATGATTGAGTGTGGATGGACCTCTTGATAGACTTAAACTACCAATGTGAATGTTTCTAAAGTCTCATTATTTGAGACCTTAAAGATTCTTTGGAAACCCCATGCAAGTTCTCTGCTGCAGTCTTTTCCTCTACCACGAAGAAGGAAAGGGTTTTTAGGTACAAAGGACCTCAGGGGCTAAGCCTCATCCCACTCCCACCCTCCTGTCGCGGGGAGGGGATTGCAGTTGCTCCGGGAGCATCTGTGGTATCCGCTCCAAGTCCTTCGCCCTCTCAGCGTCACAGGGAAAGCGATGCCGGCTTCTCTGTTTAAAAACTCTCATGTCTCCCCTTCGTTTGCCTCTTTTAAAAAAATATCAGTACGCTGCACCTCAAAGGCTACTCTTACCCAAAGAAAACAAAAATTAAATGCTTGCTTAGAAAAATCTTAGGTGTATATCTCTGCAATCCCTCCCTGCATCCGGAGGACTCCCTAACAGAATGGGCGTGAAAACGCTCTGTAAACCGCAGGGCTGTATCAGTGTGCATTACGGCGTGCACACTGTTTCAGCTACCTGGGTATTCCCTAAAAGAAATCCATGGATTTCGGACTGTGCCCGTTATGTGTTTATCAGAGTGACTCGGGGGGAAGAACCACACGGCTATTTTCTGCCCGTCCCAGAACGAGACGTCTCTGGTCCGGGTTCTGCTCCCTGGAGACGCGCTCCACGCTCCGGGCGGCAGCAGCAGCTTCCCTCTGAAAATCAGCCACCTGCGTGGCTTGTTGAAATCATCAGGTTGGGCGCTACACGGGTGTAAAAAGAGGCAAAGGGGCTTCTAATGTGATGGAGTTGTCGGTGTCGAGCAGGAATTTAGCTTGATGAAGAAGATACAGGCAACGTGTGACAGTCTGAAGTTCCCCGCTGCAGTGCTGGCTGCTGTCTTTTTGCAAATCGGTTTTCTCCCCGGCTAGTTCAAACTCCTCCACCTACACGCTTCAACACGCCCAAAGTATGCGAGGCTTCGTTCCCCGGAAAGAAATGAGAAAATCTAGTAACACTTACAAGGTTGATATGAACTGCTCTAAGGGTTTAGAAATGCTAAAATCAACACCTGCAGTGCCCCAGTTCCACGTGTGTGTGTGCATGTGTGTGTGTGTGTGAAGGAGCGCACTAAAGAAAAAGAAAAATAACCAGGAGAAAGGAACACAAATTAAAGAAAGTGCCAGAAACAGCTACAAAGAAATATAAAACTTTCCTCCATGTATGCCGCATACATGCAACCTTGGACAATCTTTTGTATCTCCAATGCCCTGGAGGCACTGCAATGTCACCGTAAACACCAGGGGGATGATGACCCCTGGTGGGGAAGGAGCGACGGGGAGGGGGAGGGTGTCTCCGAGCTTCCGGCATATGGAAAACTAAGGTGTCAGTAGGGAATGAGAACTTGTTATTGGGGTCACGATCGAATCCGAGTGATACAGGGATCAAGGAATAAGTAGGATGGGGTGGGGGTAGGGAAAGGAAATGAGTGAGGGGGTACGGGGTCTCGCAGAAAACGGAAGCCTTCAGAGAAAAGTGCAGAGGACGAAGCCGCAGCATCCTCGCGGCCTGTGGCTCGCCCCCGCCTTCCTTTTGCGCAGAATCCTCCCCTCGGCTGCAGCAGCGCTCTGCCCCCTCTGGCCCGGCGCGCCGTGATCGATCTAAGGCTGCGTCAGAATCCTCTCCGAGTATAAATAGGGGTGGCAGGACAGCGCCGAGCTGCACACAGCCATCCATCCTCCCCTCTCCCTCTCTCCCCCGTTCTTCTTCTCTCTAGGCCCCCATCTCCGCCGCCGACCAGAGCGGCACCGACCGCCACCATGAGTTCCTTCAGCTTTGAGCCGTACTACTCGACTTCCTACAAACGGCGCTATGTGGAGACGCCCCGGGTGCACATCTCCAGCGTGCGCAGCGGCTACAGCACCGCGCGCTCCGCTTACTCCAGCTACTCGGCGCCCGTCTCCTCCTCGCTGTCCGTGCGCCGCAGCTACTCCTCCAGCTCCGGCTCCTTGTTGCCCAGTCTCGAGAACCTCGACCTGAGCCAGGTAGCCGCCATCAGCAACGACCTCAAGTCGATCCGCACCCAGGAGAAGGCGCAGCTGCAGGACCTCAACGACCGCTTCGCTAGCTTCATCGAGCGCGTGCACGAGCTGGAGCAACAGAACAAGGTCCTGGAAGCCGAGCTGCTGGTGCTGCGCCAGAAGCACTCCGAGCCGTCCCGCTTCCGGGTGCTGTACGAGCAGGAGATCCGCGACCTGCGCCTGGCGGCGGAAGACGCCACCAACGAGAAGCAGGCGCTGCAGGGCGAGCGCGAAGGGCTGGAGGAGACTCTGCGCAACCTGCAGGCGCGCTACGAAGAGGAGGTGCTGAGCCGGGAGGACGCAGAGGGCCGGCTGATGGAAGCGCGCAAAGGGGCCGACGAGGCGGCTCTCGCCCGCGCCGAGCTCGAAAAGCGCATCGACAGCCTGATGGACGAAATCGCTTTTCTGAAGAAAGTGCACGAAGAGGAGATCGCCGAGCTGCAGGCGCAGATCCAGTACGCGCAGATCTCCGTGGAGATGGACGTGTCCTCCAAGCCCGACCTCTCCGCCGCGCTCAAGGACATCCGCGCCCAGTATGAGAAGCTGGCCGCCAAGAACATGCAGAATGCCGAAGAGTGGTTCAAGAGCCGCTTCACCGTGCTGACCGAGAGCGCCGCCAAGAACACCGATGCGGTGCGCGCCGCCAAGGACGAGGTGTCCGAGAGCCGCCGCCTGCTAAAGGCCAAGACCCTGGAGATCGAAGCATGCCGGGGCATGAACGAAGCGCTGGAGAAGCAGCTGCAAGAGCTGGAGGACAAGCAGAACGCCGACATTAGTGCTATGCAGGTGCGGCACCGGGCAACACACTGTGGAGGCGGGGAGGGGGCTGCAGAGTCGAGTTAGGATGGGCGGGGGGTGGGGGGAGAGTGGAGGACGCGCCTAGAAAGTGGAGATCGGAAGTGAGGCATCTGCATGCAGCTGTTAGGGGGTAGAACTTGGCTCCTTGGAGGCTGTGTGGGAGCGGGTGGGGCAGTTGGAGGGCGCGGTGCGGGCGCCACTGCAGTCTGCGAAGATGTGCAGGGTGCAGTTGAATCTCTGTTGCGCATTAAAGCTGCCCAGCCCTGCAGGGGGTTGGGTGGGGTGGGAGAAGGGATGCAAGCAGGGCGTTGCCTCTGGCCTGCCTCTCTGCAGTCCTGAATTCACCACAAGTTGCTTTGCTGCACAGATTGGACCGTCTGATTAATAAACACAGCGACGAACTCCCATTAGTGCTGAAGGATAACTGTGACCAGCATAATTTCAGACTAATTTTACCAACCGCTCCCTTCCCGTATCAGGTAGCCAGGAATACAGTCAAAATTGTAGTAGGTAATGATGGTCATAGTAAAACGTTTCTTTTTCTCCATCTTCTGGAGAGAAGAGAAAATAATATAGATACATAGAAAATATTTTAGAGAAAATTAAAAAAATTAAATTTATCTACTTCCTTCTCCTATAAAGAAGTGGATTTCTTGTATGTAACCTGGATAAAGTTAGTCAGTGAATGAGAAACAAAGTTTTCAAAAAAAAAAATCTGTTTAGTTCCTTGCAGGCATTTTATGATGATCATTAGACTGTAGTAATTAACGAAAACAAAAAAAAATTCTTCTATTAGTTTTTTTTTAAATAATATTTTGCTTTCATCTCATGCTTTATGAAGCTGGATTTTTTTAGGCAAGCAAAGAAAGGTTTAAAAAGAGAAAAGGCAGTTGTTTCAGGGGAGGTTTTATCTAAGGTGTGCACTTTGATTTTAATTAAACCTATGCCCTTGCAGCTATAGTAAAGTAATAGCAGTAAGGATTTACGCTTGTATTTTTTTTTTGTCTTCCAACAGGACACAATCAACAAATTGGAAAATGAACTGAGAACCACAAAGGGTGAAATGGCAAGATACCTCAAGGAATACCAAGACCTCCTCAATGTGAAGATGGCTTTGGACATTGAGATTGCAGCTTACAGGTAAAAATGGAGGGGCAAAGGTAGCAGCCCTTAACCTTAGGAAGGAAATCAGACTTCCTTTCTGTTGAATCAAAAATCTTCAAAAATAGTCCTTTGAAATAATTGGGTTCACCTTTTGGCCTTTTCCAAGAAGAATTTATCCTGTAATAATGAGACCTGTTCTTAGCTTCCCATTACATTTAAAGTCTAACAGACAGGGTTACTTTAAGGTGTTTTTTTGGTTTTTGTTTTTTTTCCTGGTCTCAGTCACAACATCCCCAGTTATTAAGTTCTGATCATTTCCAACCCTGCCTTTGGCTTTCAGCGTGGCACTGGGGAAGGTGTTGGGTGGTGGGCTCAGCACACTTCCTGTGTTCATGATTGTTAACCCTACCCTCTCCCTGCCTCCCCCAGGAAACTCTTGGAAGGTGAGGAGACCCGGCTCAGTTTCACCAGCGTGGGCAGCATAACCAGCGGCTACTCCCAGAGCTCCCAGGTCTTTGGCCGATCTGCCTATGGTGGTTTACAGACCAGCTCCTACTTGATGTCCGCCCGCTCCTTCCCATCTTACTACACCAGCCACGTCCAGGAGGAGCAGATCGAGGTGGAGGAGACCATCGAGCCTGCGAAAGCTGAGGAAGCCAAGGACCAACCCCCCTCTGAAGGAGAAGCTGAGGAAGAGGAGAAGAAGGAAGAGGCTGAGGCTGAGGCTGAGGCTGAGGAAGAGGAGGGAGCCCAAGAGAAAGAAGGTAGGATGAAAACAAAACAAAACAAAACCCACCCTGCAACTCCAGGTTCAGCCGGGGCATGAATATTTGTTAGGAGATTGATAAGATAAATGAAGCCTTGCTTATGCCAAGGAAGTTTTATTCATACATGAGTTTAGAATCTTAAATAATACATTTATCTATTGCTTCAACAGACCTTTAGTAATAAGCACCTCGTTTCTCAAATTGGCTGTCCTCCCAGAGACACACATCTCTAATTAGCTTGGTACTGTTTTGAAAAGAACTGAAAAAAAAAGAAAAAATCTTCCTCCTGCTGTCTTTTTATTCCTAATTAAACATTTTAAAATCCATTCATTTAACTCAGTCATTTGGTGTCCTAAAGAACAACTATGAACACCAAACACACAATGAAAGAAAACCAAGGTCCTGGAGAAGAGCAGAGCATCCAGTACCTAGACATAATCTCATTCTGTTTAAATATGTGTTCAGTGGCAAATTATTCCCAGCAAGCATTGTCAGTTGCATGCATTTTGGGAGAATGCTGAGAGGTTTGGGGGAAGTATTTTGACATTTGCGTTTCTCCACAAAACCTTAGCAGAAATGTTTTGATTGGACTCACGCTGCATTTGGAGTGTGTACATTTGCTTTTTTATGTTAAAGCTGCCAAGGAAGAATCTGAGGAGGCAAAGGAGGAAGAAGAAGGAGGTGAAGGCAAAGAAGCAGAAGAAACCAAAGAAGCTGAGGAGGAGGAGAAAAAAGATGAAGGTGCTGGGGAGGAACAAGCCACTAAGAAGAAAGATTGAACCCCCTTTCCTTAATTATTCCAGGAATAATTCTCCTGAAATCAGGTCAACCCGATCACCAACCAACCAGTTGAGTTGCAGATACTATATGAATTAAGAAGTCAATATATGTATAATTCTGAGATGACTCAGGTTGGGCGTTAAATGTTGTGCTATGACTTTTCTCCTTCCGCAGAGTATCTGTTTGCTTGCAGAGTGGCTTCCTGGCTTGCTGCCAGCCTGTGCATGGTCCACGCTTATGAGTTCAGGATCTACGGCAATGTGAATAATTCAGATGTTTACAATAAAAAAAAAAAACCCTGAATAAATGAATTCACTAATGTTAATGTTAAACTTCATGGAAAAAAATAGTCCTTTGAACCTTTGGTGGTTAGAAATTAAAGACCTTGAATTATGTGCTATAAATAGTAAATAAAGTTACACTGAATGACATTCCTTGCTGTGGTTGTTGACTTAATTCGAATATCTTAAAGAAGGCACCAATATAAGACACATAGAAGTGGGCGATTGACCTCCAAATTTTTTTAAGTCAAAATTTTAACAATTACAATGCGTTTCCCCCCCTTAATTGGTAATTCTGAGGATGCAATTAGGTCATGACCATTCATGAAATCTCTCCCCTCAAAAATTTTACTGATAATAAGCTCGAGTAAATGAGAATCTCTGGGGTTTTCTTTGATAAATAGCTATATACTTTGCCCCATAAGTGTCCTATATAATGTTGGGAATGGCTTTCTTGGAGGCCATTCTGAAATTATGTGATAAATATACCCTCTATGGTAAACAGGTAACTTTAATACTAGTATATAATAATAAATGCAGTATGGATAGAAAATGAATCCCATAACCCTAACCCACCTAGCACTATAACCACACTTAAAATATATTGTCATGAGCAGCAGTTGAAACCCAAGCAAATGATACAATCAGAAGGAATAATTTATTATCTCTGTATAATTTTGGATGGAGTAAGAATATCAAAGTTTATTTGCCATTGCAAACATGTTGCCTGCAATCCTGAGCTTATGATTGAGTGTGTTGTTAGCTTAATTGTATTGCCTCAAGTAAATAGCCTTTATGCCACCTATTTTAAACTTTTTAAGCACTACAGATACAGATAATGAAATTGTGATCAGTCACTAAAGGGGGGATTATATGCTTGTATGTTGCATTGCCATCGCTCTGCATGTCTTTATCGGGAAATATTCGGATTTCAACGATAGCTCTAACTGGTTGGACATTGCATCAAATACACACCCCATCCGTCCTCCCTGTTCACTGTAAAGTTATGAAAGCTCTTGCACTTGCATTTGATGTGGAATGTTGACAAAATTACTGATTATCCGCTGTTCTGCTTCTGTTCTTACACAATTGCTTTGTCAGCTAATTTTCTTCTATATTTGTTGTTTAGACAACTCTTAAAGGTCATGAATTTAATCTGAAAGCAAAGTGGTTTCCATTTAAAGTTACCTGATGACATCACACTATGTATTTCTAGTTAAATATATCTCACCAAAGCAAATAGGTAAAATATTTCTTTATCTACCATGATGCTATAGATTTGAATTACGAAGATTCTCAGTACATTTACTTCTGTAAAGACTAGGAGTTGCCTCAGAAACCAAGCTTTTCACATTTATGTTCATTAAACATGGGATGCTGCACATGGTAAAGCTCAGATAGATGCAAATTACATGTAAAAAAAGTAGCCAAATGGAAAGAGCTGGTTGGTTTGAGAATTTCTTGAAGTAAGAACACTGTGTACCATATTCTATCCTGTGTGCCATAATAAAATACTGAAAAATCTAAACTAAATGGATTTGAAGTCTTTAAAAACAATTTCCTCAAATGTGGTACCTTGGTCAGTCTCCCTCTCCCTCCTGCTCTCCCCAAACTCTAGTTCTCGTTCTGTATTCTCTCCCCTAGCTAATGACGCCACTCCTCAGCCACCCAATTCTGCAGACCAGAGACTGGGCATGACGTCATATCTCCCATTTCCTTCCCCAATCCCTCTTGTTTAATCTGTCACCAAGTCCTATTGATTTTACTGCCTACGTATCTTGAATCCATCCACATTTTCCTGTTTACACTGCCACTACCCTAAGGAACCTCCCAATATCTTGTCCTCCTTCAGTCAGCACACTAGAGTAAGCTAATCTTTAGAAAAGTGCATTTTGATCATGCCCCTCCAATAGTGTCCCATTTCTTTTAATATAAAAACCAAAATCTTTAAGGTGATCTTCCAGACCTGGAGCGACCTGACCCCAAACTACTTCTCGAACCTCATCCTATGCATATCCCCTTGCCCCTCCCTCACTTCTGGTGTTTCAGCCACCCTGGCCCTCTGTTCTCCCACCTGCCACAAGGTTTTGGCTGATTTCTCTGTCTGGAGCACTCATTTTTTCTATCTTTCCCTCAAACTTGCTCAGATTTCAGCCCAGTTGTCATTCCCTTGGGGAAGCCTTCCCTGACTGAGCCAAATTCCTTTATTAAATGTGTTTATAAGAACATGTAGACCTTTACACAGTCAGAATCGGCATCTATTTCCATGATCATTAGTGTCTGCGTCCCCTGCTGTAGAGTGATCCTCAGAAGCATGGCAATCAGACCTCCTGCTCCCCAACATCTAGCATTGTTCCTACCATGGTAGAGCACAATAAATGTCGATTGAATGAATAACTTCTTGAGAGACTAAAATGCCTTCGGGATGACTAGAAAGCCAAGAGTGTTCAATAATCAGTCCTGGTCTAGTCAACACTTTGTGGAAAGGGCAGAGAACCAAAAATCAAGTGTCTATTCTGGATTCCAGTGTTGTTTGTTATGGAGGGCTGGCCATCCCCACCCCCATCCCCATTCTGGCTTCAATCTTCTTAGCTACATAAGGCTTTAGCACTTGATTTCTCAAATCCACTCTAGATTCATGATTCAAAATTTCCTGAAAAACTGTTAGAACATCAGGCTAAATGGCTGAATAGGAAACATGCATATCACTATTATGTCCACACTAAAGTCCATCACTTAAAGGGAATTGCTAAACTTCGTGTAAAGTTTCATTCCTAGCATTAAATTGATAAGAAATTAATTTGATGGCTTTTTTTCCCTACATGGAGATTCTAGTGCTGTCAGAATAGTTGCTGTGTCCCAGGCACTAATCTAAGTGCATTATACGTATTATCTCATCAATTTCTTACTTATGACAATGTTATCAGTCCAGTATGATTATCATCCCCATTTTACGGATGAGGAATTTTTAGGTGACTTGACCAAGGTCACATAGCTAGTTTGTGGCAGGCTGAGATTCAAACCTCCCAGGATGGATGGCTCTAAAGTCCATGCTCTTAACCAAATATTGCATTGACTCTCCTTTGCAGTCCAGCTTGGGAGGCATCCTCATGGAATCAGAGCATATTTTCTTCCACAGGCTTGTGTTGTGACAGCAGCCTGGGGGTTTTCACACAATTATTGGAATTCTTACAGTCTTTGTACAATTCAAGGGCACCTCTACATTCACAGTGTTCCATTGAAGTTACTTAGAATGCTTAAGTTTTTCTTTAGTTCCTTTGATTATTTATGTCCCTATAAATTCCTCTGCAAAAATTTTAAACAGAGATGTATTTGAAATTTATCTTCAAGGATCACCAACTTTCAGGATGTGCTTCTCAAACTGTGCAGGACCCTGCGGGGCCTTCCTGGGGGATACAGCCCCTTGCCCCCCACCTCTTGTTTGCAGAAAAGCTTTAGCCTCCTCGGTCTCCCCTGAGCTCCAAAGAACAAATTTAATCAGAGAAGTGAGAAAATGCAGAAATAAAGGAAAGCAGTCAAACAAGACAAAATAATAATAGTTTAGCCATAAAACAAAGTCAAAGACCTTAGGTACCTCCTCAAGGAAAATAGATAATATCCTGAGCCATATCCTTAGGTTGTTTTGCCGACACTAAAACCCCCACCACGTGGAAGAAGTTAACTGCTGACCACCAGCACATGGACCCCAGATCAGCTGGAACCAGAAGGTTGATGATTGAGGTTCCCAAAACATCACCTTGTTACCTCACCAGCACCCAATCAAAAGAAGGTCCACGAGCGGATCATGCATCCTATAACCATCTCCCTCACACTGTCTTTAAAAACCACTTCCTGAAAGCCACTGGGGAGTTCAGGTCTTTTGAACATTAGCCGCTCATTCTCCTTGCTTGGCCCTGCAATAAATGCTATACTTTCCTTCACCACAACCTGGTGTGAGTAGATTGGCTTCGCTGCAAAACTTGGGCGAGCAGACCCAAGTTTGGTTTGGTAACAGTTCTCATGGTGTTATTCTTCTACCTGGTTACAATTTTCTAGTTGTGTTCACATTTAACTGGTCCTCAATGGTTTCTTCTTCTCCTTTTCCTTTTCTTCCTCCTCCTTCCTTCTCCTCCTACTCCTTCTTGCATATCTTCTTGTTGTAAGATATTTCAAGTCATTTTGGGAAGGTAATAAAGAGTGACTAAACAAATAAGTGTCTTTGTTTCCTCCCACCATACCTAGCAAAGTGCCTTGCATTTAGTGGGAATCTTAATAAATATTTCAAGAATGACAAAGGTTTAATTTTTGTGAGAACTTTCCATGCACATAGCCAGGATGAACAATCTATTCTTTCTCCCTTGGGTGTAAATGATCAGAATTGCTCCAGCCATGATTCATATTTGAACGGTCTTCCAGTGCAGAATTCAGGATGTTTTCCTCTTGGGAAAATGTTCATCAGAACTGGCATTTTCAGTTTAAGATCCCCTAGAAAATTCCCAGTGAAGAATCTTATATGAGAGCTAAAAAGATAAAAGGTAAAGCATCATGAGAAGTAAAAAATTTTCAGCAGCCCCAGAAAGTGACTATTGGTAGCCTTTTACTTCTACTTCAACAAAGATAATTACTTGTATATGGAGGGTTTTAAAAAAATAATAAAACATCAACATTAAAAGGAAAAAAATCATATTTTCTCCATTCAGTCATCATTATTTTCATTTATATGTTCTTCTTTAGACTATATTTCTATTTATGTATATTTGACATAGCTTGTCCATTCATTCCACACGTGTTAATCATGTACTATGTGCCAGGCACTGGTCTAGGCACAAATAATAAGGCAGACAATATCCCAGCTTTCAGGGACTAAAGTGGTGTGTGTGTGTGTGTGTGTGTGTGTGTGTGTGTGTGAACAGGCAATGAACAAATAAACAAATACATAAGTGACATTAGCTCTGAACCAGACATGCAATGATCTGGGGAAAGAGCGCTCCAGGTAGACGGAACAGCAAGTGTGGAAGCTTGGCTTGTTTGAACCCAGAAAAATGCCTTAAGCTCATTGGTGAGCATTAAGAATGAGAGAATAGGAGATAGAACTGAGAAAGTCAGGCAAAGGACATATTATGCAGGGGTTTATAGATCAAGGAGGTTAGGTTCTGTTCCTTGTGCGATTTGAAAGGGTTAAGCAGCAGATGGTGACATGATCTGATTTCTGTTTTATAAAGACCACTCTGGCTCCTGTGCAGAGAATGGACTTTAGAGAAGCAAGAATCAGAGTAGAGAGACTAACTTAAAGGCTGTTTTAGTCCCAATAAGAGAAGATGGTGTGATGACTTAGAGCAGTAGCAGTAGAGACGGCATGATGTGGGATGATTTAGAAAATTTTTGAGATTTTTTTTTACTGACAGAATGAATGCATGGAGGGGGGAAGGTGTAAACAGTATTTTTTTTGATAACTACATAACTTCATGAAATTAACATGCAGTATGTGTTAGTTACCTAGTGCTGCATAACAAATAACTCCAAAGCTTAGTGGCTTAAAACAATCCCAATCACTTATTTCTTAGTTTCTGCAGATCAGGAATTTGGGGGTGGCTTGGTTGGGATGTTCTGGCTCTGGGTCTCTAATGGGGTTGCAGTCAGATGCTGTGTGAGGTTACTGTTATCCGAAGGCTTGGTTAGGCCTGCAGAAACTACTTTAAGGTGGCTCACCCATTGGACTGGTAATTTCTTCTCCATGTGGACCTTTCCATGGAGCTGCTTGAGGATCTTTACAACATGGCAGCTGGCCTCCCCTGGAGCGAGGCATCCAAGAAAGCAAGGCAGAAGTTGCAATGTCTCTGATGACCTAGTCTAGAAAGACACACACCATCAGTACCACTGTACTCTACTTGTCATAGAGACCAGTCTGTCTGATTCTTCGTGGGAGGGAACTACACAGGGACATGAGCATCAAGTATGAAGATCACTGGAGGCTACCATAAGATCATGGGCATGTGATTATTTCTTTTATGAACAGCAATAATCCACTCAAAAGATTCTGAAACCATTTCAGCTTCAAATATTCTTCCCCATTGTTCTCATCTGTGTACTCATTCTTATTTGATCACGTGTCCCAATTTAAGTTTAAAAATATGTTTGTGAAAATTATAGACAGCCTGGCAGTGAATATCTTTGTTAATGGATACTTTCGGTTTGTCCTTCTAATGAAGGATTTCTTTAGTAATTCCCCGAGTGGAATTATATGTTCAAAGGGTATTATGTACATTTTAATAGTTCCTGATATGTATCCCCACATTTTTTTTCTGTAAAGCTTCATAGTATACTTCAAGGCCTTAGCTTTCCTGCATTAATTCATTTGAAATATGTATTATATTATTCTAGTTAATGGGGATAAATATTGTGGCAGCTAATATATGACTTAAGGTAAGTTATGATAGAAAAATAAAAGTGTTTTCTGTTTTGTCAGATAGTCAAACCCATCCAAGTTGGCACCTTAGATTTTTTTGAATACCTTAGTTTCTAAGACACACATGAGTTTAAACTGGACACGTCTAATAAACAAAGGTTACATGGATTACAAGTAGTCTTAAATATGAAATGCCTTTATAAAAAAACTGAAATGCTGTACATGAGGCTCAGGTTTCTGGTAGCTATTAAAGACATTTTTATTTGTGTATTGATGACCATTAATCCCTTTGCTTTTAGCTAAGTGTTATTCTTTCAGTCTATAACTGCCCCACATCCGTATTAATTTCATGTGGAGTATAGACCATTTCCTGATATGACTATTAAAAAAAAAACAACTAGCAGGCTGCTTTGATGCAGCACAATGAATATTCCCTTTTTGCTCTGTATCTAGTGCACTAGTAAAGACAGAAACCCTACATTAAAAACTCTAACTGCATGTTACCTAATCATGGCTTGAGAAGAAGGAATAATCTGTTCATTCTGACTCGTTGGTTTGTTTCAAGTCATTCATTCACTGGAGAATCTCACCTTTTTACTTCAGAGGTTAAAAAACACAGGATAGAGATTGCCACCCCCCCTCCTTTTTTTCTCCTCCCCACCTAGACACACACGCAAGAGAATATGTGTGAGAGAGAATCTCAACTGTAAGTCACAAATCATTCTCAGTTTAAGACAGAAAAATTGGTGTCAGAAGTGTGAAATCAGAGGGCGATTCTGAGATGAGAGTAAAATGCACCACCTTCTCAGGACACAGACGCTCGGTATTTGTCAGCTGGCCTCCAGGGTTGGCCGGGTTCTGAAGACCAAGAGCCCTGGTAACACTGCACTTGATGTCCTATGCCCACGGGAGGGACCTGAGAAGTGAACCAGGGCCACGTCGGTGACTTAGAGCACCTGGTAAGGAAGGATAAAGGAGCCAGAGCTTCAGCTTGTTCTGTTTCCCTTCTGTCCTGTCCTCAGTTCCTCCCAACCCCACCTGAATAGCAGAAACCGGGAAGTGTGACTTCTGAAAGTGTTTTAACCACCGAGAACTCTCCGAAGTCTCCAGAGGATGGGGAGTCAGCTGATTTCAGCTTCCACAGCAACCATGGGGCACTTCTGGGGGTTGGGGGCAAGGTTGGGGGGCACAGCCTTTCAACAAATGGCCCCTCCTCAGGCAAAGCCATCACTAGGCCATTTTTATAGAGAGGGGGGGTGGATATTATTTGGACCCGGTATCCTCAGCTTGTTATTCTGAGAGGGGCAAGACAGACATCTTGCTGTTGCACTCAGAAGCCTTACAGCCCTGCGCCCCTTCCCTGCCCACCTGTAAAACAACACTGCTCAAACTCAGGGATAATTTAAACAAAATGAGTAGACGAGTGTTTCCTTTAACCCACTGGCAAAACAATTTCCTGAGGAGATGGAGGTCTGTTTGTAGATTAAGGTATCTTTCTCATCGTCCCAGGACGGAACCCCTTGGCAGCAAGATGCACTGACACTCCCACCCCCGCCCGCGGTGTGGTGGGAAGAAGAAAGGCCTCCAGGATCGGCCCCCATTTCTTCCTTCCCAAGGACTCCTGCCAGCCCAAGCTGGGGCCCCCTCTGTGGAGAGCTGGGGGTGTTTCCAGACAGGACTGAGAGCATCTGATGGTGTTTTAGGATTACACTGGAAATATGTAACATTAAAACATTTTTATAACTTAACAACAAACCTCCCTAGCCTGTGAGAATCTAATGAGCTGAGATGAAGGGCTTTGAAAAATCAAAACGTTCTGCTATCACTTTTTTCTTTCTTTTTTTCTTTTGTTTTTTAACGGCAGCGATTATCCTCGGGTTTCTGCACATTCAGTTCTGCCTTGGAGCCACCGCAGCCTCCGGACGCCGCTGGTCCAGTTTCTTCCCGGCCCGGCTAGAGGCGGGGGAGCTGTAGGGGAAAGGCCTGAAAAGCTGCTTCTACCGCCTTGTAAATAAGCGGAGCCCAGGGATGCTCTTTCTGCGTGAAACTTTGCCCTGCGGGCAGCCTGCATCACCCTGCTGAACGCGGTCTCTGCAAAAGTGCAAAAAGCCGGGGCGGCCAAGTCTTTCTCAATTAAGACCCTCACCTCCACGCCACCCCTGTAAACAGTAAGGTTCGGAGACTAAAAATACTTTACAGCAGACTGGGTGACACATTTTTTTTTTTCATCAGGAAGCCTAGTCATTTGGGGATGGAGCGGGGAAAAGAAGGGGGGAGGCGCCCGGAATCCTCTTTTTTGCTAGATCTTTCTCCAGGTCGCCCCGCCCGGAGGACGCGGCAGAATGGTCCGCTGCGGCACCGCGCCCACTGCGTCCCCGGGCGGGCGCGACCCGGAGCATCGCCAGAAACTCAGCGCGCGCCTCCGGGCTCCGGCCCCGGCAAGGAGGGGCGCGGGGCTGGGTGGAGTGGGGGGCGGTTCTTTCGGAAAGCTTCTATCGCCGGTTCTTCTCTGCGAGCGGAGAGATCGTGGGAGGCGGGGGTCTCCGGAAGCCCAGGCGCGAACAAGGAAGGGGGCACTCGCGGTCCTTCTAAGCAGTGGCCCCTCCTCACTGAGGCCTGGCCTGGAGCTCAAGGCGTTCTGAAATCCGATTTTAAAGTAAAGCAGCCGGACTCTGAGGCGGTGGCCATGCTGCAGTAGGTGTGGAAGCTGGAGAGAGGGTACCACACAGAAGGTACCGCAGCACAGGCGCGCCTGGAGCCGCGTGGTCCCGACTCCTTAGCAGAGCGTGGACCAGCTGCGTTTGCAGCGCTTGGATGCTTGTGAGAAAGGCAGAGTCTTAGCCCCGCGCCAGGCCTCCTGAACTAGAATCTACATTTCAGCCAGATACTCAAGTGATTCAGGAGCGGGTGGTGAGAAGTTCTAGTAAGGAAAAGAGTTTAGGTCTGCAGCTCACCGCCACCCCCTCCCCGCCGCCACATACACGTGGGTGTGGAGAGGGGAGGAGGAGAATGTAGTTAGGTCACTGCTGCATAACAAAAGCAAGGAGAGGCTCAGGGTTCTTCCTCTGCTTATAACAAGTGAAGTACTGGGCGAGGGCAAGAGATTCATCTCACGTCCTGTCCTGGTCTTCTAAACATCCGCTCACTACCCCAGACAGACTTTAGGCAGAAGAGCCAGTGCGGAATATTGAGGGCCAGCATGCACTACCATCTGAAGGCCTGCTGAGTCAAGGCCATTTGGTACCTCCCTTTGTGATGTTCTGGAGCCTTCCTACCCTGACTGGTAGAGGCTGCCCAGGCCCCTGTGGAGGAGAGATGTGAACTCAGAGGGGAACCCAAATAAAAGTTACCAGTATTCTCTTGCCCTCTCTCCAGAATTGGGAGATGGCAGACAGTGGTGGTTAGAAAATGCACAGGAAATTTCTCTTGTTAAAAACAAGACAACAGGCCCCCAAATTGAGTCACTTATGCTAAGTCCCATGTCACCAAACTGAGACAATTATAGTTTTGGCCTCTCCCAGAAATGGGATCTTAAATCAGTCAATCAGGAATCGTCTGGTCTGCAAGTGAGATCATCTGCCTGATGGACCCCTACCATACCCTAAAGGAAAGTGACCTTGTCACAGCTGATCTGCTTTTTGCTAGTATACCTTCCTTGTTCCTGATCCCTTCTGCCTATAAAAATCTTTCATTTTTGTACAGCTTCTCAGAGCTCCTCTCTATCGGCTGGATGGGATGCTGCCTGATTCATGAAGTGTTCTATAAAGCCAATAAGAAATTTAAAGTTTACTCAGTTGATTTTTTTTTTTAACACCCTGGCCCCCATGTCTGCCCCAGGGAGAGCTTTAGCCTGGCTGGGAGCCAGGCAGACTTGGCAGCCCTGGTGTATGGGAGGCCCAATGTGAGGACAAAGGCAAGGGGCCCTAGAGGGCTCCAGGCCTCAGAGCCCACATGCTGGTCCAGTCTTCATGCTGGAGCTGGATGCCAGTTGTAGGGGCTCATTGTAGGGCCAGATCTGCTAGTGAGGGTTCCAGGAAGTTTAGACCATTCATTCACTCATACACTCAACAAATACTTTCTAAGTACCTAGTATGGGCCAGACACTTTGCTTAGGTCCTTTAAAGGTGCAGCATTTACAACAAAAATGTCCTGTTTTCACAAAAGCAGATGATTTTTTTTAAGTATATGCTGTGTCAGCTGATGAGTTTATCATGATAAATGAAGTAGGGTAAGTGAGACAGAATTTGACAGGAGGGTGTGATTTTATCTTGGTGGATCAAGGAACGTGGCATTTGGGCAGAGACCTGAAACCAGCAAGGGAAAAAGCCTTACAGGTAAACGGTAAAACGATCCAGGGGCCCTGAAGTGGAAGCATGTTCAGTGGGTTGCAATAAGAATAAAGAGGCCAGTGTAGCCAGAAGAAAGTGGACAAGTTGGGAATTGTTGGGAGATGAGGGCAGAAAGGTAGTGGGTAGGCGAGGTGGGGCCTTGCAGACCTGGGGAGGACTTTGCAGTTTTACCGTGTGGGAGATGGAAAGCCACGAGGAGCTTCTGGAGGGTTTCCAGCAGAGCAGTGACGTGGTGGGACTTGTGTTTTAAAAGAATCACTCTGGGTTAGGACTCCACGCTTCCACTGCAGGGGGCATGAGTTCAATCCCTAGTCGGGGAACTAAGATCCTGCATGTCGCACGGCACGGCCAAAAAAAATGAAATACATAAATAAACATTAAAAATAAATAAATAAAAGGACCATTCTGGCTGTTTTGTTGAAGGTAATTGTAAGGGGCAAGTGTGGAGGATATTGACATAAGGTAGGTGAGTCATGATGGTGGTTTGTTCTTGGGTGATTGTGCTGGGGATGGTGAGTCAGGGTAGAATTCTGCATATATTTGGAAGGTAGAGACAAAAGAATTTGCTGGAAGACTGAGTGTGGGAAGATGAGAGTGGAGTCAAGGATGGCTCTAAAGTTTTTAATCTGAGAAACTGGGAGAATGGAGTTTTCACTTAATGAAATGGAGGTGGGGGGACATTGAAGATGCAACAGGTTTTGGATGAGGGGCAACACCAAGGGTTAGTTTTGCCATGCTGTGTTTGAGGGTTAGGGTTAGGCTTAGGGTCAGATATGTGTGTCTGAAGTTCAGTGCTTGAGATACAAATCTTGCCAATGTTTTGCAGTTTCCCCTTCAATACTCTAAGCCTGTATAACAAAGATCTCCATGAGTGCAAAATATCATAGGATGATAGAACTCCAAAGTGAGAAGCTACCTAAGAAATCATTTCTTATTTTAAATACAAGGAAACTGAGAATCAGAGGGGTAAATTCACTTGCCAAACATGATATTGATTTTAGCAGAGCTGGAACTAGATTCTAAGATCCCAGTGTATTTTCCCTGCCCTGTACAGTGCTGCATCCTCAGAAATAATGTTACTATTATTATTCCTGCTCTTCTTGATGGCCCAGATTTTAGTAGACTGTGTAGCTTAGTGAAAAATAGTCTTGTTTGGTTACAGAAACACCGGTATAACAATGGACAGATCAGTACCATTTTAACATGGAATTTTCTTCCTCCTTCTCTTTCTGGGATTCTTTTCTTTCTTCTTCCTCTCTTTTTGGGATTTTTGGCTTTATTACTGATTATTTAATAGCTAATGCATAAGATGGTTCTATCAGAGGTCACCTTGATTTAAATGGAAGTAAGTGTATAAATCAGGCCAGCTCTGGGAATTCCCTGGCGGTCCAGTGGTTAGGACTCCACGCTCTCACTGTCGAGGGCCCAGGTTCAATCCCTGGTCGGGGAACTAAGATTCCACAAGCTGCACGGTGCAGCCAAAAAAAAAAAAAAAAACCAGGCCAGCTCCAAGTGTTGTGAACTTCATCTGTCTTCTTTTGCTTCAGATCAACAATGAATAGTTCATGTAAAAAAAAATGCACAGTTTGAGAAACCACTTGAATTTTTCTTCTTTTTAACTGATACTTGCCTTTGAAATAAACAAGCTGAATTTAACTGCCTAGTTTTCAATTCACTTAACTAGTTGAGTAAATCAGAACTTACACACTGAGAATTCACTTTGTGCTCTTTCCCCTAGAGTGGGGAAGCCGGCATTCCAGCGTGGAGAGCGAGGTGGTGATACCCACGCAATGCTGTCATCTTGGAAGGACGTAGCTGTCACTCTAGCAACATGGAGTCTGGAGCTCTGTCTGCTGTGAGAGTCCCTTTCTCCCAAGACATGTGGGATGTGGAGTTGGAGCATGAGACTCCGTGGACCATGAAATAAGGTCCATGAAAGGACCGTGAAATAAAGCCAGCCATTTCCTTTTAGAGCAATCAAATAGATGATCACAATTCCTGAGGAATAAAAGCAGATCTTTTTTGCCAGGAATTACTTGATCATGAAGCATCAGAATAACAAAATGGCTTTGAAAGACTTAACTAATCACTTGGAGATTGCACGCAGCCCAAGCATGTCACCATCTCCAAGGCCACATCACACCGTTAAAGCCAACACATTCATTTTACATCTACCCGCGATCAGGCTTGTTTTCTCCTCTGTTCTCATCCTACTACCCATATGGGGACAAATTCCCCTTCTGTGCATTCCTTTCATTCTTCACTGTTGAGATTTTAATTTCAGTGATTATAAAAAATTATCATCAGTATCAAGTTTTGGTTTGATCATGTGTTTTACTTTCGAAAGCACTCACACTGAGAGCTGGGAGGACGTGTATTCCACACATTTTACAGGTAAAATAAGAGCACAGGGTTTATAGCAATTGGTTTCCCAGAGCTGCCATCTGCACTTTAATGTCTCACAGCAGTCAACTTCCCATGGCACAGCCAATGCCCCATTTCCCCTCCTCTTCCTTAACTCCCCTGGGCTTTTCTAAAGTCTTCCCCAGTCATTCCCACATCAATAGATGGAAACTCCATCCTTCCCATTTCCCAGGCCAAACACCCTGGCATCATCTTTGATTTCTCTTTTCTCCTACTCTGTCTAATTCTCCATCAGCAAATCCCATGGAATTTACCTTCAAAATATGGCCAGTGGCCTGGCACTTCTCACCATCACCATGCTACTTGTGGATTCTAGGTACCAAAATCTCTTGCCTAGATTATTGTAATAGCTTCCTAACTGGCCCTTTGTCCTCTACTCCACCCGTTCCCCAATCTATACTCAACATAGTAGCCAGAGTGATTCTTTCTACATGTACCCGTGTCACTTCTTTGCCAAAAACCTTCCAAAGCTTTGCACTGACTGTGGCTACAAAGGCCTCATTGATCAGGTCCCACCTCTCCCTGACCCCTGCTTCCCTCTGACCCATTCTGTTTCCACCACCCTGACTCCTTATTATTCTGCAAATACAGTAAGTCCCCTACATACGAACGAGTTCTGTTCTGAGAGTGCATTTGTAAGTTCAGTTTCTTCCTAAGTCCAACCAAGTTAGCCTAGGTACCCAACTAACATAGTCAGCTATATAGTACTGTACTGTAATAGGTTTATAATACTTTTCACACAAATAATACATAAAAAACAAACACAAAAGTAAAGAAAATATTTTTAATCATACAGCACAGTACCTTGGAAAGTACAGTAGTGCAGTACAACAGCTGGCAAACAGGGGCTGGCATGGAGTGAACAAGCAAGAAGAGTTACTGACAGGAGGAGGGAGAGGAGGTGGGAGATGGTAGAGCTGAAGGATCGTCAGCAATAGGAGACGGAGGGCAAGCTGCAATGTCACTCATGCCTGATGTTGATGGAATGCAGGTTCACATCTTTGAAAGTTCGCAACTTGGAGGTTCGTGTGTAGGGAATTTACTGTATGCCAAATAAGGTTTGGCCTTAGAGCCTTTGCGCTTGCTGTTTTTCTTCTGCCGGGAATGGATTCTCTCATATATATTGGCATATCTCTCATAGATAGGTGCATATTACCTCATAAATACCTCATGCATTTATTAGAGAGGCCTTCCTTAACTTCACTGTATGAAATAACAGCCTCTCTCTCCCCACTCAGCACTCCCTAACCTCCTTACTCTTCTTAATTTTTTTCCAAAGCAATTATCACCCTCTAAACCCTTTATATTTTCTTTTTGTTTTTTCCCTTCTTTCTCCTACAGGGATACAAACTCCATGAAGGCAGGGACTTAGTTTATTCGCTCCTATATTGCCTGGGCCTGGAGCTATGCCTGTCCCGTAAAATATTTATGCTTACAAATACTTGTTGAATGAATGAATGAGTTAATGAGTTCAGAGGAATTCAAAGATGGAATGGGCTGCCTTGGTAGCCAGTAGACCGCATCCCTGGAGGATTTCCCACATTGGCAGTTTGATATAAACTGGGCTGACGATCACAGGAGTTTGACCAAATTAGATGTCCTTCATGGAAATCATAGAGTGTAGAGTAGAGAACGTGTGTCAGAGAGGACTGGTTTGAGTCTTTTCCCTGATATTTACTGGGTCTGTGACATTGGATGATTTATTTAACTTCCCCTAACCTCAATCCCTTATCTCTTAGGAGGGATTTTATACTTTTTCTCATAAGGTGGTTATGACGATGAAACTAAACAAAATAATCTATGTAGAGCATTTGGCCTGGTTCTGGACACTTAATAAATGCATAGCAAATGTAATCTATGCTGATGATAACGTCTCTTCCAGCCTTGGGATTCTGAGAAGCTGTGAAGGGACCTGCCCAAGGCCACCCAAGCGATGAATGTATTCCTTGACTCTAGTTGGGTCATGCTTTTCCCACCAAACTACAGTGTCAGTTTCTTCCCTTCAGGACTCCTTCTTTAGTTGTGGGATGATTCCTGCCTCTCCTGACCCTCCTTTGGTCTCTCAGATTGCTCTCTATTTCGAATTTTTTTCCTCAAACCCATCTTGCCTACATTGCGACCTTTGCTGCTTGTATTTATTTTGCCTAATGCCAATTTGTAAACGGAAAACAACCTCACCCCAGATTGCTTTACACTGACTCATAGTTAAGTGGGATGAATCGAATATCAACTCATTCACTCCTAGAGCTGATATGTCTCCTGCATAAACTGGATGCTCAGTCAACATCAGTTGATTACACACTGGTGGCTTGGTCTTCAAGAAAGGGTCAAGTGTAACAATAAGTATCATAATAGAGATTATTATTGTCAACCGAACATGTTTATTTTCGTAATCTGAATATTTTGGGGCTGTAGTGTTATGGTTTTGAGACTATTGAATTAACTGGAATAAATGGGTTACAGTGGCCATAGACGGGGGGAGGTGTTTGCAGAAGGATGGGGGGATATGATGAATGCCAGGGGTCCATGCAATACCTTGTCATGATGATGAACTTAAAATGGGAAAACATTTATAACATATTGTTACTGAAAATGTGGGTTGCTGAATGGTATTTTCAGAATGATCACAGCCATATCAAATTTGTGCATAGAAAGAGTTGGAAATACATTGAAATAAAACAGTTATCTAAGATGGCAGGAATACAGGTGACTATTCTACAAGGACTATTCGTTACACTTAGAATTTAAAAATTAAAATATCTTTTCATTAAAAAATATGCTGCATGGCTTTTTCTCTCATGGAGATAAATCACTTCTCTGAGCTTCTGTTTTCTGCAAATTGCAGAGAAACCACAACATCTGTTCTACATACTGTGAGGCTTAAGCAGGGTGATGTATCTGAAACTGCTTTCTAAACTGTAGAGAAATGTATGCATTTTAGGTGATTTAATTATTGGCCTTGCTGTAGGGATGCACGTGAACAGCTATCTTTGGCGTGGCTCTTCCCCAGAATACCTTCTGACCTTCTGTGTTTTCTGGGGGCAGAAATACTCAGGCCTCATTTGCCTCTTGGCTGACCACACTACATGCGCTCATGTGAAAAAGGAAGGCCTGGAGTCAGAAAACACTACTGGTTTCAACAAGATTCTGGTTTTCCTGGAATGGAAGTCCTGAAAGGATTCGTGCTTGAGCACCACTTTCAAGTAGGTAAAAACTGAATTTTTAATCTGTTAACAAGGGACCTTCTGTGCCTGACGATCCTGCTGTGTCCTGATTACTTACTGCATTTGCATCCAGTTCCTACCATTGTTCTAGTTCCAAAGCTGATCAGATGCCCTCACCTTGATTCATGTGGGGAATAGCCTGTGCCTACCCTGGGAGCCTCTGCTTGGCTGGTGGCATTCTGCCTTGGGCCTCTTTTGGTCTGAGAATTGTCCAGAGAGCGAGACACAAACTACTTGAGGTCCGTTACATTTGCCATCTTTGCTGCACTGTCTCTTCCTTGTAGGGAGGGATGTGACCTTGGCAGAATGACAAGACCTTCCCCTTGACAAGCAGTGCCTGCTGACGGGGCATACGCTGAGTAGCTCCTAATGTCCATTATTTGTCCTTCATCACCAAAGGACATCTGCTAATCCCTCATTCCTGAGTTAGGTGAGCCATTTCATAAAGAAGATTATCTACATAGAGAGCCTATGCATTCTCTTCGTCTGAGACTGGAAGTGGGGAAAAAGCTGAATAGATGAATGATCCATTGATCCAGCAATGAATGATCTTGACAGTCACACACAGGCACACATGTTCACAATTGTGCAGCCTTTGGACAAGAAGGGAAGAGGAAGACAGGGGCATCAAATGGATGTGTATAAGAAGGAGAAAAGAAGGGAAGAAAGGAAGCTGGGACGGACACTTTGCAGATGTTTTCACCTTCCTAGAAGTTTTGCTTTACAAATGGCTTGGTTCAAACCAACTTTTGGATCTTTCTGGTTTATTGATCCTGTTCTACTGACCATAGCTTCCTGATTGGTCAGAGTCATTGTTAACACAAGAGCTAAAATAAACATCCCCTGACTAATGATAAGCAGCATTTATTGAGCTCTTATCATAGAGAATTTATATTGTCCTAAATACTAAGCACGAATTATATTCTTCAGTCCTCAAAATAACTGTCTTATTATTGGCCCCATTTTACAGATGAGAAAACTGATATTCAGAAGAGTGAGTTGCCCAAGGCCACACAGTGAGTGTGCCATTCCTGTGTCAGTTTGTTCTCAGCTCCATATATGTCCCCTCTATTCTGTATGGCAGGAAAGTACCTGTCCCAGGCTCCCTTGATGACTAGACTCCAGGTAGCATTGGCCAATAGAAGGTACTAGTGAAAAAGTGGAGCATGAGAAAATAAATTTCTGTTTTTGAAGCCACCAGTCTATGCTATTTTGTTACATCTAATAAACAAGCTGACTAATATATCACATTTTGGCTCCTCAACTTTTCTTTAACTTTGTGGTGCCATTTCCTGCATTAAATTCCATTCTGTTTGAAACCCTTCATATATTTTTGTGCTTTTGTTTTCCTGACTGGCCCCTGACTCACTCAGTTAGAAGTTCAGAACTGAGATTCCAGCTAAGGTCTGAACAGACACCAAAAACTGTGTTCTCAAAAGTTGTGTTGTACTTCATATATTGTTTTGGTTGTCTGCAGAGATCTGGCGGAAAAGCCAAATAAATAACATGAAGCCAAGGTTCTGTGAGCCAGTGTCACCAAAAACAATAGAAACGGGAAAAAGCTTCAAGTTTTTGGAGCTTCAAGTTTTCCTTTATAATTACAAGTGGAGGTTGGTGGGGGGGTGTGTTTGGAGGAGGAGCCCTCCAGTTAGTGGTCCTGCTTTAAAGTGGCAGCAAAAGGGATACTGTGCCAGTGGGATGTATTCCTCTCCAACTCGTGAAATGTACCGTGCAACGGCATGCCAAGTCCGGAACGGAATGGCGTGTTACCTTGGCAGTGAATTATGTATTTTTTTCCTTTTCTGATAACACACGGTATTTTGAACGTTAATGTGGGCAAGGTACAAGTTTTTAATGTTATCAACTATTCTCATTTTTGACAAGTCTTCCTCCTTTTCCTGTTAAGAGTTTACTTTTTTCTACTAAATTGGAGGAGAAGATAGATACTTTGGAAACTCTTTCACTTTTCCTCCATGGGCCTTGTATGTTGCCTCTCTTAATGAGGATATTAAGAGCCACGTTTCTCCCTGAGAACTGTAAGCAAATCTCTCACTAAGCATATGAGCCAAAGCAGCTTGCTAATTGCTAATGAGAAAGTGATAACTTTAGAAACACTGGTGGCTATTTCATGGGTGGCTGATAAAGAATAATGATGGGCATCAGCTCTCCAAATGTCATGGACGCATGATTTGCTTCTAGTTATAATGCTCATTCTAACAGGCCAAGGGAACGAACTCAGTGGGTGGACATGATTAACTGCTTTCACAGGGGCATGGTGATTATTAAGCTGGGCAATAATGCCCAGCAAAGGAAATTTCATCTCAAGCTATGATAGTAACAGATTATAGTGGGTGGGATGTGGAAGTGATATGTCCAAATTTGTCCAAATTCCTAACATGTTATGTTCAAGGCATGCTTTATTAAAAATGTACAAAACTAACTTTTGATGCATAGAAATAATTTCACTTGGTATTTAATCACTTTAATCCAATCGAAATATTTTCCTTGTTGCTATCACTGAGGAACACATTGTTGGTCAAAGATGATAGGCAGATACACGTTGCTGTACCCTGCAGAACCAGTTCTATGCTGTAGTTGACTAACTCATAGAAGAAACATTCATTTTGTTTGTTCATTGCCTCCTTAAAAGTCTGAGAAATGGAAAACTAGAGAGATGAAGTGCCTCACTCATCAATAAAATATTAACGTATTTTATTTAGTGAAGATGATTTCACAAAATAAAGTTACATAATCAGGCACAGACTAATGGAACCCAGATTATAACCCAAGGGAAGTGATGAGGAATGTGATGTCCCTACCAATTACCGGTGAGTTTTCAGGTAACACTCCCAGAGGTTAGTTAATTGCTCCATAAGCTAAACAATTGATAACAGGGACTGCTTAGGGCCGGCGAGTCCTCATAGGTAGACGGCTCATTCCAGGGATAAGTAAATACAGAATATATAGTATTTGCTATCTTTTCTATAAAAGTATGAAGTGGAAACAATGTGGGTCTGATAAGAGAAAGGCCTGAGTTCTAATCTTTATGCCCAAACTTCTGCAAGAAATGACAATAAAAATAATTCCTGCATATATGTTTGTTATAAGGATTCAATGATTTATTATAGGCAAAGGGCCTGATATGTAATAAACTCAACAATTGTTATTACTGTGATGAACTCTTTGGATTCGGACACGGGCCTTCACCTCTCTAAATGTCTGTTCTGGGGAAAAGGGAATAGTGATCCCTAAAACTTCTCAGAATTTGCACCAGTGGGTAAAATTGTAGGGGGTCAAATATTGGAACAGTGAAAAGAAGGCTTTGCCAACAGTCGAAGTTTCCTGATAGATGCGTCAAAACAAAGTAACTTTCCTGTCACTGTAGATGTTCAGTTCTAGGATAGGCAACTACTTTTCAGGTGTGAAAAAGGGGAGTTCAATATCAGAAGCTAATGCAACCTTCAAGATTCTATGATTCTAAGTAACAAATATTAAGTAAAGTTTAAGTGTATCTAACTCTTCTACCTCTTGAAGTTTTGCTATAGATTGAATTTTGTATCTCTTATAGACACAATAATTTGATATACACTGCATTTAAATTAATACATTTTAAGATATTTATTTATAATTATTATTTAATAATAATAATAATGGCAAGGAGAACTAATCATTCACTAGGCACCTAATATTTGCCAGACATTGTTATACCATCTTACATTTGTAATTTTATTTAGGCCATTCAGAAAGCCAGTCCAGAAACAACTAGGCAGCCTTGATCAGAATGAAATCTGGAGATAAGGGAGGACAGCTGCCTCTTTTTCTTTTGAATATTCACATATTTACGTGGATGTAACTTACTAACTTGTAAATTTTTATTCTTCTAATTATTAGCACATGATACTTCAAGTGCAAAGTTTCATTTAGCTGAAATATTCTTTCTGGTTACAGGTAAATTTTGGATGTCTAAATTGAGAAATATTTAAAAGCATTGTCTTAGGATTCAAACCATTCTCGAGTTTTCCATGTTAAAATGGGAGGTGTATGGGGTATTGTGACTTACACTGAGGTCCAAGCTTCCCAAGTCTAAGGGCAAAGAAACCTCTTCCTGCTATACTACTCTGTTTCCAACCCATCTGTGGTTTTCTGGCCGTGATTATAAATAATTAAAATTAAGAATATTCAGGGAGTTCCCTGGTGGTCCAGTGGTGAAGACTCTGGAGCTTTCACTGCTGTGGCCTGGGTTCAGTCCTGGTCAGGGGAACTAAGATCCCACAAGTTGCGTGGCCAAAAAAAAAAGAATATTCAGAAGCCCTAATGTGAACTGGTATTTCACTCTTCTCACCAAAATTCCTTTACGAAATGAGAAACAACTAGACTAAGAGGCTAATTTCATTTCTTTTAGCTGTCATGGCCTGCTCTCTTATGAATGTGAGAATGCCAAAAGATAGCACCTAGGATATTTGCATTTGGCCTTTGACTTGTGATCCTATGATCTTAATTTAGAATCAGGAATCTCCTGTGTCTACCTTCTGGAAATAATATTGTCACTCAAGTTCTTGGACCCTGATTCTGTGCTCTCGTCCACTCCACCCCCTCGCCCCTCCCTCCCGATCCCCCCACAACACACCCCCAAACCAGGCTATAGGCATGGAGACCTATGTAAGTTGTCTAACTTCCTATTTAGGTCTTTAGAACAATTACCCTACCCTTAAGCCCCCCAAAAAGGCTTTTGATCAAGTCACTTGTTAATTTTTGAAAACTATGCTTTCTTCTAAGACAAGAAAGCTAACTAGACTTACAGAAATGACTCAGTAACGTTTTTTTAAAAAAATATTTATTTATTTATTTTTGGCTGTGTTGGGTCTTCATTGCTGCACACGGGCTTTCTCCAGTTGTGGCGAGCGGGGGCTACTCTTCACTGTGGTGCGTGGGCTTCTCACTGCGGTGGCTTCTCTTGTTGCAGAGCACGGGCTCTAGGTGCGCGGGCTTCAGTAGTTGTGGCACGAGAGCTCAGTAGTTGTGGCTCGCGGGCTCTAGAGCGCAGGCTCAGTAGTTGTGGCGCACAGGCTTGGTTGCTCCTCATCATGTGGGATCTTCCGGGACCTGGGCTCAAACCCGTGTCCCCTGCATTGGCAGGTGGATTCTTAACCACTGTGCCACCAGGGAAGTCCTCAATAACTTATTGAAGGTATGATGTGATGGTGTACAAACTACCTTAGATAAGAAATTGAAGACAACTCTGAGAGCCTTGCATGATGGTGTTGAGCACAATCAATATGGATTTGGGGATTTAAAGTTGTCTTCCTAGGGACTTCCCTGGTGGTCCAGTGGTTAGGTCTCCACAATTCCAGTGCAGGGGGTGTGGGTTCGATCCCTGGTTGGGGAACTAAGATCCCACATGATGTGCAGCCAAAAAAAAAAGAAAGTTGTCTTCCTAGGCCTAGTGCAAAACTTCTTCTCTCTCCTATTCTCAATATTGTTTTAAATAATTTGCATTAAGAAAAATTTAAGCCCCATGATTATGTAGGTGTATTAGTGGGTGTCTAAGTAATTTCAATAGCTTATTGCAGTGCAAAATGCAATTATTTTCCACCCAAATTCTCTATATGAACAATGAATATATTACAGAGTATTGTACAATGTATACACATATTATAGATATGTATACATATCTATTTATGTTGTATACTTATTTTTGTAAACTCATTGCAATGCATTCTGTATTGAAATAATGTATAAGGAAACTAATGTTCTAATTAATATCTTCAAATTAAGTAAATTCTGTACCTTTTTCAATTCATTCAACAAATGATTTTGATCAGCTACTACATACATGTTACAGTGCTAGGCACTTTCCATAGATGTTATCTCATTTAATGACCTTAGCAGCCTTTTGAAGAATATGTTAGCACCTGTATTTTACAGATAAGGAAATGGAGGCTGTCTTAGTCAGTTTGGGCTGCTGTAACAAAATGTCATAGACTGGGTGGCTTACAAACAACAGAAATTTATTTCTCACAGCTCTGGAGGCTGGGAAGTCCAAGATCAATGTACCATGATTCTGTGTCTGGTGAAAGCCCACATCCTGGTTCATAGATGGCTGTCTTCTCGATGTTCCCATGCGGTGGAAGGGGCAAGGGAGCTCTCTGGGGTCTCTTTTACAAGGGCACTAATCCCATTCATGAGGGCCCCACTCTCATGATCTAATCATCTCATAAAGGCCCCACATCCAAATAACATCACATTGGGCATTAAGATTCAACATACAAAGTTAAGGGATACAAACTTCAGTCTGTAGCAGAAGCTACATATAATGAACCCACAACACAATTTTACTGTCTATAGACCTGGGATTTGAACTCAGATTCAGTGCTTTTGCCAATGCTTTACACTTCTAAGGGCAGAGGAGCCCTGGAAGTAGATGAATGTTGTGTAGACTCGGTAAAATAATTCACTTAAAAATAGCTCCTCTTTTCCTTTGGGCAAATTACATAAACCACCAAGAAAAAATAACTTGCTCCAAACTGGAACGACCAACCTATTTGTTGTGGAAATGAATATCCCAATGTTTGAATACTGTCTCTGCACTGACTGGCAATAGAAGGCGGTGCTAGAAATAACACTTTCCTTTTCCATTGAATATTAAAGTTACCACGGGAAAGTGGTTGCCACATTTTTGTACACTGCAAGCTGTCGTGGTAGAAGGAACCACCACTTATGTTGTATCTGGATGTTTTATTCTTCTCATGATGCAAACTGCCATTGCACCATTTTTTTTTTTTTTAATGTGAGGAGATTTGTAAGCATATTAAATGAAAGATGCATGGCATAGATCTATTTTCTTTCTTTCAATCTGGAAAGAAAAAAAGTGAATGCAGCAGAACCTCCTTATAAATTGAGGTGGCCAATGATGGATGGATTTGAGGGGAAATGTAGTGCAGGGGGTTAAGAATATGTGCTCTGGAGCTGGACTATGTGGGTTTTATCTACTAGCTGTGTGACCTAGAGGAAGTTAAAAAAAAGTCTGTGTCTCAGTTTCCTTATGTTTGAAGAGTGAGAACTAATTAGCTTTAGTACTTCTTACAAGATTTAAAACAAAATAGTATCTTTAAGACAATTTACTGGAAAAGTAGAAATACTATTTTTCAATGGCTTAACGTCACTGCAGCCTGGGGCTGACTGTAGGCAGAGAAAAGGTATTCTAATTTCCTAAACACTTGGAGGTTTGTGCCTAGTCTCTCCCTGTCAACATATTTGGAAACATGAACTTCAAATTGCTCTCTCTTTAAATAGTAGTGCAATAATTTGCATTGACAATAGAATTAGTGAATTCTGGAAGGGAAGATCCTTGTATACCCAAGCCATAGTTCACAGTAAATATTTCTTAAGTTTATGAACCAATCAAGCAATTTGATATTTAGAAATGTCTGCTTGGCTTATCAAAGGCATGTTGTTCTATTATTTTTACAGGGGGCAAAACAATGGTCTGTCTTTTGGAATATTTAGAAATATTATTAAATTCTTTCCTTCTCAGGAAAGAAAATGAGATGATTGAAAATAAAGTTAGGAGCTGAAGGGATAAGTCTCTAGTGCTGGCCTTTGTGGGTCGGGGTGGTTGCTGATTGATCCTGTCATTTTTAGACACTATATGCTACAAAAAGGGGTTTCTACACTCAGGAGCCAGCACTGATCATGAGTTTTAGGTATAGACAGGTGAGTATTTTTATAGTAATGGCTATATATTTAGTAGGTATTTTAAAATTCAAGTAGCCTATCCTATAGATGCAGCCTCTATTCCTACTCCAGGCAATAGCTCCCAGACTTTTCTTTGGGGAAATGCTGCTGTATCAGTGGTATCAGTCTTGGTGGGACTGTCAATCAAAGTGCTTCTTCCTCTGAGGGCTAAGGGGTGAGGCAAATGTATGCTCTTCTTCTGAACTTTCAATGAAGTGATAACAAAGTTTCAAATTCAATCAGCCCTGTGACTGCATGAGGATTTGTTTTCTTTGTTCCTGGGACTGTCTTTCCCACCAGTGCCTCTTTGGCTGATCCCTCCATCCTAGAATTTATGCTGTATCTTTGCAATATGCTCTTTTCAGATTTTTAAATCCTACATAACTAGAGTAAGTTTTTACTAATTATATTTAAAAATTTTGTTTCACTTTGGATGTTATGGATATTACTGCTTTAGAAAAATCATTGTATTAACATAAAACATGGTTGTTTTAAAGAAAAAAATGTAACCAAGAGTTTGTACAAATGATACGCAGATCTAGCAAAAATTGTGAGGATTGGCAAAGGGCTAATGTTAGGGAAACATCATTACAATTATTGACATTAGCACCAAGCTTCCTGGACATATTTAGGGATTAAAATTGGAATATCTTGAAAAGCCATTAAAAAGAGAATCAGGATTGTATTATTGGGATGATCCTTATCGATAAAAGAAATACAGACTTGGAACAAATATACTATTAGTGGTTTTGAAGATTTAGAACAGATACATTTTGAAAAGGGCATTGTATTATTTCCTTGGTCAAGATCAGTCCTTTAAAAATTTTTTTAAATTTTAAATTTAAAAAAAATTTAAAAATTTAAAAAAATTAAAAAAATTTTTTCCAGGCCTTTAAAAAACAAAATCTAAAAACACTTACTGCTTATATCACAGAATCCTGTTTTTCTTTTTCTAAGTGGAATATTTTGTTTATTTTTAACATTATTTCCCCCAATTAGTAAAACACTGAAAGTATAAACCTCCATCGACCAAATCAAGACTCACTGCTGCAGATAAGCCTGTGTGCGTGTGTGTGTGTGTGTGTGTGTGTGTGTGTGTGTGTGTGTGAGTGTATATGTGTGTGTATACCAGAACCATGCATCTGAGGCTGGAGGTTTCTTGTTAAGAATGTTAGAGATTCCAGTCCTGCTTCTTCTGGACACATTGATATAAATGTCACGAGGTCCTTTGTGTCCCAACCCCAGAGGAGCAAGTTAAGACCCCTCTCACCTTGAGGTTCTCTGAGTTCCGGTTTGGGATCTAAACACCTGGAGGTTGAAGACTTCCATCCCCCCCCAATGTTACCTTTTTATCAGATGCTTTTATTTTTATTTCAAAAATATAATTTAAAAATTTGGGGATGAAGGTTGGGCTAAGTAAAGATTTTGACACCTGAAAATGTTTTTGTCAATTATGTTTTCCCAGTAACCGCTCTCAGGGAAATAGTGATAAGAAATGCAAGCTGCTTATAATCCCCCAAATAATCTGCTCTGGGGAAAGAAAGGGTCAAGTGGTGGAGAATTCACTTCGAAATGACATGACACCAAGCAACTGACTATGTTTCCAATATGACCTTTATTGAGCAACTACTGCTGTGCCGTTTAACATCAATCAATGAAAAGTTGCAAACTGCATGTCAACGAGGTTCTCCCATGAACAAAAGTCCTTTTTAAATGCACCAGTGAGGTAAACATAATTATTCATAATATAGCTTTCTTAAGGCTAAGAGAGTTCTGTGTTTCATTTATTATTTTTGGCTCAGTTGGTTCTTTGCATAATATACCTCAAGACATCCCCCCAAGCGCCCCCCTTCCAACAGCTTAGGAAATTGGCCACTTCCCCAGGTACATACAGTATCACGCATTCGAATCGCCCAAACACTGGGGACGGAGCACCCTGGGCTTGCATGCAGGTCCCTCATATCGCACAAAGTAAAATACAATGCCTGGAGCCCCCATGGGAGAACCCGTTCTGTTTTGAAGCTGTCAATCACATGCATTTTGAAATTGTCATATGGCTTAACCTTTTGCGATGGACTCGTCTATTAGTCACTCTGGGTGACTTCCTTTACTACGGCGTGTGAAGTGACCTTCTCTACCTTTTTGGTAGACACTAATTTCTCCTCAAAGGTCTCTTCATGCTCTTCGACCTTTTGAGTGACGGTTACAGACTTGGTGATATACTTGGTAGCACCATCTCCCCCCTCACTGGTGGTCTTGTCTACCATTTTGGTGACCACCACTTTCTCCTCACCTCTATCACCACCCTTCTTTTCATCTGCTGGGCTCAAGTCTAGCCCGTTGGTGACAACCCCTTTCTTCTCTTCTCCCCCACTGCCCTTCTCCTTAGCTTCCTGCACGTGCTCCTCTTTTCCTTCCACCTCCCCATTGATGGCTATGTCTTCCTTCCTGGAATCCTTCAAACCTCCCTCCTCCTTCTTCCCCACCTCTTCCGCTTTCTCCTTCTCCTTCTCTTTCTCCTTCTCCTTCTCTTTCTCCTTCTCCTTCTCTTTCTCCTTCTCCTTCTCTTTCTCCTTCTCCTGCTGCTGTGGCTTTTCCTCCTCTTTGGCCTCCTTCTCCAAGCTCACCTTTACTGATTTGGCGACCGCCTCCTCCACGACTTCCTCCTTCACTGGGGATTCAGCCTTTTTCTTCTCTGGCACATCCTTTGGCTTCTCCTCCTTTTTCTCTCCCTTCTCTTCCTTGGGAGCTTCCTTTGCTTCTTCCTTCTTTTCTTCCTCCACTTTCCCTTCCTCCTCTTTCTGTTCTCCTTTCTCGGCTCCAGCTTCTGCTTTGGGCTTCACCTCTTCCACGGGTGACTTTGGCACCGGGGACTTGGCTTGCTCCGGCTTCTCCACCTTGGCTTCTGCCACCAGCTCCTCCTTGGGAGCCACTTCTTCACCCTTTTCCTCCATTTTCTTTTCCTCCTTAGCTTCGGCGGCTTCCTCTCCTTCACCTTCAGGCTCTGTTTCTCCTTCCTCTTCCTGCTCACCTTCCTCTTTTTCACTAGAAACTTCCTTCTCAGAGCCTCCTTCCTCAGCTTGGTCTGATTTAGCGCCCTCCTCTTCCTCCTCTTCCTCTCTGCCCTCTTCCTCCTCTCCTTTAAGTTCAGGTGCAATAGCTTTCACTGGAGACTTTTTGGCAGCTACAACTTCTTCTTCGGCTTCTTTTTTCTCTTTCTTTTCTTCAGCCTCTTCTTCCTTGCCCTCTTCTTTCATGGAAACTGTCAATTCCTCTGCAATGGCCGTCAGGGCTTCTTCCATTTCTGATTTCTCATCTTCCACCTTGGTTTCCTCTATGATCTCCTCGACAAATTTGTGTTGGACCTTTAGCTTGGGAGCCTCTACCTTGGTTTTCTGAAACTTACTGGATATTGTGATGGAGGGCTGTCGGTGTGTATACAGCGGCCCAGTGATGCTTCCTGCAAATGTGCTAAATCTGGTCTCTTCACCCTCCAGGAGTTTCCTAAGGAGAGAATCAAAGAAGGCAAGACGTAATTAAAATCTCATTGGGCCTTCTGAACTTCATTACAGTATGTGTAACGTGGTAGATACCTTTGAATAAATAGAATCGCTTGAAGTAACACTTGCTATCATTTCACTAGTATATTGCGTCATATTCAATGACAGAAACAGATTCTCAGGGACAATCAGCCAGTCACCCAATGCAGTAACTAACCACGCCCAATAGTCCACTCACTACACCCAGCTACCAAATCTCAGCTCTGCCGCAATCCATTTGGTGCAACATGAATACGCTGAAAAGCTCCCTAGAGGCCAAAAAGGCCTTAAGTGACGTTCTTGAGCATTTGGACTTTCAAGATGTATACTAAATGTCTTTTAGCAAACATTCAAAAATTTTACAAAACTATTTAGAATATATTAGAATTCAAGCTATATATATCATAGCTAGGTGCTAATATGTGCGTATCAAGTTATAAACTGGTCTGCGATTTTAATCATAAAGTGTCTATTTTATATAACTATTCAGCTTTCCTGAAAAGACAGATGGCTCTGAGCTGAGTGCAATTTATTCTTGTAATATGAATGATCTTACTGGTAAAAAAACAGAAAGAAAAACAACCCCTCCCCCCCCCAAAAAAACTATTAGTCAAGGATTTTCACCTATGAACTTAGTCAACAGCAAGGTGACATCAGTTAATATATTTATAATCTCTTCTCTTTCTCTGGATGTATATCTAGATCTATAAACATAAATCTAAATAAAAAATATATATTCTATCAATCATATTTATTCTCAGCCAGATGATGGCAATAGTAAGCTGTAACTGAGCGAGAAATGGAACGTCCTGGTGTTTGTCCTTGACATTACACAGTTGAAAAGCTGAAAGCACTAGATGAAATATTAAAAACTAAAATTCTGTTTTTGTTTCAAATATTTGAAAACAATTGTTTCACTAAAATAAAAAAGTTTAAGCATAAGCACTGAAATTAATCGGCGCTCTTCCTCTAAACACTTTATTCAAACATTTTAACTACTGTTTACTCTTTTAAAGCTGCATAAAAAGTTGCAATTCTTTAATTACTTTTTAATTAAGAAAGAAAACCAGGCACTGATTTAAGACTCCTGCAACCTGCTTGCTTTAACTTAAGTGGTGAAGGTTCCTGCCTAAACGGCCTCTACAGTGCGGCTACTATTTCGGCCACGTCCGCCGCGAGCACGGTACCTGTATGCAGCGATCTCGATATCTAGAGCCATCTTGACGTTGAGGAGATCCTGGTATTCTCTCAAATGACGGGCCATTTCCCACTTTGTGCCCCGAAGCTCATTTTCCAGCTGCTGGATGGTGTCCTGAAAGAGACACAGCCACAGACTTATCCTTCCAAACAGCCACTTCTTTCGCGAACCACACCTCCTCCTTCTTCCTCCTCTCCCTCGACTCCCTCCAGCTTTGCAAACCTCGGGTACCGCTCCCAGACCCCCTCCCCCCTTAAAGTAAAAATCTAAGGAATTCACAAACAAACGAACAAACAATCAATAAGACAAGTAGACATTTCCTGGGCACACCACGCACTGGGACCAGCGGATCTAGAACAGGTCTCAGCAGGAAACACACATGCATGGGGAAACCCCACGGCTGACCTGGCCCTTTCCATCTGAGCCCTTTGGGCTGAAGTCAATTTTGGGAGTTCTTCCGATCACGGCTGGAAAAGTTGAGAATACATGAGTTTCTGCACAGCTATCCTAAAGTTGCTGCTTTATCAACTACCGGAACGTATACCTCCTACTTTAAACGCGCAAGCGTGCAAAACTAGAACTCCTAAGGAAAAGAAGCACGTTTTGAAAACGATCAGGGGTCTTCGAGCGGGGGATGGTGCGTGGGGGAGGCGTGTGGAGGGGATGGGGAGGGACGAGGACGCTTTGAGCCTCCAACTTGGGTCTGCGTCGCGCGCGCGCGCACTGGCCAGCGGCCGCTAGGGAGCGCGGCTGAGAGCGCGGCGGGGCGCGGGCCTGAGTGTCGGGGGCGCGCGGCGCTGGCGCTGGCGCAGGCTGGCCGCGCAGCCGCTGTTCCTACCTGGTAGCTGCTCAGGTCGTGGTTGTGCCTCTCCTCGATGTCGCTGAGCTGCCGCTCCAGGGATTCCTTGGTGCCGCGCACCGACTCGAGCTCGATGCTCTTGGACTGCAGTTGGCGCCGGTACTCGGCGATCTCTTCCTTGGCGGAACGGATGGCCTCCTTGTTCTGCTCGGCTGCCTCGGTGAGCTTGGCGTAGCGGCACTTAAACCATTCTTCGGCCTGGTGCATGTTCTGGTCCGAGTGGCATTCGAGCTGGGAGCGGATCTCCTTCAGCGCCGACGAGATGTCTGTCTTCAGGTAGTCTTTGCGCTCCACGGTGACGTGGGACGCCTGGATCTGGGCCAGCAGGTCGGCCACCTCCTCCTCGTGATTGCTCCGCAGGAAGGCCACCTCATCCTGCAGCGACTGCACTTTCTTGTCCAGCTCCACCTTGACCAGCGACGACTCTTCGATGTCTTTGCGCAGCGCGCGGATGGCCGCCTCGGTGTCGTCGCGCAGCCGTGCCTCCTCCTCGAAGCGCTCCTTGAGCCTGTGGATGTCCTCTTCCAGGTGGTCCGAGTCCAGCTGCACCTGAGCCTTCTCGTGGTTCACCAGCTCCAGCGTGGCGCGCAGCTCGCGGATCTCCTGGTCGTACGCGTCGCCCAGCTGGGCGTGCGAGGCCTGCTTCTGCCGTAGCGCCTGGATCTCCACTTCGATCTCCTTGTTCTGCTGCTCTAGGTAGTGCACTTTCTCGATGTAGCCCGCGAAGCGGTCGTTCAGCCCCTGCAGCTGCTCCTTCTCATTGGAGCGGGACAGCTTGTAGTCGCCGCCCGGCCCAGAGCCGCCGTTAAGCAGGGACGAGGACTGGCTGAAGTCGAGGCTGCTCTCGGCGGAGCTGAGCATGGCCGAGCTGTAGGCGAGGCGCGGGGCGAGCGCGCTGCGCTTGTAGGAGGAGGACACGGTGCTGGGCGAGCCGCGGGACCATGACTGCGAGCGGAAGCCGCTGGACGGGGAGCCGCTGACGCGGCTGAAGCTCGAGCGGGTGTCGGTTACCCGCCGGTAGGCGGACGGGTTGCCCAGCGAGTCCAGCGTGTAGCTCATCTTGGCGGCTTCGGGGCGTGTGACTGGCACAGCGTTCTGCTGCCCTCGCCGCAGCCCCTTTATAGCCGCGGCGGCTGGTCCTGGGCCAGGGCCCCGCCCAGTGGAGGCGGCGGCCGAGGAGGCGGGGACTGCGGGTACCGGGCCGTGGGGATGGGGGGGGGGTGGTGGTGAAGACAGCCCAGCAGTGATTCAGCGCCCGCTCCACGTGGCCCCGCGCCGCATCGGACCCCGGACTTTGCTACCTTGGCCCCGACCCCTCCCCCCAGCTCTTCTTTCGGTGCCAGACCACCTGTCCCCTCCCAAGCCCCCCTCTCTCCATTACTCTTCACCTTCGGATTGCATTTTACACCCCCAGTGGGAGTATTCACCCAACGCCCTTTCTTTGTTCAGTCACTCTCCCACCGTTCGGGCCGCTTTTCTAGCGACCCCCTAGCCACTTTGTTCTTGTTCTTTTTTGTTTTCTGATTGTGTGTGTGTGTGTGTGTGTGTGTTTGTAAACCCTTTGCACTCTTATCTTCACGTTTTTCTCTTCTTTTGCCCTTTCACCATTACTTTTTTCTTTACCCATCTTCTGTGCTTAATCACTTCCCCCTCTATTTGGCATCTCTTCGCCTTCCCACTTTAAAACTTCTTCAGTCCCACTCACTCCTCCCTTCTCTCTGAGCCCCTTCCTCCTGGACCTTTTTCTTCCCAGTCTTGTCTTTTCTCTTTCTCCTTCCTCCCCTCCCCCTTCCTCCCGCCCCTCCCCCATCCTCATCGCCCCTTGCCTTCCTCCCCTCCCCCCACTCCCGGTCTTAAAGCAGCCCGAGATGAGCGCAGGCCCCGAGTTGGGCCTAGAAGAAAAAAACAAAAAGACTTTGAAGAACGGTCAGCCTGAAGTCTTCGAGAAGGGGACAGAGAGGCTGGGCCGGGGTATTTATTTGTATTAAAAGTGGGATATGTCGCTGCTTTCTGCTTAGCGTTTGGGGGACGTCCGCAGTTTCCGCAGGGGCAGAAGGTAAGGCGCTTGTGCTCGCTATGGCGCCGGCAGCACCAAGGACAGCGCCCAGGCTGGTTTGCTGGAAGATTCAGCCGCCCTGGGGGCTTGTCGCCCAGCATTGCTTGTCTGGTTAGGTTGGCGGGGGGTTTCCTTCCCCCCTTCTACCCGAGTAAATACAATTAAAGCCAGTTTGTAGTGACTCTGAAGGAGCCAAGCTGGGATCTCATGCTAAGATTCCTCTGCAATGCAGGGTTGGCACGATGCAGATTTTGAAAACAAACAAAATTAATTAAAGTCAGGTAACAGAGATAATATACTTGTAGCCCAGTTTCAGTTTTCTTACATATGATGGATGCAAGAAATCAAGAGATACAGGGCCTGAAATCTGAAGGTCAAATATTCCTTGGAAAGGGGAATTCGAAATCTGCAGAGATGAAAAGTCCAGGGAAATATAGTTTATGATAAGTCTGAACAAAAACAATTGCATTGTCATCTTTCTGTTCAGTACTCCCTGTTTGTGACTGCGATGACTGAAAAGCACCTGAATGAATTTCAAATTAATTTAAAAGTTGCCAAGTTATTCACCATAACTTTGAATAAAACCAGATATTTTTTTCTTCCACTTAGATTTTAATGACTGATTTGGAATAGATTTTCTATATATGTAAACATGTTTATTTAAATAAGGAACCTACACAGACTTCCTGCTGTCTGGTGCACTGCTAACTGTTAAAATGTCCCTTTATTTTGCATGGTGCTTTGGGGGTAATTCAGGGTAAAAAAGTTCAGAATACTGCAAGACAAAAGTGAAGAGTAGAATGCCAGCTAATGACCATGTTTGCTAGGACCACAGGCACAAGTGATTGCATGCAAAATGCTTGTTATGGCTGAGAACAAACGATTGCTTGTGAAAAGTAGAGCCCCCAGACTTTTTTTCTTCACAGCGTTCTCCTTGTTTTATTAAACGACGAGGTCCTATCAATCAGTAAGTAATCAGAAAAGGCTTGGTTTCTAGAGGTATTTATTTTTATTTTTTATAAAATCTCTTGGCCCTTTTGTATTTTAAAACAAAACGGGTTAATTTAGGGAGTTCCTTTTGGCTTATTAATGTGAAACTGCAGCATTGCAGGCTCTGTGGAGAAAGGAAGTTCTAGTTTGCTAAGAGACAGGTTATCTTTCAGGCAAGGAGAGTCCATGTCTCAAGCTGTTGGGAGAGACAGTTGACAGACAGAGTGAGGGGATTAACTTGTGAATATTGCAAAAATGGGATTTTCTGGTTTCAGAGGGATAAATTTAAAAAAAAGAAAAAAGAAAATCCCCTGTTCTTCTGTTAAGTACTGCCGGTCTCCAGGTTGGACTGTGAATGATATCATCAGATAAGGCCCAGTGCTAATTATGCAGTAATTATGCCTTAGTTACTTAGTACTTTCTGCTTTTATTAAAAAATATACAAACCCTTGTCAGTTTCCTGTTGCACGTGCGCTGAAAGCACTTTCTGCCAGTGAGAGCAAATGGTTAAGGAGAAGGCTGCTGCTTTTAGTTTTTTTCAGGGCTTTGAAAGTGAGATGACTCTGCAGAGAGACATTTACAAGGAATCACATGTCCAACTTCACAAATCAGTTTTGCCTTGTATCTAAGCTGGTTTAGAAATTGTTCAGCTTTTAACTGGTTACAGAAGGAAGAAAGCATTGCGGACAAATCAAATAATGGCTAACTTCTCAGGCTAAATCCAGTTAGTTGCCTACAGCTTAAAATTATAACTTCAATGTCGCATGAAGTATTGTTCATTCTGGCCACAACAAGATAATGCAGAGAATTATAACTGTCACCTTATCAAGGAAAACAGTTCTCATGGCTTAAAAAATGATTGCTCCAAGAACCTACTGTGTAGCACAGGAAACTATACTCAATATTTTGTAATAACCTGTAAGGGAAAAGAATCTGAAAAAAAAATAGATCTATATGTATGTATAACTGAATCACTTTGCTGTATACCTGAAACTAACACAACATTGTAAATCAACCATACTTCAATAAAAAATAAATTAATTAAAAATTAAAAAAAAGACTGATCCAGTTCCACATTTAGTAAACTATTTTATTTTACATTAGACTTTTCACTTTAATCACTCTTTCTGAAGGTGACTTGAAGGTTATGCTGGTCAGTGAATTTAGTATACAAATTTTTAAAAAAAGTTATAACATTCTTTTTTTCCCTCTTTGTCTCATATTTTTGAAGAACATTTACTACCCTAATATCTTACATAGAAAGAAATGTAAGCTTTTGCATTTTTTACCTTAATGACACTAAGGCTACGGAATCTTCCGAAAATATTACCAAGAGAGAAAATAAGCATGAGGATTTATCTGAATTTGCAACACTGTTGAGTCTGACTATGATACTTTTATAATTTATTCTAAATAAGGAAGTTACACATGATTTAAATGAAAGACATTTTAAATGAAATTATCTCTGGGTGTTGTACCATAAGCTACAGTGTGGTTTGAATCGATTTATTTCCATAGGGAAATACACAGCATGCTGTGTGTTCCTTCAGTAGGTGAAGTGCAAACATTAACTTTGTAGTTAAGAGATAACTATTGTGAGGTCTTATCTAATGATAATGGGAAAGTATTCTTTGCATAAGGAGTTTATTCTTTGTGTCAAATAAGTTTAGAAAAATAAGGAGCTGGGCATTTCCTTCCTCCTTTCCATATTTCCTTCCATTTTAAAGAATACTTTTTTGATACACAAAAATGCAAGGAGGATGTGAGAATTGGGCAGCAAGCAAACTGCTCCATATGGAAGACACCACTGTCAAACTGGTGGGCTGAATCTCTCCCAGATTTGATGATCTGTACATTGTCCCAATCTGCTGTGATGTCTTGAACCTGATCCTTTTGCCTGGGATCAGATATTCTAGAACTCATGATAAGTAATTTTTTAAATAAATTGTCCTTTGCTGATTTTTTAAGGGATGGTCGAGGTAGGAAGCTCGGGACTGAGTCTCCTGGAATGGGAACATAAGAAAATGAAAACTGTAATACTTATTTCTACTTGAGCTTCGGGATGTCAAAGTTTAACAGCAGCCGTGGCTTTTGGTCTCTTTTGATTTGAGATGTTGAAAGCAAAATTAAAATATCCTCACAGGAAGAGGCTGTTTCTTGCCAGGAAATCGGGATGTATATATCCCTATTATCTTTAATTAAAACAAGTCCGTCTGAAACACAGGATCCTTTTTCTAATATTAAGCACTGAAATGGTCTTTGTTTCCCTTGCCAAATATTTTTTGTTGTTGTTGAACATTGCCTTATAGTTCTGTGACTGTTTTTTATGAAAAGTTAATTGAAGTATTTATGAAATTAAGAACATTTTATGGCTTTATATTGTTCCAAACATAAGCTTAATCAGTTTTGAAATTCTATACCAGAAAATGTCATGTTTTATGGGGGGAAAGACTTATTTTTCAGCTTTAACATAGCTTGCTGATTTTTTTTTTTTTTTTTGCTGTGTAATGCCTTCACCTCACTGCCGGGAATCAGTTCTGTGAAAGCCAGAGGAGAAGGACTTAGAATTCTTAAAAAGTATCTGAGATTGCCTTGCTAAAAGTGAGTCTAAAAATAAAGTTAAGTAGATGCCTAATAAAACAGCACTGTCGTATTGATTTTTAGCATGTTTTTAATTGGACATGTTGGCTTTACCTATAAAGCGGCAGATCTTGATAATATGCACTTGAATTTTTAAAACCCTGCATTGCACATCACTTTGCACCACTGCAGCCGTGTAATATTTATGGCATATTTTAATCCCTAGCTTACCAAGGCTTGACTTAGCAAGAGGCATAATTCTTTTCTTAGAAACTCTTAATTAAAATAAGCCTTGTGAAACTAGAGCAGATCAATGATCTATTATCTTTGGAACAAATTTCTGAGATGAGCTAAGCCCAGGACATAAAACAAAGTCAAAAAAGAAGCCCTACCTAACAAGTCTTATTGTCCCGGGACTGGATTCTTTCTCCACAATCTCAGTGATTCTGAAAAGTAGTATTCTTTCATTATCCTCAGAAATTGGGCTCCCTGTCATAGCCACCTCTTTTCACTCAGATTGCCAAGAACATCGTATATTTTAGAATATTTTTACTCACTTCTTTTTGATTACAATTCACATATACTTGTAGAAATTTACAAAATTCAGAGAAACAATAATCGAAGTATTTTCTTCTAGCTTTTCCTCTGTACTTTAAAAATAGAGGGGAATCTTTCTGTTTATGTAATTCCATACCCCGTTTTATAAAATAAATGTACCTGAATATGTAATTTGCTATTTTAGAGGAAGGAATGTGTTTCTGTACGCCATGAGACCTGGGTTCCAGCCAAAGACTGACTTTCATTTTCCTCTTTAAAAAAGGATTTTTAAGGGCCCTTTAGATCAAGAATGATAACATAATAATAACAATTAATAATATAAGAGTAATAATAATAATAGATCAGGAAAGTCTAATTAGGTCTGAGTATTAATTTCTTTCTCTCTCTGACTGCCTCTCTCTCTCTTGTTTGTGGAGAGGTGTGTCATTGTGAAGTTGAAGGCGGTGATGTGACAGTCAGAAGTGGTGAACTATAATCTGGCCTCGTCAGGCCTGAATACTGTATTCCTTTACACTTAATGGTACCCTGAATCCCAAAGCCATCATCATCACCATCATGAGGTTTTACATGTGAATAACACGTTACATCAAAGAAGCAAAACATAACTCTGTTATCTCATCTGGCCTGAGTACCAGGGGTAGACAGGGTAGAACACAAATTATTATTTCCATTTTAGAGTTGGTAAAATTGATGAAGAGATTTGTCCAAGGCCACGTATCTGGTAAGTGGTGGAGCCAATACCAGAACTCAGATCTTCTGATAGTACTGCTAACACACAAAAAAAATTCCTTTAGTAAGGCATCAAATCTTGTCTCCACCAGCATGAAAAAAAAAAATAAAGGTAGGCAGATATAGTAATATTAGTAACAATAACTGGTATTAATTAAGTGCTTACTAGGTGCCCAGCACTGTGCCAAGAGTTTACTGAATTATTTAACCATCACAAAAACCCTTTGAGGTGGCACCGTTATTATCCCCATTTTGTAGGAAAATGCAATTGAGCATGCAGGCACAGAGAGGCTAAGTACCACACACAGCTAGGACATGGTGGGGATGAGATGTGAATCTCTGAATGTCCAACTCTGGAGGGGAGATGACCCTCACTGCGGTGTAACACTGCTTCGAAGGCCATGCAGTCCATCTTAAAAATTTCATTTAAAAGCTAATTGCTTAACTGTTAGATCATATTTAAAAAAATCCAGGACATATGCTGTGAATTCTTTTGCTGCCTTTTTTCTTCATTTATATAACTATGAAACATTTTAATATTTTTTCAGATAACATTATTTCTTGGTTTGTGACTATTAAAAATATTAAAAATGAAAACTTTGAATTACTGGTCTTTGTTTTTTTTTTCTTTATCCTAAATTAATTTTCTATGTAATTTGAAGGACATCTAACTCATTCATTCTAGTTCCTTAATATAGATAGTATCCTTAATCATTTATCTATTAATTTAATTGGTATCTATCATTCACGTTTACATGCACTTTTGGTTTAGTTTTTAGGAGGTTTTAATTTGTACTACATATTGATTTATCATATCATTCATTTGCTAATATATCTATATATTTAAACTCACTTAAATTAAAAAGAAAATCTTTTAATCATAGGTGTTCACAATTTTTTGTAGATGTGAAACTCTTGAAACTAAATCTACTTTGAGAGATCTAATAATACGCATCTGAATCTCGGCAGAAGAAATAGCTTGGTCCCCCAGTCTTCATCAGGGAAGGCTTACAATGAATGGCTGGCAAGGAAGCAGCTTTATAAATCTATTAAAACAGTGAAGAGACAGCCATGAATAATTCTAAGTGAATCTCTTGATCATCTATCTTATATATTAAAATCAGGGTTATGTGACTGTGTTTATATAGGTTGCCTAGAGACAAGTCAGCCTTAATCCATTTTTGTTATTTATGGGATAAAGTGCTCTGACTCACCCTTATTTTCATTTGTATAAATCTGCTTTGGCTTCTGCTTTATCAGATACGGTCAAGGAAGAGAACTCTTTCCCATTTTTCCTGAACAAAAGTTGACCTTGAAAAGAAACAACATGTATCTTGTATTAGTTATGATAGCAATGAGCTTCTGGATTTGGATTACATAAAATTATTAGGAACTGAATGCCTAGTGATGAAATTCTTCCTTAGCCACTGTGACTCATTTAATACAATTTGCTATGCTTCCTGTTAGTCTATGTGGTCCTTCCCTCCTGTCAGGTCAATATACCTTGGCAATCTATCGCCTTCTTGGAAACTCCTAAGAGTGACACGTGCGCCTTCTTGAACAAGGGACATGTGCATGTCGTGATCAAGCCTTTAGGTGTTTATTGAAGATCCCACATCAATGATAGTCTTCTGCTTCTGGGTTTCTGGTTTCGCTTGTACTCCTATGACTTGCTTCTCAGAAACTTCTACTTCTCCAAATCTTTTCCATTTTTTTCAGGGAGGAATTCTTCCTCTCCGTCCCTAAAGCTCAGTGTTTGTGGTCTAGTTAGGTACTACCACCTGCTGGACATTTAAATAGTATCTCAACTCTCTCACTAAACTTAAAATTCCAAGTAGCAGATACCAAGTCTTGTACGTATTTGCGCCTCCTACAATATTTTACCGATAGTAGGTGCCCAATCAATGCTTGTTGTATTAATGAGTAAATGAAGTTCTACCTTTTTTCTTTCTTTCAACAAACACCAGTCTGTTCAATACCAGGCACTGTGCTGGACATTGGGGAGTGATATGAAAGACACAATCGTAGCTTGGATGAACACGTTCTTTTTTGTTTTTTTGTTTTTGTTTTTTCCTTTTTTTTTGTTTTGGCCGCTCCACATGCAGGATCTTATTTCCCTGACTAGGGATGGAACTTGTGCCCCCTGCAGTGGAAGGGCAGAGTCCTAACAACTCCCTGCCAGGGAATTCCAGTTTGAACACATTCTAATGGAGGATTCAGGCACGTAAAAACCTAGTTACCACGGGGGAACTGTGGAGCCACTATCTTCAGCTATGCTAGAGATAAACAAAGTGCTTCCCGGGAGCACGGAGGATGAGCAACTAAACCAATGGGTGATAAAGGTGGAAGAGCCTCAGGGAGAGTTTTCTGCAGGAGGTGACACCTGATGTGACTTTTGAGTTATAAGTAGGAAGTGCCTAGATGTAGAAGGGGGGACAGGCAACCACAGGCACTGAGGTGAGGGTAGACACAGTGCACCCAAAGGACTGTAAGTGAACAGAATAAGGGGGAGCGTGCAGCTTTGGCTGGAGCGGAGAGTACGTAGCCGGGGGTAGAGAGATGGGGTCATGTAGCACAGCCTGGAGAAAGGCAAACACAGCCCAGGCTGGAGAGAGGGGGAACACACAGCCCAGGATAGAAAGAGGATATTAGGTGAGGCGGGCAGGATAAGGGACATGCAGCCCAGGCTGGAGGTGGAAGCAGGGAAGAGACCATGGAAGGCTTCCTATGTGGTGACAAGACTTTTGCATTTATCTTAAAGCTAAATAGAATTAGTGAAGCATTTAAGACAAATTTTATTTAATTTATTTATTATTAAAAATTTTTATTGGAGTATAGTTGATTTACAATGCTGTGTTTGTTAGTTTTTGCTGTATAGCAAAGTGAATCCATTATACATATACATAGATCCACTCATTTTACTTTATTTTATTAATTTTTTTTTTGGCCACACTGGGCTGCATGTGGGATCCTAGTTCCCCCACCAGGGATTGAACCCACACCACACCCCCTGCAGTGGAAGTGCTAACCTTAACTGCTGGACCACTAGGGAAGTCCCTATCCACTCTTTTTTAGATTCTTTTTCCATATAGGTCATTACGGAGTATTGAGTAGAGTTCCCTGTGCTATACAGTAGGTCCTTATTAGTTATCTATTTTATATATAATAGTGTATATATGTAAGACAAATTTTAGAAAAATCACATTGGCAAAAGGGGGCAGAATATTTTGGATGGTGAAAGGGGACTGGAAGCAGGGAAATATGTTCACAAGCTATTGCAGTCATCCAGATGAGATTGGAGGAAGCTGTCAATTCATAAAGGTGGGTGAGGAGAGGCAGGGATTATGATAAAGAGGACAGGATTTGGAGGAACAGGTGAATGGTGATGTCATCCCCTGTATTCATCTCCGATGGCTGATGTCACAAACTGCCACAAACTTGGTGACCAAAAAGAACACAGATTTATTATCTTACAGTTCTGGAGGTCAAAAGTCTAAACTCAGTCTCAGTGGATTAAAATCAAGGGGTTGACGGGACAGTGTTCCTTCTGGAAGCTCTAGGGAGAATCTATTTCCTTGCCTTTTCCAGCTTCTAGAGGATGCTACGTTCCTGGGTTCATGGCCCCTTCCTCTATTTTCAGAGCCAGCATTGGCACATCTTTCTCCTCTCTGATCTCTGTTCCACCTCACAATTCCTTCTCCTCACACTCTGACCCTCCTGCTGTACATGCTGAAGGTGGAGTGTCTGTGCGGCAGCCACGTGAAGAACCTTCCAGGTGTTTGAACTTCCTTGTCTAGGAAGGAAAGCCCCACTCTCTATAGGACAAGTAGTCCAAGCCACGTCTCACTTCCTTTATTTGTAAAACAGCAATAATAATGGTACCGATTTCATAACGTGGTTTCGAGGATTAAATGAAATAGCATATGTGAAATGCTTAGTGCCTTTGGCAGCGCTTAGTCAGTGATGGTTATTCCTACTACTATTATGATGGTGACTAACCTCACCTCCGTAGTGCTTGGCACAGCACTGGGCATGGGGTAGGTGTTCTCCATGTACTAGGAAAGGTTACAGACAAGTGTGTCACATAACCCTTCCAGTAGGAGTTTAAAGACTTGTCAGACAAGAATTTTCCCTGGGCAGAAGAGAAGTAAATTGATGTGCTTTAGCTCACCAGCTTTGGCAGTAGAAAGGACTAAGATGATTATAAACCGATTCAATCAGAATGCTGTTGGGTGCTTGATCTCAGGCATATAGTTCAATGTCAAGGTAACAGAAACATTTATTTTCTCAAATGACTGAGTATGTGGATGTATTTAACAGGACACCCCTTCCCTTTCCCCCCTAAATTTCTTGCATACAGATATAGCAGACAGAGAACGTTTCCTGGTTGAGGGTAAGACATATAATGGATCATACAGGGCAGATTACTTCCATTTTAAAAATTGTATTTATTAATTAATTTTATTAAAAATTTTTTTATACTCAATCTATTTTTTTATTGATGTATAGTTGATGTACAATATTATATAAGTTACAGGTGTACAATATAGTGATATACTTTTTTTTTTTTGTCAATCCCAAACTCCCTAACTATCCCTCCCCTGCACCCTTCCCCCCTGTAACCATAAGTTTGTTCTCTGAGTCTGTGAGTCTGTTTCTGTTTTGTAAATAGGTTCATTTTTATCATTTTTTTAAGATTCTGCATATAAGTGATATCATACGATATTTCTCTTTCTCTGTCTGACTTACTTCACTCAGTATGACAATCTCTAGGTCCTTCCATGTTGCTGCAAATGGCATTATTTCATTCTTTTTAGTGGCTAATATTTCATTGTATTTATGTACCACAATTTCTTTATCCATTCCTCTGTCGATGAACATTTAGGTTGCTTCCATGTCTTGGCTATTGTAAATAGTGCTGCAATGAGTATTGGGGTGCATGTATCCTTTCGGACCATGTTCTTCTCTGGATATATGCCCAGGAGTGGGATCGCAGGATCGTATGGTAGCTCTAGATTACTTCCAATTTGTTTTCTTTTTGATCTCCATTCCTTCTCTTGTTACCAGTTTGAGGAGCTACATGTTGACAAATCAAATGAACAGAACATGTAACTTTGTGTATAAACATTCAGCCTTACTAGAGATCAAATCTTTTGTCTCATGGCCACCAATGATACATCTGGCAAAGCACAAATCAGAAGTTCCATCCACTTCAGTTCAGGAGAGGAAGCCTCTTTACGGGATGATGTAATATAGCCTGATGGTTACCTACAAAACCTAGAAAGTCTGGATCCCTGAGTTCAATGTGACCTTCAGTACTTCCCAGCAGTGTGAATTCTGACAGAGCCAGCAATTCCTTCCATTCATCAGTGCCTTCATCTGTAATACTGTGGTGACAATATTAGTACCCCCTCATGGAGTTGACCTCAAGCTGTGCTCAATAAATGTTAGTTACTATTAAACTAGCCCTTTCCCTATATTTAGGCTTTAACGACTTAGCAAGTATTTATTGAGCTCCTATTGTATGCTTGGCACACTTCTGTAAATATCTTCCTTCATATTCACATCAACCAAGTGAGATGATACTATACTTTTCTTTCTACTTTCTTTCTTTCTTCCTTCCATCCTTCCTTTTTTTTTTTAACAGGAGACTGAGACACACTGAACTGAAATACCTGACTGAGGTATTTGAGGTATTTCTTTTTTGCAGTGAAAAGGACATCATCCCATGTCTAGAGCCCTTTTCAAATACAATACAGGTTTTTGATATAATCAATATATATTTTAAAAATCACCCTAAATCTTAATTTCTTTGCCAGTATAACACTTGGATTCTTATCTGCTGTTAGTGTTTAGGCTTATGCCTTTCAAATCTTTTACTTATAGGCAGATACTATCAATAGGTGGGAATCAGAGAAATCTTATAAATACATTTGAGCAAAAATAATGTGGGAGTGAAAACAGTTATTTATCACAGCATATTTCATATTAAAATATCTGACAGACAGCTTATTATTTCCTTGGCAAACTGCTAAGACTCCAGAAAAGGATTAGAAAGTCCTTTTTCCCAATGTCATTTGTCTAAAATACTAATTGTCAGAACACTCAGAAACCTCCTAGCTTGCCAAAGCCTTTTTTTAAAAAAAATTTATAATCAGAAAAAAATACCGTAACATGCAAATCTGAATGCAAATTGCCTCCTATTTAATTACATTATGGGTGTAAATTACCCCCAATGCCAAACATTTCTGCCCTAGATTCCAGAACTCTGTGTTGCAATTACATCTTCCAGTGCTTCTTGAAATGTTGCAATAGCAACACATGTATAATAGCGATAATTACGAAACCACTTGCAATGTGCTGCTTAATTTAAAATCTAGTTTCCTGATTCTATATTTGAAATGTAATATTCAACCCTGTCAAACTTTCATCAACACCTAAATCTAAATGCTTCTTCTGTTCGCAGCCTCAGGCATAAGAAGGGACAAAGTTGTCACGTGCGAAGACTGAGGCTCTGGGAATCAATGACAGGATAGCATTGACCTGTCAGATGGACTTAGACTTCCCTTGGCTTTAGCTTGTTCATCTGTCAAATGGGGGATAATATCTGACCTCCCGAAAAAGAGACTACTTTTCAAAGGATAAATGAGATCTTGTACTAGTTAGGTGAAAAGTCTAAGTGGAGATATCAAGACACCCAAGAGGAGAGTGACTAAAAGAGCAAAGAGGTTTATTCCTCTTTTCTGTACTGATCCTGGAGGGTAAGTGGACTTTTCTCTGCATAGTCACTTTGTGGGGAGTCGGGGAATGGTTCTAGCTTCCTTGCAACTTGTTTCTTCACTGCATGATAAGGTACTGATCTGCATGGTCAGAGTTGGGTTTCAGGCAAATCCATCTTCTAACTCACAGGAAGAGGACAAAGTGACAGGCTCTTTTCAAGCCCAGGCCTGGAAGAGATGCACATCCCTTCTGCTTCTGTGTCACTGGCAGGAACAAAGTCACACAGATCAAGCAGCTGCCCAGGTTGCTGGCAAGTGCAGTCTCTGGCTGGGTGTGCACGGGCTCAGCCAGCACTCTGTTACTATGGAAGAAGGAGAGACTTCAGTGGATAAATAACACTCTCTACCATAGATATGACTGTTCGTGTGCTCCGAAGGTGAAAGTAAACTAGTGCTATCTGAACGTCTAAGAGCTAGCTTGGTACGCACTTTGTTTTATTATCTCACTAGCTCTGCAAGGTAGATACCATTATCGCACATAAGAAAATAGAGCTTCATAGATGTTTCACAATTTAGCGGAGTTCAAAGGGCTCATAGTGGCAGAGCTGGGGTTGGAAGTACACCCACCTGATGCCAAAGCAAGGTGTACTCTACCATGTCATGGTTCCAAAAGTGAGATTTTAAGGAACTGGTGCTGGGGGTGAGGGTGGAACCAGAGGGCACCATGCTTAGAATTCTCCTATGATGGCATTCTGTTCTTCCTGAATGTTTCATCCATGACTCAGCTCCTATCCAAATTCTATCTGCTGGACCACAGTGCAGTCTCTACCTCCTTGTGAAGACCTTGCTTCCTCCCTTCTTCTCTTCTCTAAGTTCCTCCAGCACTATAGTTGGTATGGCGGGATTTAGTGATTATCCTGGCTCCTATCGTTTTATATCAAACATGTGGATAAATCTTGTTCCTGCAGGGAAACTTTCAGCTTCTAAAGTCAAAGACTACTTCTTTTTTTTTTTTTAATTTATTTTAATTTCTTTATTTTTGGCTGCATTGGGTCTTTGTTGTCACAAGTGGGCTTTCTCTAGTTGTGGTGAGCGGGGGCTACTCCTAGTTGTGGTGCGCGGGCTTCTCACTGCGGTGGCTTCTCTTGTTGCAGAGCACAGTCTCTAGGCGCATGGGCTTCAGTAGTTGTGGAGCGTGGACTCAGTAGTTGTGGCATTGTGGCATGCAGGCTCTAGAGTGCAGGCTCAGTAGTTGTTGCTCACGGGCTTAGTTGCTCTGCAGCATATGGGGGTCTTCCCAGGCTGGGCTTGAACCCATGTCCCCTGCATGGGTAGGTGGATTCTTAACTCCTGCGCCACCAGGGAAGCCCCCAGAGACTACTTCTTAATGCTACTTTATCTTCCCCTGCTCCCAGCCCCTCAGTGTGTAGAACAATAGCAAGTAACAGTATGTGTTTTATAAGTAGACACATTGATTTAAACGAAATCAAAGAAAGCATCAGAGTTATGATTTCCTAAACTCAGAGGAAACAGGGTTTTGACCCTTATCTTTTCCTTGTCTTTTGATTGGCAACTTTGTTAGGTTTCTTTAGTTTAGGTTTTAGCCCCCTGATCTCCTGGGGAGAATCCTTCTGTGACATTCACTTGGGAATGTCTTCCTCAGGTCCAGAGTGTAGGTCAAGCAAAGTCAAAACCAAGGTGGTAGCAGCCAGGAATCATGGTCATCTCAGGTGTCTGGATTGCACTAATGATAACCAGCAGCAATGGAACTCCTGGCTTCTCTCCACACTTCTGCTTATCTCCCATATTTATGAAGACAGTATACAGCTGCATCAGTTTTATAAAGTAAATTTTAATTGGGAACAGTGACAAGGATGATTATGTGTTTCAGCATTTTATATCCAGAGTCAATGGCCAATTAATATTTGGTGATCAGATGGTAAACTCGGGGAAAAGTGAGGGGAGAAAAAATGAGAGGATTGTTTCCCATTGATCTCTTCTAATCAATATGTAGAAAATGTTGATTTTGACCTTTGGGATCCCAAAGGAAAATCCTTACCTTGAGGTGGTGTCCATACCACATGCAGGGCACTACAGGTTCTCGTTAATGTCATCAATTGCCCTTTTGATTTTTGCTTGCTGCTGAGCTTCAGTTAGTCATGCATTATATCTACTTTAAGTGAATTTGCATAGCAGGGGAGAAAAGGGAAGAAAGGCCCTTTGGTGATGATGCTTGTTGGAGATAGCTGTCTGGAGTTGGAACCTCTATTTTCAAAGGAGGTCTAAGGGGAGAGGTCTTCCAGATTAGCGAGCTTTTTTTTTTTTTTTCCCCAAGGAATCTGCTCCATTCTTGGATGGCAAGAACAATTGCAATGGGTCCGAATATGCATTGCTTCTGAAATGAAAGTGCAGCATTCAATATCTTGGCTTGAATTCCTTCTTGGCTTCTAACTCAGTTATTTTAGAAAAGTGTGCGTGGGTTCTTGTTAGACAGGTAGTAAAAATAGCAACTGTGTCACATGTCATTTTTTAAGTAAGCATTTATATCACATTTTATATTTCCAAAGTGATTTGGAAGCACTCAAATTCCTTGTCAGCAACAATGCTTTTATGAGCCGTATTCGTGAAAGTATTTTAACTCTACTTTGGGAAAGTGAGACAGGGAATGATTAAACAGTATTTTAAAGTGTTAGTGAATAAGGAATTGGAATCCATTCCTAGACGCTTTTTTTTTTTTTTAATTAAAAAAAAATTTTTTTTTAAGACCCTACTTTTCGTTAGCCCCTGATTTGTAGTGGTCCATCCCATTGATGGAACTAAATGGTAGAGTCTGAACCTGAAAAGTTCTTTGAGAGATTAATTGAATCTAGGCATAATTGCGACAAAATGATTTTAAGTAGATGGAAATTAGCTTGCTCTAAAAAGCCCTACCAAGGGGAGAATCCACATTGAGTTTAAATGAAGTATTTCCTTAAGTGGATGAATAAAAGGCTACTAAAAATACTAGAGTATCTCTTGGGGTGATGTTACATACCTCATTAAAAATCACAATGTAGAAAAGTCATGCCCAGAAATACTGATACCTTTCTTTCCAGAATCTAATGAAAGGTCCAGAAATATTATGAGTTGTTTGTTATTTATCGCACTATTTCCCACACAGCTTATAATAATAATTCTCCTATAAGATAAATATTTTCTTTAGTGTACTGTTCTTCCGGTTCCACTTTGGTAATTGTTTACCATAATCTGGGATAACCTGTAGTTCTCACAATTAAAAATTTCCTCAATTCTTCCAGTACCCTGGACTCTTTCTTTGCCTGGTACTGATTAGGTCCAAAAATAAAGAAGAATCACATCACCAATCCTTGATTATTGGTAAGTTGAGCCACATTACTGCTTAAACAATTTCTGAGATGATTTTATCAATTTCATCTTCATAAACTGCCTCACAGAGATGTCTTCACCCATCCATCCATCCATTCATTCATTCAGCTAGTTCGTTATTATTCTTAGGGTTCTACGATGATTAAGATGCCGGGCTAAGAGCTGTGAGCTTTCTCCACAGGCCTCAGAGTGTAAAAGTGACTAGGTACAGAGCCTCCTACAGTTCAAAGCAACTGTTATCCCATTTCCATTTACAATGTGCCAGACTCTGTGGTCTTCCTGGGAAAATCAGAATCAAACAAGACCAGGCTTGTGTCTGGAGAAACCACAGTGGAGACAGACATTAAAATAATGGCAGGTGGAAGATTCAGCAGCTGAGAGCAATCAGACAGGAAGGTCAATTCTATTATGTACATTTATGTGCATTAGTTTTAATTCCCCAAATGACACTGTAAGCTCAGCATTGTTCTCATTTTACTTTTTAAATTTTTTATTTTAAAATTTTTGTTGGCGCATATTTGCTTTACAATGTTGTGTTAGTTTCTACTGTACAGCAAAGTGAGTCAGCTATATGTATATATATATCCCCTTTTTTTGGATTTCCTTCCCATTTAGGTCACCACAGAGCACTGAGTAGAGTTCCCTGTGCTGTACAGTAGGTTCTCATTAGTTATCTATTTTATACATTGTATCAATAGTGTATATATGTCAATCCCAATCTCCCAATTCATCCCACCTCCCTACCCCGTTCTCATTTTATAGATTAAAAAAAATGAGGTTCCAAAAAGTGTGTTCCAGCTAGTAAACCAAAGAGCTGGAATTGAAAAACATGTTCTTTCCAGAAAACATGGTTTTTCATATTGATTCCTCAGGTCACACCAGTCTGGGTAGTGCCATAGAGTTAGTACGGCAGAAATAAAATAAAGGTGGTATTTTCCAGGTGCGTTCTTATGTGGCTGGAGCCGCAGCCTCTTTCTAAGTCCTTCTATCTGAATCAAATGATGTTATCAAATGTGGGAATACGTGTTTGGGGGAGTGGATGTGAGGGTGGGTTGGGAAGAAGTGTGTGAGGATTTTACCTGGTTTCTGAACTGCTACCCTCACTTGTTCTTATATTGGAGAATGTCCTTTCCTCTTCTGATGAGGTCATTATTTTTTTCATCAAAATGTCAAATTTTACTAAGGCAAACCAATTTTGTTAGATGAGACGAGGTACATTGTGGAGAGGTGGCAAATTTTCATCGTTCGGAGTGTAGGTTTTTAAAAAATTAATTAAATTTTTATATCTTTATTGGAGTATAATTGCTTTACAATGCTGTGTTAGTTTCTGCTGTACAACAAAGTGAATCAGCTATATGTACACATATATCCCCATATCCTCTCCCTCTTGAGCCTCCCTCCCACCCTCCCTATCCCACCCCTCTAGGTGATCACAAAGCACTGAGCTGATCTCCTTGTGCTATGCGGCTGCTTCTCACTAGCTATCTATTTTACATTTGGTAGTGTATATATGTCAATGCCATTCTCTCACTTCGAACCAGCTTTCCCTTCCCCTACTGTGTCCTCAAGTCTGTTCTCTATGTCTGTGTCTTTATTCCTGCCCTGACGCTAGGTTTATCAATACTGCTTTTTTAGATTCCATATATGTGCGCTAGCATCTGGTATTTGTTTTTCGATGAGGTCATTTTGCCTTTTCACTTCTACAGTCTCTGTGCTGAGGTAGGTGGGTAGAAATACCCTATGCCTAAAAAAGAGAGTGGATATATGTATATGTATAACCGATTCACTTTGCTGTACTGCAGAAACTAACACAATATTGTAAATCAACTATACTCCACTAAAAGTTAATTAAAAAAAAAAAAGAAATACCCTATGCCTGCAAGGGTGATGTAATCTGGCCAGACCCTCAAGTTGCTTTGTACCCTTAGTTTTGCTCTGAAAATCTGGTAGTGCAGTCCTTTATCTGCTGCTTCTCTTGTTCCAGGATTATGCTGTTTGCCTAAAATTCACCAGGCTGGGAGATCATCTGAAAATAATAATAAGCTGAACAGTCACTTGATTTGAGCAAACCCGGAAAACTACAAGCCTTGTGCAGCTTGACTTCTCCCTTTCTCAGTCTACGGATTAGGAGTTGAGGGAGGAGAATGAGTGAATCAGAGTAAGGACAAATATATACCTATACTTGGATATACCTGGGTTTATAGAGGACACAGCTTGGCTTACATTCTGGAACCCACTTTACTAGTTCAAAACCTACTTTTATTGGCTTGAGACTGTGAACTAAAGCTAGTAAGTTGTAACAGAGTTTTTACATCTTTATAAATACATGGATGGACCCTCAGTACTTGATCTTGACCTTCAGCTGCTTAAGATCCTTCTAGGATGAACTTCTGGCCAGTGACTCTAAAATAACTGAAACCAAAAGTGCTCCTTTATTTGCTCATGTCACCATCATTTCCTCAATTACCCTTGCTTAAAATCTGAGTGTCACATTTGATGCTTCACTTCCTATTTTTTCTAATACAAAATCTGTGGTCTAAGTCCTAGAGGCAAGATTTCTTCCTGGACCTCACTAAAGACATGTCTGTCAGTTAATATACACTTCCTCAGCATCAAGGCAGATTTGGGACCAGCACACTGTGTACAAGGCAGTCCACCCTACAGTATCTACGGAGGACAGAGAACCATGTGCCAAATTCTAGTCTCCTCATGCAAAAGACAGCCTGAGTAATCAACTTATTGACATTCTTTTATATTTGCAGAGTTTGTTGTTAATTACAAAAAACCCCACAAACTCTTCTTGATCTTAGCATGGCTTCTTCCATCTACGTATTTGATTGCCATAAAATCCTAGCCGCTGGACATAAAAAATGTTGGAAAAGAAAGCTGTGGTTAGCTTCATCTTGCTTATTCCCCCAATCACAGGTTCTTAGCACTAGAAAAAAATAGATTCAAGGTAATCTGATCTCAGTTTATACACGAGAAAATGGAAAGTTTGAATGATGTGTTCAAGGTTACTCACCTAGAAAACAGTTACTTTAAACATCCGAATAACTGTTTTCTAGTTCCAGAGGTGGAACTTTATTTTACACACCACTTTTTTGTCTTTTAAGTTGCTATGTGAAGCGCACAAAGTGTAGTATGTGACTGAAGAGTGCCTGCATGTATGCGGTGGGTAAAGGGCAGAAAGCAGGTGCTAAGTGTTTGGAATTAACATTCATCTATATGTTCATTCAACTATAGCCCATGTAAATATAGCCTCTAATACCAGTCTGCTCATTTGTAAAAAAGGGGAGGAGCCAGGTATTCTCAGTTCTTTTTTTGCAATAAATACCAACTACACTATTTTTTTTAAAATTTATTTTATTTTTTAATTTATTTATGGCTGTGTTGTGTCTTCGATTCTGTTCGATGGCTTTCTCTAGTTGTGGCAAGCGGGGGCCACTCTTCATCACGGTGCGCGGGCCTCTCACTGTCGCGGCCTCTCTTGTTGCGGAGCACAGGCTCCAGACGCGCAGGCTCAGTAGTTGTGGCTCACGGGCCCAGTTGCTCCGCGGCATGTGGGATCCTCCCAGACCAGGGCTTGAACCCGTGTCCCCTGCATTGGCAGGCAGATTCTCAACCACTGCGCCACCAGGGAAGCCCCAGCTACACTATTGATGGCAATAAATACCATCAAATATTTATTGGATCAGCTCCGTGCCAGGTACCATGGTAAGAACTGGAGAGGCAGGCTTGAGTAAAATCGAGTGCCAGTCCTAGTTCAAAGATGACTGCACATTCTCCTGAGTCAGACTTATTAAGAAAAGACAAAACTGAATTTGTGAAGAGCCTGATTTATTGAACAGAGCAATGAAAATTGAGAGCTGGAAGCAGTCTTCTTATATATTATTTAGACCAACCCTGTAAATTCAGAGATAAGGAAATGGGGCATAGCAAAGTTCTGGCCTTCCAAAAGTTCCTTTGCTTCTTAGTATTTGAGCCCAAACTAGAATCCAGATTTCTTGGCTCCTTGTCACTACTCTTCCACCACATTCTGCTTAAATTCAGCTGAGAAAATGGCTGAATAGTTGTTCTCAGAAACTGAGAATCACATGGGAAAGTAAAAAACAAACAAACAAAAACAACAACAGCAACAAAAACCTATGCCTGGGCCCTGGAGGCAGAGTTGGGTGTGGGCATGGACACAGTTTATATTTTATTTTAAAAAAATCACCAGAAAATTCTAATGCGCAGCTTATAGGAAGAACAATTGTACTAGGAGTCATAAAGTATATAAAGATGGATAAGACATCTCTTGACCTCTACTGGCCCCATTCTAATGGGAGGAGGGAGATTCCCTTGACCTAGACTGCCTACACCATGAATCTAAATAAAATGTCTTAATGTAAAATAAGACCACTTGTATTTTAATCTTCCAGTTTATTCAGTAGGGTTGAAACTTTTTATTTTATTGCTGATTATTTCTTAAATTTCAGTTAGAGCTTACCTATATGCCTATATTCTGTCTCAGTTTTAACAGCAGACTCAGATTTCAAAGAGAGAGTTTTTCTGTTTTCCACATGGATTTACTTTCTCTGATTTAATCATAACATTGGAACGTTGGATGGCTCTGGGTGAATACATTCTTACAAAAAAACAAACACACGAAAACCACCATCTCCAAACTATGACGAGATCAAACCCTAAACATAATCAACAACAAAGACCTTATCTGCTTGTCCCGCTCCAATTTAGATAATTCCTTAACTATCCATTGGCTCTTTCTTCCTTGCAGATAGGGCATGAGTTGGGGTTTTGGGGTTGAGATGAGGGGTTACTTGCCTCATTGTAGGACTGTGTCACACGCATAAAGGAGTGAGCTCCCCTTCCTTGTCATCAACATCTTGGCTCGTTCCATTCACACTGAGCTTACTCTCTCTTTTTATTTATTTATTTATTTATTTATTTATTTATTTTGGGGGCTGTGTTGGGTCTTCGTTTCTGTGCCAGGGCTTTCTCTAGCTGCGGCAAGCGGGGGCCACTCTTCATCGCGGTGCGCGGGCCTCTCACTATCGCGGCCTCTCTTGTTGTGGAGCACAGGCTCCAGACGCGCGGGCTCAGTAGTTGTGGCTCACGGGCCCAGTTGCTCCGCAGCATGTGGGATCTTCCCAGACCAGGGCTCGAACCCGTGTCCCCTGCATTAGCAGGCAGATTCTCAACCACTGCGCCACCAGGGAAGCCCCTGAGCTTTCTCTTTACCACCCAATTTCAGACTCATAACCAGCTGCCTTCTGTCTTTTCAGTACACCTCCATAGTTTACATAATTTTATTGATCTGCCACTAAGCAAAACCAGGGCCAAAAATCTTACTTACAAACAGTCACAGTTTAGGAAAAAAAACTGTATAACATATGTAAGCATTTGCTGTGCTGGTTTCATTAGTTTCTAGGTTAACCGCACATCTTAAAATGAAGTCTAGTTGACTTATTTAAGACAAAGCCAGCTCGTGGGGTTCAGTGGTAAGTCTATGCTATTCAGAGTTTCTTAACAACTCTGCATGTGGTTTGCTATTCCTGAATGGCATGGTTTGTGAAGTCAAGGGCAGAACCTTACTCAGAAACAGTTCTCTGACTGGCTCAGTGGTGATGCGTGAAATTGCACCAGGAAAGATTCTTTACTTTGGGTGTTCAAAAGCCTGCTACTGGAATAGAGGACTTCAGTTAGCTTTAGCATCTTATTAATAGAAAATATTATTAAAGGAAAATAATGGGAGTTTGTGATGATGTAAAATAACTGAATGAAACGACGGTGAGAGATACTTTGATTTTTTTGGTGATATAATGTCAGTGAGTGTTTTAACAGAGTTGGGAATGCATTGGTTGGGGAAGAAAGAGGTGACAAAAGACTTTGGAAACTGGGCAACAGGCTTGAAACGCTAAAAATTAGGAATCTTCTTACAGACGCCACGATAAATATTGAGTCAATTTCAAGGCTGAACTAATTTAAAATATTACTTTAAAAATTATTTAAAAATATTTATGTGGTGTTTCCCCATAATAATCCTTTCCAAATGTGTAACTATTTATAATTTACAGATAACTCACCTCATTATTTTATTTGGTCCTTCTACCCTCTCTGCGGTAAAAGTATTCATGTTTCATAGATAAAGAGACTAAGTCTCAGAGACCAGAAGTGACTTATTAAGTGATAAACCTAAGCCCACTCTCTCCTAACCTGGGGCCAGTGCTTTCCTCACTAGGCAGCACTCTGGGCTGCTTTGTGCGTAGTCGTTTTGTGCTAATCTCCTTCCACGTTAGGTTGGAAGGTTCTGTGAACAGGGGCTAGGCTGACTCTTAACTGGTTTCTCCAAGTGTCTACAGCATTGGATCTCAGTCTTGGCTGCACAGTAAAATCCCTGAGGCCCAAGCCTCTTTCTGAGAGATTCTGATTTAATTTTTCTGAGGTTCGGCTTGGGCATCAACATAATTAAAAAAAAAAATCTCTCTGGGTGATTTTGATGTGCACCCAAGGTGTAGAAGAGCTAGTCCATAGTAATGGCTCTCAGTATGCCGGGGATGGGGGTGGCATGGGGTGCATGCCAGTGTACATGTGTGTGCGTGTGTTGGTGTGTGTGTATTCATGCCCATTAGAATCACCTGCAGGACTTTTAAACACTCTAAACAAGTCTCTCTTCCCTGTGTGCATCAGAGAGATCTTTGTTTGTTAGAATGTGATAGGGGAAGGGGTGGGGAAGCAGGAGAGTGTGTTATAGATATTTGTATTAAAAAATGTCTCTAGATGGTTTTGTTAACTGCGTGGCTTCTGCATTATAAAAATACTTCTCAGGTGGCACGAATGTGATGTACCCAATGACTAATCAACAAGCCGACTGAGTTTGTTCACACGCCCTCATGCTCAAAGCTGGTAGAGATGCCCATCATAAGAGCTGAGGAAATGAGGCTGCAGAGAGGGAAGCTGTCCTTTGTCAGGGGCAGAACTAGCAACAGAGTGAATCCTGCAGGAAGACTCGACCGACTTGACTTCAAGGACAAGCTTTCAGGAAATCAAGGGAGGCTATTGTTCTTGTCAAGTCATTCCAGTTACCAAAGGGTTGGTTCAGTCATTCCCACAATAATATTTATGACATGTCCAATATATGCCTGGCACCTAGCTGGACACTGAAGATGAAATGGTGAGCAGAATAGATGGATGGTAACTTGTGGTTCCAGAAAGCTCAAGTCTTATGGATGGAATGTTTCAGAGGGCACCTGAGTGCTTGTGGCCGGCTTCCAGAGCATCTCAGCACCTAAAGATGTAGCATCAAGGTGGAGCTTGGCTGGTTAGGGTCAAAAGAGCTAGTGACTAGGTTAGCAAAACGACGCCAGTCATAGGGGCACCAGCAGCCAGGAATGTGAGACAGTGGGATTGAACTGCACCTCCCAGCTAAGAAAACATTTTCATGGCTGGCTTGGCCAGTTTGCTCTTTTAGCTCAGCGCCAAGGAGACTGATTTAAATATGCAGAGAGTTCCCTCTAATGGGCAGATGGCATTATTGCATACCAGAAGCCAGGAGCAGCCCTAGGACCAGGTGGAAAGGGAGAGGTGACATTCAGCTTATCTTTCTGAATATTTCCTGCAGTGTCCGTGCATACTTGGTGCTCGATAAATGTTCTGGTAGAAATTTATGGATAAAGATGCTTATTGCAGCATTATTTAGAATTTATTTAAAAATGAAAATGACAAATACATTCAAATGTAGAAGGATAGGTGAGTAAATAATGTTATCTCCATGGTATGGCCACATAGTCAATAAAATTATACTTTCAGGGATTTTCAAATTCACTGTGAAAGGTTTATCATATTATGGTGAATTTAAAAAAGGAAGCTATTTAGAATTTGATCTAATCTGTGCAAAATAGGTATAGAAAAGAATATTGGGAGGAAATACTGAAAAAATGTTAACAGGAGATGTGTAATTTCCTGTAGCTCTATTTTTTATTCTCTATAATGAGACTATATTACTTCTACAGTCAGAAAAATAGCTAACTAAATTCCATGAGATAATCATCCTGCTTCCATTTTTCAAGGCTTTTAGAATCCCCTGTTGCATATAGGATGAAAAATAAATTGCTTTGTTTAGCAAATTAGACCAGGTTCAATAACTACCATTTAGCTTCACCTTTCTTCAGTCTTTTCTTTTTTTCACACCCCATATTCCAGCCACATTAAATTTCTGAATACAGCTTGTCTTTGAAAAAACCTTATTAAAAAAACTCATACTCAATTGTAGAAAATTTGAAAAACTCTTCAAAGCATAAGAAAACAAAAGTAGCCATCAGGGGACATCCCTGGTGGTGCAGTGGTTAAGAATCCGCCTGCCAGTGCAGGGGACATGGGTTTGAGCCCTGGTCCGGGAAGATCCCACATGCCGCGGAGCAACTAAGCCCATGCACCACAACTACTGAGCCCTCGTGTCACAACTACTGAAGCCCGTGCACCACGACTACTGAGCCCTCATGCCACAACTACTGAAGCCCGCATGCCTAGAGCCCTTGCTCCTCAACAAGAGAAGCCACTGCAATGAGAAGCCTGCGGGCACTGCAATGAAGAGTAGCCCCTGCTCATGGCAACTAGAGAAAGCCGGCGCACAGCAACGAAGACCCAACGCAGCCAAAAATAAATAAATAAATTAATTAAAGAAAAAAACCCCAGGACAGCCACTATCAATATTTGTCAATTTCCTTTCTTCTTCTATATTAAAAAGTATTTGCATATTTATAGTCATATATTTTACATAGAACATAATTGACCACATACACAGTTGGCCACAAATGGACAATTCTGTACATTTCTTCTTTCAGTCAATAAGCATGTTTTCTGATGACATTAAAATTTGTTGAAAAAAGTTTTTGCTTATAGTATTGCATTATGATACTCTGCCTGACAATCTCATTGACTCCCTTGTATTTTAATATCTATCTCCAGCCCAGACTTTTCTTCTCTGCTTAATACTTTCATATTAACTATCAATTTGACATCTGCATTCATTGGTATTCCATATGTAACATGCCCCAGACTGGACCCCAAACTGCTTCTCCTTCATTCTTCCCAATTTAGTAAATTGAATAGCTCCATTGACTAAGTTGCTCCTGATAGGAACTTGGAAGGTATACTTGATGTCTTTCCTTCCTGTAGTGTGTTGAATTCTGTCACTGCAAAGATGTTCAAGTCCTTACCCCTGGTACCTATGAAGTGACATTTTTTTGGAAATAGCTTCTTTACTGATGTAACCAAGTTAAGATGAGGTCATAATAGATGAGTGTGGCCCTCAATCCAATAACTGGTGTCTTTATAAGGGAAAAGAGCTGGAGCTCTGGACACAGAGACACAAAAGAGATACAGAGGGAAGAAAGACATGTGAAAACAGAGACAGAGAATGAAGTGATGCATTTACAAACTGAGAAATGCCAAGGACTGCTGGGAGCCATCAGAAGCTAAGAAGAGGAAAAAGCCTTTCCTAGAGCCTTTGGAGGGAGCATAGCCCTGTTGACACATTGGTTTTGCACTTCTAGCCTCTGGAACGGTGAAAGAACGAATTTCTTGTTTTAAGCCACCAGGTTTGTGGCAATTTGTTGTCATGGCAGCCCTGGGAAACGAATACACTTCCCTTCCTTCCATGGAACCAAATGAAGTAGGTTTAGATTTTTTGTTTCCCCCCCCATCCCCGACCCCCATCTTGTCTGTCTCTTTTATACCACGGCAATCGCCTCATAATGAGCCTTGACTCAAGTCACACTCCTTACAGCAGCCCTAGTGAGCTTTTTTTTTCTCTTTTTATTTTTTTTTGCATTTTTGCCATTTTATTTTATTTATTTTTAAAACATCTTTACTGGAGTATAATTGCTTTACAATGCTGTGTTAGTTTCAGCTGCATAACAAAGTGAATCAGCTATACATATACATACATCCCCATATGTCCTCCCTCTTGCGTCTCCCTCCCACCTTCCCTATCCCACCCTTCTAGGTGGTCACAAAGCCCTGAGCTGACCTCCCTGTGCTATGCAGCTGCTTCCCACTAGCTATCTATTTTACATTTGGTAGTATATATATGTCCCTACCATTCTCTCACTTCATCCCAGCTCACCCTTCCCCCTGCCGTGTCCTCAACTCCATTCTCTACGTCTACATCTTTATTCCTGTCCTACCCCTACGTTCTTCAGAACAATTTTTTTTCTTTTTTTTTTAGATTCCATATATATGTGTTAGCATACAGTATTTGTTTTTCTCTTTCTGACTTACTTCACTCTGTATGACAGACTCTAGGTCCATTCACCTCACTACAAATAACTCAGTTTCATTTCTTTTTATGTCTGAGTAATATTCCATTTTATATATGTGCCACATCTTCTTAATCCATTCATCTGTTGATGGACACTTAGGTTGCTTCCATGTCCTTGCTATTGGAAATAGTGTGCTGCAATGAACATTGTGGTACATGACTTTTTGAATTATGGTTTTCTCAGGGTATATGTCCAGTAGTGGGATTGCTGGGTCATATGGGAGTTCTATTTTTAGTTTTTTAAGGAACCTCCATACTGTTCTCCATAGTGGCTGTATCAATTTACATTCCCACCAACAGTGCAGGAGTGTTCCCTTTTCTCCACACCCTCTCCAGCATTTATTGTTTGTAGATTTTTTGATGATAGCCATTCTGACTGGTGTGAGGTGATACCTCATTGTAGTTTTGATTTGCATTTCTCTAATGATTAGTGATGTTGAGCATCCTTTCATATGTTTGTTGGCAATCTATATCTTCTTTGGAGACATGTCTATTTAGGTCTTCTGCCCATTTTTGGATTGGGTTGTTTGGTTTTTTGATATTGAGCTGCATGAGCTGCTTGTATAATTTGGAGATTAATCCTTTGTCAGTTGCTTCGTCTGCAAATGTTTTCTCCCATTCTGAGGGTTGTCTTTTGGTCTTGTTTATGTTTTCCTTTGCTGTGCAAAAACTTTTAAGTTCATTAGGTCCCATTTGTTTATTTTTGTTTTTATTTCCATTTCTCTAGGAGGTGGGTCAAAAAGGATCTTGCTGTGATTTATGTCATAGAGTCTTCTGCCTATGTTTTCCTCTAAGAGTTTTATAGTGTTTGGCCTTACATTTAAGTCTTTAATCCATTTTGAGTTTATTTTTGTGTATGGTGTTAGGGAGTGTTTTAATTTCATTCTTTTACATGTAGCTGTCCAGTTTTCCCAGCACCATTTATTGAAGAGGCTGTCTTTTCTCCATTGTATATTCTTGCTTCCTTTATCAAAAATAAGATGACCATATGTGCGTGGGTTCTATCCTGTTCCATTGATCTATATTTCTGTTTTTGTGCCAGAACCATACTGTCTTGATTACTGTAGCTGTGTAGTATAGTCTGAAGTCCGGGAGCCTGATTCCTACAGCTCTGTTTTTCTTTCTCAAGATTGCTTTGGCTATTCAGGGTCTTTTGTGTTTTCACAAACTGTGAAATTTTTTGTTCTAGTTCTATGAAAAATGTCCTTGGTTGTTTGACAAGGATTGCATTGAATTTGTAGATTGCTTTACGTAGTATATTCATTATCACAATGTTGATTCTTCCAGTCTAACAACATGGTATATCTCTCCATCTGTTTGCATCATCTTTAATTTCTTTCATCAGTGTCTTATAGTTTTCTGCATACAGGTCTTTTGTCTCCTTAGGTAGGTTTATTCCTAGGTATTTTATTCTTTTTGTTGCAATGGTGAATGGGAGTGTTTCCTTAATTTGTCTTTCAGATATTTCATCATTAGTGTATAAGAATGCAAGAGATTTCTGTGCATTAATTTTGTATCCTGCTACTTTACCAAATTCATTGATTAGCTCTAGTAGTTTTCTGGTAGCATCTTTAGGACTCTCTATGTATAGCATTATGCCATTTGCAAACAATGACAGCTTTACTTCTTCTTTTGCTATTTGGATGCCTTTTATTTCTTCTTCTTCCCTGACTGCTGTGGCTAAAACTTCCAAAACTATGTTGAATAGTTGTTGGGTTGTAATATATGGCCTTTATCATGTTGAGGTAAGTTCCCTCTATGCTTGCTTTCTGGAGGGTTTTTATCATAAATCGGTGTTGAATTTTGTCAAAAGCTTTTTCTGCATCTCTTGAGATTATCATTTGGTTTTTATCCTTCAGTTTGTTACTATGGTGTATCACATTGATTGATATAAGTATATTGAAGAATCTTTGCATTCCTGGGATAAACCCCACTTGATCATGGTGTATGATCCTTTTACAGTGCTGTTGGATTCTGTTTGCTAGTATTTTGTTGAGGACTTTTTGCATCTATGTTCATCAGTGTTATTGACCTGTAGTTTTCTTTTTTTGTGACATCTTTGTCTGGTTTTGGTATCAGGGTGATGGTGGCCTTTTGGAATGAGTTTGGGAGTGTTCCTCCCTCTGCTATATTTTGGAAGAGTTTGAGAAGGATAGGTGTTAGCTCTTCTCTAAATGTTTGATAGAATTCTCCTGTGAAGCCATCTGGTCCTGGGCTTTTGTTTGTTGGAAGATTTTTAATCACAGTTTCAATTTCAGTGCTGTGATGGTCTGCTTATATTTTCTATTTCTTCCTGTTTCAGTCTTGGCAGGTTGTGCATTTCTAAGAATGTGTCCATTTCTTCCAGGTTGTCCATTTTATTGGCATATAGTTGCTTGTAGTAATCTCTCATGATCCTTTGTATTTCTGCAGTGTCAGTTGTTACTTCTCCTTTTGCATTTCTAATTCTGTTGATTTGAGTCTTCTCCCTTTTTTTCTTGATGGGTCTGGCTAATGGTTTATCAATTTTGTTTATCTTCTCAAAGAACCAGCTTTTAGTGTTATTGATCTTTGCTATTGTTTCCTTCATTTCTTTTTCATTTATTTCAGATCTGATCTTTATGATTTCTTTCCTTCTGCTAACTTTGGGTTTTTTTTGTTCTTCTTTCTCTAATTGCTTTAGGTGTAAGATTAGGTTGTTTATTTGAGATGTTTCTTGTTTCTTGAGGTAGGATTGTATTGCTATAAACGTCCCTCTTAGAACTGCTTTTGCTACATCCCACAGGTTTTCGGTCATCATGTTTTCATTGTCATGTGTTTCTAGGTATTTTTTGATTTCCTCTTTGATTTCTTCAGTGATCTCTTGGTTATTTAGTAGCGTATTGTTTAGTCTCCATGTGTTTGCATTTTTTACAGTTTTTTCCTGTAATTGATATCTAGTCTCATAGCATTGTGGTTGGAAAAGATGCTTGATACGATTTCAATTTTCTTTAATTTACCAAGGCTTGATTTGTGACCCAAGATATGATCTATCCTGGAGAATGTTCCATGAGCACTTGAGAAGAAAGTGTAATATGCTGTTTTTGGATGGAATGTCCTATAAATATCAATTAAGTCCATCTTGTTTAATATATCCTTTAAAGCCTGTGTTTCCTTATTTGTTCCCATTTTGGATGATCTGTCCATTGGTGAAAGCAGGGTGTTAAAGTCCCCTACTATGATTGTGTTACTGTTGATTTCCCTTTTTATGGCTGTTAGCATTTGCCTTATGTATTGAGGTGCTCCTATGTTTTGTGCATATTCACAATTGTTATATCTTTTCTTGGATTGATCCCTTGATCATTATGTAATGTCATTCTTTGTCTCTTGTAATAGTCTTTATTTTAAAGTCTATTTTGTCTGATATGAGAATTGATACTCCAGCTTTCTTTTGATTTCCATTTGCGTGGAATAGTTTTTCCATCCCCTCCCTTTCAGTCTGTATGTGTCCCTAGGTCTAAAGTGGGTCTCTTGTAGACTGCATATATACAGGTCTTGTTTTTGTATCCATTCAGCCAGTCTATGTCTTTTGGTTGGAGCATTTAATCCATTTACATTTAAGGTAGTTATCCATATGTATGTTCCTATTACCTTTTCCTTAATTGTTTTGGGTTTGTTATTGTAAGTCTTTTCCTTGTCTTGTGTTTCCTGCCTAGAGAAGTTCCTTTAACATTTGTTGTAGAGCTGGTTTGGTGGTGCTGAATTGTCTTAACTTTTGCTTGTCTGTAAAGTTTTTAATTTCTCTGTTGAATCTGAATGAGATCCTTGCTGGGTAGAGTAATCTTGGTTGTAGTTTTTTTCCTTTCATCACTTTAAATATGTCCTGCCGCTCCCTTCTGGCTTGCAGAGTTTCTGCTGAAAGATCAGCTGTTAACTTTATGGGGATTCCCTTGTATGTCAATTGTTGCTTTTCCCTTGCTGCTTTTAATATTTTTCTTTGTATTTAATTTTTGACAGTTTAATATGTGTCTTGGTGTGTTTCTCCCTGGATTTATCCTGTATGGGGCTCTCTGCACTTCCTGGACTTGATTGACTATTTCCTTACCCATATTATGGAAGTTTTCAACTATAATCTCTTCAAATATTTTCTCAGACCATTTTTTTCCTCTTCTTCTGGGACCCCTATAGTTCGAATGCTGGTGCATTTAACGTTGTCCCAGAGGTCTGTGAGATTGTCCTCAATTCTTTTCATTCTTTTTTCTTTATTCTGCTCTACAGTATTTATTTCCACTATTTTATCTTCCTGGTCACTTATCCGTTCTTATGCCTCAGTTATTCTGCTTGGTTCCTTCTAGAGAATTTTAAATTTCATTTATTGTGTTGTTCATCATTGTTTGTTTGTACTTTAATTCTTCTAGGTCCTTGTTAAACATTTCTTGTATTTTCTCCATTCTATTTCCAAGATTTTGGATCATCATTACTATCATTAGTCTGAATTCTTTTTCAGATAGACTGCCTACTTCCTCTTGACTTGTTTGGTCTGGTGGGTTTTTACCTTGCTCCTTTATCTGCTGCATATTTCTCTGTCTTCTCATTTTGCTTAATTTACTGTGTTTGGGGTCTCCTTTTCACAGGCTGCAGGTTCGTAGTTCCCATTGGTTTTAGTGTCTGCCCCCAGTTGGTGAGGTTGGTTCAGTGGCTTGTGTAGGCTTCCTGGTGGAGGGGACTGGTACCTGTGTTCTAGTGGATGAGGCTGGATTTTGTCTTTCTGGTGAGCAGGACCATGTCTGGTGGTGTGTTTTGGGGTGTCTGTGAACTTATTATGATTTTAGGCAGCTTCTCTGCTAATGGGTGGGTTTGGTTCCTGTCTTGCTAGTTGTTTGGCTTAGGGTGTTCAGCACTGTAGCTTGCTGGTCATTGAGTGGAGCTGGGTCTTAGCATTGAGAGGGAGATCTCTGGGAGAGATTTTGCCATTTGATATTACGTGGGGCCAGGAGGTCTCTGGTGAACCAATGTCCTGATGTTAGCTCTCCCACATCACAGGCTCAGGCCTGACATCCGGCCAGAGCACCAAGACCCTGTCAGCCACACAGCTCAGAAGAAAAGGGAGAAAAAGAAATAAATAAAGAAAAAATAAAATAAAATAAAGTTATTAAAATAGAAAACAATTATTAAAAATAAAAAATAAAAAAGTAATTAAAAAAAGAGAGAAAGAAGAGAGCAACCAAACCATAAAACAAATCCACCAATGATAGCAAGCACTAAAAAGTATACTAAAAAAACAACAACAACAACAAAAAACGACAGTCAGAACCCTAGGACAAATGGCAAAAGTAAAGCTATACAGACAAAATCACTCAAAGAAGCATACACATACACACTCACAAAAAAGAGAAAAACAAAAGAAAAAAATATATAAAAAAATAACAAAAGGAAAAGAGCAACCAAATCAATAAACAATCTACCAATTATAATAAGCTCTAAATACTAAACTAAGATAAACATAAAACCAGAAACAAATTAGATGCAGAAAGCAAACCCCAAGTTTACAGTTGCTCCCAACGTCCCCCGCCTCAATTTTGGGATGATTCATTGTCCCTTGAGGTATTCCACAAATACAGGGTACATCAAGTTGATTGTGGAGAGTTAATCCACTGCTCCTGAGGCTGCATGGAGAGATTTCCCTTTCTCTTTGTTAGCACAGCTCCTGGGGTTCAGCTTTGGATTTGGCCCCACCTCTGCGTGTAGGTCGCCTGAGGGCGTCTTTTGGGAAATCTGAGGTCTTCTGCCAGCATTCAGCAGGTGTTCTGTAGGAGTTGTTCCACATGTAGATGTAGTTTTGATGTATTTGTGGGGAGGAAGGTGATCTCCACGTCTTACTCCTCTGCCATCTTGAAGGCGCCCCCCAGTGAGCTTTTAACAATGTGCAGGGTAACAATGTCTTTCCCACACCAGGACTTTTTAATGGTTTCTTTATTTCACCCAGGAGGACACAAGCATCCCATAAGACTCCAAGTGCTTCTCCCCTCTCTCCCTAGTTGCACTGACTGCCATTCTCCCTGCTTCTCATCATACAGCAGCCCCATGGATCTTCTTTCAGTTCTCCAGATGCCTTAATCTCCTGCCCCCTTTAGGGCTTTTGTACATCCTTTTTCCCTCCTCCTCCCCTTCCTGGTTAACTCCTAACTCCTGCTCATCCCTCTGGCCTCAGAGAGGCCTCTCTGGGCCCTTCATGTCAGTTAGATTCCTATTACCATGTCCACAGCACTCGACACTTGTCCTCCACAGCTTTACACCAATTTGTGTTACACCCTTATTTTTGTGTTAGTTGGTTTATGGAGCGTCTCCCCACTGTCCTAGCATCCTTCCTCTTTATTTCCATTGCACATTTCTTACACACAATACATGCTTTTTAATTAAATATTGAATGACATATGTTCCCTCTGGCTGTGCCTCAAGTTTATTCAGAGTGCTCACTGACACCTGTTCTCCAGGCTTAGATGAACTTGACTGTGAGCAAGAACAGATTAGGTCAAGTCTGACCACTCAGAGGTGGTCAGTGGCTAAGAGTGAGGGCTTTGGAAACCACTGCACTTGGATTTGAATCCCACTCTGCTATTCATAAGTGACCAAGGGCAAATGTACCCCTCACTGGTAAATTGAGGGTAATAGCACCTACCTCCCAGAGTTGTTGTCAGGAGTAGATGAGGGAGCCAGTGCTCACACTAAGTACTCAGTATAACGAAACTGCTTTTATTCTCCTCATCTTCGTCATCGATATCCTCATCACTAGGATGGTGCTTTCACATCTGGAGGTTTGGAAATGTCCAAGGGTGATCCCTTGTGATAAGTGAGGTATGCTGTACCTACCTGAACTGTTTCACTGTTTCTTCCTTCCTTCCTTCCTTTCTAATTTTTATTGGAGTATAGTTGATTTACAATGTTGTGTTAGTTGCAGGTGTCCAGCAGAATGAATCAGTTATACATATACGTATATCCACTCTTTTTTAGAATCTTTTCCCATACAGGCCATTGCAGAGTATTGAGTAGAGTTCCCTGTGCTATACAGTAGGTCCTTGTTAGTTATCTATTTTATATATCGTAGTGTATATATGTCAGTCCCAATCTTCCAATTTATCCCTCTCCCACCCTTATCCACCCCCCATAACCATAAGTTTATTTTCTACATCTGTAACTCTATTTCTTACCTGAACTATTTTCTGATGATGCCACAGCTTTATGCCCACTTTACTTTGCCCACTTCCCCACCCCCACCCCCGCCCCCGGCCCTGGTGCAGAGACAGACTTTGCACAGAGGTTTTCCTGACTCTTCCCAGTCTTGTGTTGCAGCCCAGGCCCAGTGCGTGTCATGCTTTAGTCTACACGTGTGAGAGTGGGAACCGCGGTGAGAAACTGGTGACGGGAAAAAGTGGGTGTCTGGGAAGAGATAGAAAGGACAGGGTCGGGGTGGAGGCCAGATGAGGAGGAATTAATCCAGCCTTGGGTTCTGTAAAAATTTCCTGCAGAAAAAGGAGCCATTCAACAAATGGTTCCCAGAATGACACCCTGGGCTAACTGCCTGGAGAAATAGACTAGGGGACGAGCAATGAATAAAAAGCAGCTCCCAGGCAGGTATCTGCATATCACTTCCTTCCTTTTCACATTTCATGTTCATATTTAAGGCTTCCATTCCAAAGACCCATAAAACAACAGTCACCGCCAGTAATGATTTCCTGCAGGCTCCCTGGAAAGCATTAGAAAAATGTTTCCCTTTAATAGGCTATTTGGGGAAGACAAAAATCAATAATTTGTAGGCAGACATTTTGCAGATGTGAATTTATATTGTCCAAATACTCCTGGTTACTACCCATCTCCTCTAAAAAATGGCCACATAGTAATGTTGCATTTTGTAAAGACATATTGGCTTGCACTTCTGAAAGTGCATACAATGAAAGAAATGCTTGTGGTAATAGATACATTGCAAAGGCTTTTTATGTGGTCTCAGTTGCATCTTGCTGCCTTTGGCTTCTGCAAATAAATTCCAAATGTGATTTACAAATGGAATATCTAATAGCATTTTTTTTAAAGACAATGACAAATTAAACCAGTACCTAATGTGGATAGCGCTAGATCTAATTGAGGCTTGACTGATGGGTCTGCAATAAGAGACGCTATATTTCAAGGATCTGGAGACTGAGATATAATCAGAAAATGAGTTTTCTAAGAATGCTGCTCTTCCATCAAGTTGTGAATTGCTTTGAATAATTAAATTCATTAGTGGCCTGCCATCCTTCTACAACCTGCAGCCATGGGTTCCGCTTTTCTCCATCTTTGAATACATTCTTCTAATGATGTTCCATCTATTTTCAGAAGGGGGACCCCTCCCAGGGCCCGAGAGTGAGCTCTTGCCTAACACTCAAATGAATTGTCTAGAGACACACACACTGACAGAGCAAAAGACTTTATTGGGAAGGGGCGCCTGGGCGGAGAGCAGCAGGGTAAGGGAACCCAGGAGAACTGCTCTGCTATGTGGCTCGCAATCTTAGGTTTTATGGTAATAGGGTTAGTTTCTGGATTGTCTCTGGCCTATCATCTTGCCTGTGCCCATATTTGGTCTGATTCAAGGCCCTCCCTGGTGGCGCGTGCATCTCTCAGTCAAGATGGTTTTCAAGGGACTTCCCTGGTGGTGCAGTGGTTGAGAATCTATCTGCCAATGCAGGGGACACGGGTTCGAGCCCTGGTCCGGGAAGATCCCACATGCTGCGGAGCAACTAAGCCCGTGCACCAGAACTACTGAACCTGAGCTCTAGAGCCCATGAGCCACAAGTACTGAGCCCGCACGCTCTAGGGCCCGCCTGCCGCAACTGCTGAGCCCGCATGCTGCAACTACTGAAGCCCACGTGCCTAGAGCCCGTGCTCCACAACGAAGAGTAGCCCCCCCCCCCCCGCCCGCTGCAACTAAAGAAAGCCTGCACGCAGCAACGAAGACCCAACGCAGCCAAAAATAAATTAAAAAAAATAAAAAGATGGTTTTCAGTGGGAGAGTTCCTGGGAGGTTGGCAGGATGTATGGGCTGGTGTCTCCTCCCTTCTGTTGGCCCCTCCCAAATTCTCCCAGTTACTTTTACAAGACATATTACGGGCTGGCGTCTCCTCCCTCCCGTCGGCCCCTCCCGAATTCTCCCAGTTACTTTTACAAGACATATTACGGGCTGGCGTCTCCTCCCTCCCGTCGGCCCCTCCCGAATTCTCCCAGTTACTTTTACAAGACATATTACGGGCTGGCGTCTCCTCCCTCCCGTCGGCCCCTCCCGAATTCTCCCAGTTACTTTTACAAGACATATTACGGGCTGGCGTCTCCTCCCTCCCGTCGGCCCCTCCCGAATTCTCCCAGTTACTTTTACAAGACATATTACGGGCTGGCGTCTCCTCCCTCCCGTCGGCCCCTCCCGAATTCTCCCAGTTACTTTTACAAGACATATTACGGGCTGGCGTCTCCTCCCTCCCGTCGGCCCCTCCCGAATTCTCCCAGTTACTTTTACAAGACATATTACGGGCTGGCGTCTCCTCCCTCCCGTCGGCCCCTCCCGAATTCTCCCAGTTACTTTTACAAGACATATTACGGGCTGGCGTCTCCTCCCTCCCGTCGGCCCCTCCCGAATTCTCCCAGTTACTTTTACAAGACATATTACGGGCTGGCGTCTCCTCCCTCCCGTCGGCCCCTCCCGAATTCTCCCAGTTACTTTTACAAGACATATTACGGGCTGGCGTCTCCTCCCTCCTTTCCGCCTCTCCCGAGTTCTCCCAGTTACTTTTACAAGACATATTACGGGCTGGCGTCTCCTCCCTCCCGTCGGCCCCTCCCAAATTCTCCCAATTAGTTTTAGAAGACATATTATGGGCTGGCGTCTCCTCCCTCCTTTCCGCCTCTCCCGAGTTCTCCCAGTTGGTTTCCGCGGCAGCAGTGTGTTCCTTATCAGGAAGGGACCTCGTGTTGTGAGACAACTCACGCAAGCGGTTCACATTGTGCCTGGCCAAGGAGGGTGGTTTCGGTCACCAGTTCCCTCGCACAACCGTTCTTTCTCCTGAGGAATGGACTCGGCTTCAGAGAAGAACCTAAAGCCAAGGTGACTCACGTTCTGTAACACCTCCCTCGCCCATTTCTCCCTCAATCCTGCCCATCCTGTGTATTGTTAGTCCTCTTTGCCCTCAACTTGGAGAAGCTCTTGTACACTGACGAGTGGAAAGGTCTTCTGTCTGGTGGGGAATGAGCGTTCCATGAAGGCAGCTGGGGGAAGTAAAAAGAGCCCTGCCCCCGGAGTTAAGGGGTCAGACACTCAGTCCTCGCTTTGTGGCTAATCTGTGGGTGACACTGGGCAAGTCACATATCCTCCAAAGGCCCCCTGAGTTAGTTATTTCCTGCTGCGTGACAAATATCCAGTTTTAGAAGCTTAAAAACAACAATCGTTTATTATCCCTCATAATTTCTGAGGCTTAGGAATCCAAAAGCTGTTTAGCCTGCCCGTTCTGCCCCAGGATCTCTCACTGTCTTTTCCCACTGGCCTGCTGACAATTCATGTCACTTGCTATTATTTTCTATTTATTTATTTATTTTTAAAAATTTGATACAATTTTTAAAGCTTACACTCTATTTACAGTTATTACAAAATATGCGCTATATTCCCCATGTTGATTAGCCAGTGTTTATTTTTTTAAAGAGGAGAGACTAGTGGCAAGTGGAAGGAGGGTTTGGAAACTCAGAGCCCCTCAGAGGTGGGGCAATTCTGTTACTGGTTATGCCGAGGATCTACTTATTGGTAAACTCGGGTTTTTTTTTTTTTTTTTTTTTTTTTTTTCCGACCCCGCCATGCCGGATCCCCAGCCAGGGATCGAACCCAGGTCCCCTCTAGTGGAAGCACAGAGTCCTAACCACTGGACCGCCAGGGAATTCCCAGCTAACCAGTGAAGACATTGAAGGTCACTGGAAAGTAAAAGTGACTTTGGAAGAGGTATTTAGAAGAGGAAGAGGTAACACAGTGTGCCATTATCAGCTACCTGTGTTCTTTTCCAGACCAGCTTAACATGTTTTGACTTTTTCATGTATTTGGCAAGCAGCATGGTAAATGGGCTGTGCCGGGAATTTAGAGTAACACAGTCTGGTGTTAAAATCCTGGCTCCACTTACCTTGAAAACTTGGCTAAGCTACCTAACATCTCAGCCTCGGTTCCTTATCCATTAAATGGCAAAAAATACCACTTACCCTACAGAGTTGTTGTGAGAATTCAATGAGATAATTCCTGTCAGCCCCTTGGTCTGGTACCTTCTCTGGCAGGTGCTTGGTCTATGTTAGCCTTCCTCTACCCCTCTTTTGGAAATAGGGTCTGGAGGAAACTGACTGACAATTGGGAAATCAAAGAAGTATGCCAGCAAAAGAGGTGCTGTCAATGGTGGCACTAAGCATACTGTTTCGGTGATTTCATTCATTACGGCATCATCAAGTCTTTACACATCAGAGCTGGGAGACGATTAGTCTAGTCCACTTTGCAGACGTTAGACTAGCACCTAAAGTGACCTCTTAGAGTGTCAGTGTCCTCTTCATTTGCTGTGCGGACGCAAAATGAGTACCGCAGTCCTTGCCACCGGGGAGGGCTCCCCCAGCTTTCCCGTAACGTCTCAGGAGCTTGGCACTTGCAACCAGACTTTCTCAGTAGTGAGAGTCAAGTGTATTTGTTGGAGCGAGCAGTGGGTTTGGGGTCAGAAGATCTGGGTTAGTGCCTTGCCCCTGCCACGTGGTTGATGTATGTTTTTGAATTAGTCACTGCACCTCTCAGAGCATATTTTTGTCATCTGTAAAATAGGTGTCCTGAGAACATTCCCTATATACTTATCTTGACAAGGTATTGTGAGGACTAAAAGAAATAAGGGATTGGAAGGTTTGTAGACTGGAGGCATCACGCCATTGCTATCAACCCTGTAGCTTACTATCTCCAAGGAGAAGGCATCAGCTTTTATCACATAGGGTCTGGGATGGTGAGATGCTAGGCATTTTATAATCCTCTAGGTGAGATCTATGGCAGACGGTGTTCTTGGCACCTTTTAAAAAATTATTTTATTGAAGTATAGTAGATTTACAAAGTTGTGTTAATTTCTGCTGTACAGCAAAGTGATTCAGTTATACATATATATACATCCTTTTTCATATTCTTTTCTGTTATGTTTTATCACAAGATATTGAATATAGTTCCCTGTGCTTTACAGTAGGACCTTGTTGTTTATCCATCCCATATATAATAGTTTGCATCTGCTAATCCCAGACTCTCAATCCATCCCTTCCCCACTCCCCCTCCACTTTGGCAACCGCAGGTCTGTTTTCTATGTCTGTCTTGGCACCTTTTTTGAATTGACTTTTCTAATCTAATCACACCAGTAGGCAGCCACTTGCTCAATTAGAAGGGCAACACTGATTCTCAGGACAGTGCTCGCTCTGTTACAAACTCAAGCATGTTTAGCGGTTATAGTCACCACTTATCAGGCCTTTAACACTTGAGAGACATGGTGTCAATCACTTGACTTACGTTATTTCATAGAGGACTACTACGTGAATGATTCCGGGTCCATGTGAATGGTCTCCTCTGGAGTTGTGCAGTGTACAACCTGCTTGGCTGTCCATGGTAGACCTGCTCACAAAATCCCTATGAAGTATATTTGCACAGACTTTTTGAATAATCCCATTTATCCTAATTTATGGATGAAAAAATACGAGATTTGGAAAAATTAAGTAACATTTTCAAATAATAAAGTCAACGAGTGGTAAAGTCAGAATTCTAAAGTCTACGCTTTTCTCATATGCTATATGTTATTTCATGAGTTTAATGAAATTCCAAAACCACTAGGAGCACACCTGTAGTTGAACAAGTTGAGATGTTTGATATTTTGTGGCTTGGATAATATTCTTATATTTTTTGTATTCAGACATGACTATGGAATGGTCTTGTTTTTGTCTTGGTCCACTGCAGTTCCAGAGTGGCCTTGCCTCATGTTGATGTTTGGAGAAATTGTTTATGTACAACAGGAGAACACCCAGGCCAGCTCCCAGTGCTTTTTTCTTCCTCAGGGTAAAAGGTCTGGAGAGTGCTGGTGTATATGCCATTTGATCAGTGCTTTAAGCCTTCACTGTGTAGCTCAAAACTGAAGTCCCACATTTTGTGATGAAGGTCTTCGTTGCTGTGCTTAGTTGCACTGAGCGGGGGCTACTCTCCGTTGTGGTGCACAGGCTTCTCATTGCGTTGGCTTCTCTTGTTGCGGAGTACGGGCTCTAGGCGTGCGGGCTTCAGTAGTTGTGGCTCATGGGCTCAGTTGCTCCGTGGCATGTGGGATCTTCCTGGACCAGGGCTCGAACCTGTGTCCCCTGTGTTGGCAGGCGGATTCTTAACCACTGCGCCACCAGGGAAGCCCCTTCACTTTATTTTTTATTTAATTTAATTTATTTTTTTGGCCGTGCTGCATGGTTTGCAGGATCTTAGTTCCCCAACCAGGGATCGAACCCGTGTGCCCTGCAGTGGAAGCACAGAGTCTTAACCACTGGACCACCAGGGAATTCCCCTGGTTGTAGTTATTTTAAAAGTAGTTTTGTATAGTTTATCATAACTAATACTTTTTCTCAAAGTACAATTTTCTGGTCCAGATGGCAGTTCCTATGATAAGGTGCTGTTTTATTTCTCTTGAATGATTCAAATCAGCTTTGATGGGAGAAGGTAGCATGACATGGTGGGAAAACATGTATGATAGGTCATGCAGACATAGGGTTGAGGTCCACCCATAACACAAGGGGATTTTACTGGATCAAGGAAATATGGGGGAGTGCTCCAGCCAACTTGATTTTAGAAGGTCAAGAATATATGACACTTCCATGCAGAGAGGTTGACAAAACAAGAACTTTGGAGCAGAGAAGCACATTCTAGTGATATACAAGAGTGGGTACAATGGTTTTCAAAGTATGGTCATTGTGAAAGATAAAATACATGTAAAAGAAATGTGAGCCATCTGAGCAAGGGTCTGCCCTATTATGTTAGGGCTTAGGGATGAGGCAGTGAGAAATGTTTAAAGATGAGGTCACCAACGAACTACGGGCTTAATTTATCTGTGGTTTCAGGATAGCTTGTCTTAGGGAAGTGGAAGCAGGCAAGCATCGGCTGTAAAATAAATTAAGTGAATTTAGTGAAGTCCCAAAATGTTCCTAAAATGTGGCAGCCAGACTGGAATGTATTTCCCTAGGACCATCCTCTAAAATAGTTATCTAATCTGCCTACTGTGGACACCTAATTCTTACTGCAATTGTCAGGACTCACCTTGCTCTAAAATATAATTATAACACTAGTCAAAGGTTTTTTAAAAAATTCAGAACTTTAGAAATATGACAGAGGACACCATAGGATAAGTTAACAGGCAGATGACAGACTGGGAGAAGATGTTCACAATGTAAAAGTGACAAGGCATTAATATCTAGAAATATAAAGGAGCTCCAGACAAATCAGTAAGAAAAAGACAGAAACTCCTAGAAAAATGGGTGGTTTAAAGAAGACCAGGCAATACAAAGAAGAACAAATATGAATTGGATAACACGTGCAGGAAGAAAAGATCAACCTTATTTGTAATCAGGTCACTGCACATTGAAATGATAAAATACTGCCCAACATACATAAGTTAGGCAAAAAGGGACTAATTGCAGAAGAGAAAGAGTTGATGAGGACGTAGGGAAACTGGAAGCACTTGTAGCGGGAATGCAAATTGATGCATCCATTTAGAAGGTGCTCCGGCAGGACTCACTGAAGTGAAGTAGGCATATGCCTGAACATCCAAAATCCCATTTCTGCGTATTTGCTCCAGAAAAACTCACGCGTTCATAGGGCACCTGTATGAGAGCATCTGTGGAAGTGGGGTAATCTGATTGTCTATCGCCAGTGGGATGGATAAGTGAAAAGAGGAAATGCCTTCTGTGGAATATCGTGCAGCACTCAGAGGTAGTAAAATAATGATATATATGGCTACATGCAGAGATCTTAAAAACATAGTGCTTAGTAAAAAAAAAAAAAAAAAAGAAACTGGAAAATTCAGAACAGGATATAAAGCATAATACCATTTCTAAATTAAACATATATATATATATATATACACATACACACAGAACTACTTTTTTACAATGACCTATGCATTGTAGAATATGTATCAAATTCATTAAAGTGGGTGCCTGTAGGAGGGAGGGAGGATCCTGAGAGCAGGGGTGGGGATGAAAGAGAAAAATAAAATACAGTAATATAGCATGGCCCAGTGGTTATGTCAATTGTCTGTACTGGAGGTCCCTCCCTCGTCAATTAAAGACGGCAGTTGTTCACTGAGGTTGAATGCTTACATAGTATGAAAAAATTACCATATCCCATTTATTCTGCTGCCACCTTTAGTGCAAGTAAATATTCAACAAACAACATAAATGGATATATAAGAAACAGAGCAAGTTATCTTTAAGTAATTATTGAATGTGCTAAATCAGGTCTGACTCAAGGCCTCATTGGACCACATTGTTCCTCCTTTGCTGTCTGTGTTCTGTTGATTCTTCTTCTGTGTTCTTTTTTTTTTTAAATAAATTTATTTATTTACTTATTTATTTTTGGCTGCATTGTGTCTTCGTTGTTGGGTCTTAGTTGCTGCGTGCGGACTTTCTCTAGTTGCGACGAGCGGGGGCTACTCTACTTTGCAGTGTGTGGGCTTCTCATTGCGGTGGCTTCTCTTGTTGCAGAGCTTGGGCTCTAGGTGCACGGGCTTCAGTAGTTGTGGCACGCGGGCTCAGTAGTTGTGGCTCACGGGCTCTAGAGCGCAGGCTCGATAGTTGTGGCCCACGGGCTTAGTCGCTCTGGGGGCATGTGGGATCTTCCCAGACCAGGGCTCAAACCTGTGTCCCCTGCATTGGCAGGCAGATTCTCAACCACTGTGCCACCAGGGAAGTCCCTTCTTCTGTGTTCTTATTTGCTCTTTTGTTACATCTGTCCTGAGCTTGGGATGGTTGCAGAGAGTGTCTGGTCTGAAATTACTCACAGTTCAATATGTATATAGGATCTGTGTCCCCTCTATTTTGAAAGAGGCTTACTTCTTCCCGTATGTTCTGCCACCAGTGATCACATGAACAAGAAAGGCACTGCTGTATTGTCCAGCACTGTGGGTCTTTTCTGTTGAGAGTGAATTACTGAAGCTAGTTCCTACTGACGGTTTAGTGCCTATTTTTTCCAGGAAGAGTGCCTTCTAGATGGGTTCTGAATAAAAAGCTCCCTATTCATGTAGATGTTCTTAGATTATTCTGTTCTCTGTGATTATTCTCAAATACTGCTGCTGGCTATGGCATCTGAGATTACACTGCTTAAATGTTCTGCTTGTTATCACTTGAGTTATTCCTCTCATAACATATAAAACATTCCTGTCTTCTACGTCCCCAGCTATCTGCAGAGAATGAGGTAAGTGAGTAAGTCCCGGGCTTCTCTGGATTAGTTTTAGTTTACCTGATCAACCTTTTAGCATAGATCTCAATAAGCGTAGGGAGGTAGTTTAGGGGCACTAACTAACCATGTGATCTTAAGTGAATTACTTACTCTCTCAGAGTGCAGGTGACTTATCAATAAAATTGGAAAATGTACAGCCTAGGAAGGACTTGAGTGAGGATTACAGCTAATATATGCAACACACCTGTTACATAGTAGGCTCTCAGTAAATGCTGGCCAGTATTGTTATGGACCAAAATCATGTCTGGCTTTCCATAACCTGACTAAATTAGATCCATCTGTGGAGTGATGCATTTCCTGACAAAAATACAGAAAATACAATACCTGAGTCATTTTTTTTCCCACCCACTCTGCTGATGAGTTTCTTTCCATGATTGATCTTTTTAGCTCCTAGGGAAAGGCCTATCATTACCATGGGAAGTGGTGATTTGTTCCTGCCTCAAGAAACAGCATCACGTTTTTTTTTCTCAAATTGTCGAGTATGTCAAACTTTAATAACTTTACCTCTGGGGAGAAGATTTTGGTTGTGATGGAGGAGTGCCCTGCTACTCATCTCTATTGTTTCTTCAACTCCCAGCATTGTACTTCTTACTTGAAATGAGAGGGAGGTTGACACTTGCATCTAGACTGAATTGCAAGACTCCACGGAAGAGTAACCCCCATAATCTGGAATGAAAAGGCAGTAAAGATCTCAAAGACAATATAACATAATGACTAAGCAAAAACAGCCACTGGTATCTTAGTGGAGGCGTGGCAGTATTTCAGTGTCATGTATCCAGAGGCCATTCATGCGACAATTTCAATTAGTGCTTTTTTTGGTAGATAGAAAGAGTATATAACTTGCAACATGAAAAGAATAATTCTCCATTAGTCTCCTGTTCTTGTGTTTTTTTTGTTTTTTTTTTTAACATCTCACTCTCCCCTTTTTTCTTATTAAATTTGTAATCTTTGTTGTATGCAAGTTTTGTAGAATACAAGAAGGAAATTCATGATATGCCTTACTGGCTTGCCTAGAGCCACCTCTTTGGGGACAGGCCCCTCTCTCCAGTGTTGACCTCTCTCTCCATGTGGACCCCTCCAGCCACTCACAGAGTGTGCCTTATTCCTAGTACAGGCCCTATGTTCGTGATACAGAACATCTCTGAAATAGGAAGCAGGGACTGGATCCCAGTTCCAGGCCTGCCATTTCCTCACAGGTACATGATATGATGCTAATGGCCTGTTTCTTTGTTCAGACTGTTATTTACTCCAGTCTGCATTGCCTTAGCACGTGGGGATAAGGGAATCATGCAGGGGCAGGGAGGGGGAACAGCTAGTAAGAAATACAGTTAGTGGTGAGTTAAATCTGTACCAAGACCAAGGAAACATGGACAATCCAGAAAAGAAATAACAGCAGGCAGGTAATTTGCACATCAGGTCTCTGAGAAATTCATGGCTAATTGTTCCGGGACAGGCTTCTTAGGATTTATAAGTTCCTTAATAAACCCATACCCCAGCTTCCTGAGAAGAGACATCCAGCTTCTCAAACTTGCTAAACATGGGAGAATATAGAAATGTATGCAGGTTGGTTGCCTTGACTTTTTAATGTGCCAACTGTAGTCATTGAGTGCTGTTGGAAGAAGAGAGAGAGCAATTTCGAGAGAGACTTGCACCTAACTACCAGCTTAATTAATATGGAGTGACTGCGGCACTAAAAAGATTGATTTCTTCCTCAATTTGCTAATGTGTATTGTTGCTTCCTCTTCTCCAATCTTAGGCCTGGGCTTCAAGGGTAAGGTGAGTGTCACTGTCACAAGGGGGTCACTCCACTGTGCCCTCAGAGGCCCGAGGCTGTCCTTCTCTCCTGGAGATCTACATCTCTTTCTACCCCTTTTTGGTTTATGGGCCTGCTGTTCTCATTTGTGTGTCTGCCAATCTGATTCTATCACCTAGATCTCTGGATTCACTTGCCTTGCTTCTTGATTCCTGTGTCTTTCTGTTACCGATGCATCCACCTTGGTGTCGTGGCCATCAGTTCCAGACCTTAGCCTGATGAAATGTTCAGAGGATGTGGAGGTTCCTCCTTGATAGGATATGTCATTACATGACTGCCACTGAGAACTCACAAATGATCTTGGCACATGAGAACATGTTCTAGAAGGACTGGCCTTGAGTCCAGTTGTAAATCAGTGACAGTCATCACTGTACTTTACCATGCATGCTTCCTGTCAGTCTCTTTCAACCTTAGGCTTTCCCACCAAGCTTCTAGACTTTTTCTGATTCATCTTTCATTCTTTTACATTTTTTAGAATAGGATTTTTTAGAGCAATTTTAGGGTTTTTAGACCAATTTTAGCAAAACTGAGCAGAAGATACAGAAAATTGCCACAAACCCCCTGTCCCCCATTGTCAACATCCCCCACCAGGGTGGTACAATTGTTATAACTGATGCACCGGCACTGACACATCCTAATCACCCAACGTCCATAGTTTACATTAGGGTTCACTCTTGGTGTTTATATTCTATGTGTTTTGACAAATGTAAAATGACATGTACCCATCATTACAGTATCATACAGAATGGTTTCACTGTCCTAAAAATCCTCTGTGTTTCACCTGTTTATCCCTACCTCCCCCTAACCCCTGATAACCACAAATCTTTTTCTCTCTCCATAGTTTTGTCTTTTCCAGAATGTCATATAGTTGGAATTGTATGGTATGTAGCCTTTTCAGATTGGCTTCTTTCACTTAGTAATATGCATTTAAGATCCTTCCATGTCTTTTCATGGCTTGATAGCTCATTAATTTTTAATGCTGAATAATATTCAATTTTCTGGATGTACCACAGTTAATTGATCCATTTACTTATGGAAAGTTACTCATGGTTGCTTCCAAATTGAATAAATCATCAACAAAGCTGCTATAAATGACTGTGTGCATATTTTTGTGTGGACATAAGTTTTTGACTTTTTTGGGTAAATACTAGGGAGAGTCATTGGTGGATCGTATGGTGAGAATAAGTTTAGTTTTGTAAGAAGCTGCCGAACTGTTTTCCAAAGTGGCTGTTCTGTTTTGCATTCCCACCAACAATGAATGACAGTTCCTGTTGCTCCACATTCTCGTCAGCATTTGATGTTGTCAGTGCTCTGGATTTTGGTCACTTTAATATGTCTGTAGTGGTATCTCATTTTAATTTGCATTTCCCCAATGACATATGATGTGGATCACCTTTTCATATGCTTATTTGACATCTTTATATTGAATCATCTTTATGTCATGTTTTCCATTTGTTCAGGATTCTATTAAGTAACTGAAGGTCCAAATCTTGCCCATTCCTTAAGGCTAAGCTCAGATTTCAATACTTCTGTGATTTTATCTTTCTCTGGTTGCCTTGTGCCTGTGCAATTTGGTTAACCCATGCTCTCATTTTACAAATATATATATATATATATATATATATCTCTGGACATTTCAAGTCCCTACTCTGCACCAGGCAATGTTAGAGGCACTGGGAATACAGAGGTGGATAAAATGGACAAACTTGCAAGCTGGTGGGGAGAGAAAGACAATCAATCAAACAGAAATGAGATAATATAACATATTATAAATACTACTATAAATAACAATGAGGATGTAGTAGAGAGTGAGAGACGGATTATTTTAGGATAGAACTTCTCAAAATAGGTGACATTTGAGCTGAGTCCTGAGAAACGATAAGAAAATGGCCATGAGAAGCTCTTGGGGCAGAAGAAACAAGTGCAAAGATCCTTAGGTTTGTATCAACCTGTTGTGTCCAAGGATGGGAAAGGATTCCAATGTAGTTATGGATGGAGCTCAGCAAGGGGAAGCATACTAGTATGAGGAGAGGTTATAGGTTTGGGCAGGGACCAGCTTATGTGGTGCCTTTTATGCCAGGGTAAGAATCTTAGAGGGCTTAAAGCAGGGAATCGGTTGATCCACTTTGCATTTTTAGAAGATCAGTCTGTTTGCTGCATGAAAAATAGGCTGCAGAGATAGAAAAGTAGAAGTGGGAGCACCAACTGGGAGGTTATTGCAGTACATGGTCAAGGTGAAGGATCCTGGTGGCTTGGTCTAAGGTATTATCCATGGAGAGAAGGGGATACATTCTAGGATATGTTTCAGAGATAGATGTGAGAGGATTTGATGACAGATTAGATATGGAGAATAGGGGAAGGAAGGATCAAGGATGACTCCTAGGTGCAGAGCTTGAGCACTTAGGTCAAAGGAGGAGGAGAATCAAGAGTTCTACTTGGCCACTGTGGTGGACATTGGCCAATTTTTTCAGCAACTCAGTACCATTGAACATCCTTCCTATATTTTAGGATTTCCTCTACTTATGAATCCATATTTCTCTAAGACACATCAGAAGCTTGCTTAACCAGTACCTCTTGTGGCTTGTTGCAGCTTGTGACAATGGCTCAATTAGACACACTTATGAGACTACAGATTGGCATTCATTCTGACCATGGAGTGAGTAGCCTTATCCAGTTTTCAGAGGCAGCAGAAGCAGAGGTGCCATGGGTCAACAATGTGGGTTCTGGCATCTGTGCCCAGTCATGGTCGTGGAAGCATCTCCCTTGGGCATTTCCACAGTGCGATCTGGGGGTTGTCCCCGGCTGTTAGTCCTCACGTCTGATTCTCTTGGTTCTCCTAGGAACTTTGTCACCTAATACCCTTTCAAATACTATATATGTTTAAATCAGAATAAGGTTTTGTTTACTTTTAAAAAAACCTTGAGTAGTACTGCCAGGTTGAGTTTGAGAAACTTGTCAGATAGGTAAAGGGAGATCTCAAGGGGGCAGTTGGAAATACTGGTGTTCAGTGGAGAGGTCAGAGCTAGGGTTATATAACTGAGAGACACTGGCATAAAGATGGTATTTAAAGTCACAGACAGAGCACCAAGGGAGTGGTTGCTTATAGAGAAGAGAACCCATCCCGGGGGTGCTACCACATGAGTGCACACAAGAGCTGGAGCCCATGGCAACGTGAGAGGGAGTTACCTGTGAGACAGGACTCTCAGGAGGGAGAGCTACCAGGAAAGTCAAGGGGGACAGGTTCAGGAAGAAGAGAACGGTCAATTTGTCAAATTCAACCAGGAAGCATTGTCTGGTGTTGCTGATTATATTTTTAGGCAGAGTGTTAACCATTTCTAAGGCAGTAAGGTAGAGTATGTGTTTAGAGTCAATCAAACCTGGGTATGAGGGACTTTCCTGGAAGTCCAGCGGTTAAGACTTCATCTTCCAATGCAGGGGGTGCAGGTTCAATCCTTGGTCGGGGAGATAAGATCCCACATGCCTCACGGCCAAGAAACTAAAACATAAAACAGAAGCAATATTGTAACAAATTCAATAAAGACTTCAAAAATGGTCCACATCAAAAAATCTTAAAAACTCCCCAAACCAAGAAACAAACAAACAAACAAAAACCCCTGGGTATGAGCCATAGCTCTCTAATTTACAAACAGCATGATTTGTATGAGCTCCTTAACCTCTGTAAGACTGAGCATTTACATCTGAAAATGAAAATAATAATTTTCATCTCGAAAATTGATGAGATTAAAATTGTTATGAATTAGATTGTGTCTCTGAAAAAAGAAGTGTTGATGTCCTAATCCTAGGACCTGTGAATGTGATCTTATCCGAAAATAGGGTCTTTGCAGATTTGATCAAGTTGACGTCATTATGGTAGGCCCTAATATAATTATGACTGGTGTCCTTACAAGAAGAGAGAAACACGGACACAGACACAGACACACAGAATACCACGTGAAGACAGAGACACACAGATACCGAGAGAAGGCCATGTGAAGATTTAGGCAGCTTGGACTGATGCTTCCACAAGCCTAGGGATGCGTGGGGCTACTAGAAGGTGAAAGGGGCAAGGAAAGATCCTCCCCTAGGAGTTTCAGAGGGAGCATGGCCCTGCCAACACCTTGATTTTGGACTTCCAGCCTCCAGAATTGGGAGAGAATAAGTTTTTGTTGTTTTAAGTCACCCAGTATGCAGCACTTTGTTTAGACATCCAAAGGATACTAATACAGATTTTGGTACTGAGAAGTGTGATGTTGCTATAACACATACACAGAAAAGGTGGAAGTGGCTTGGAACTGGGTAATGGGTATAGGCTGGAAGAATTTTGAGGCATTTGATAGTAAAAATCTAGATTGCCTTGAAGAGATTTCAGATAAAAATATGGACATCGAAGGTAGTTTTGGTGTGGGCTCAGAAAGAGGAGAGGAAAGCTATAGTGAAACGTCCATCGTCTTAGAGAACATATACGATTATGAACAGAATGTTGCTAGAAATAGGAACATTAAAGTGCTTCTGGTGAGGTCCCAGATGGAAATGAAGAACGTGTTATTGGATGCTTGAGGAAAGGAGATCCTTGATGTAAATGGGCAGAGAACTTGTCTGAATTACGCTCTATTGTTGGGTGGAAAGCAGAACGTGTGAATGGTGAATTTGGATATTTAGCTGAGGAGATTTCCAAACAGAATGAGGAAGAGGTGGTCTGGTTTGTCTTTGCTGTTTATAGTAAAATACTAGGGAAAAAAAAAAGTTAAATTGAGGAAGGAATTCTGTCTCAAGTCTGTAACAGAAATTCAGCTTGAGTTTCTAGCCTGCTGGCCTGCCGTACAAGTTTTAAACTTGCCGGTCACCACAGTCCTATAAGCCAATTTCTTTTCTTTTTTTTTCTCACTAAACACCAGCACAATCTATATGAGATATTTCTGAACCTGTACCAATGAGGGAAGACAAGGCCTTCTCTCTCAGGCCTGTTACTGAAATGTGAATTAATACAAATGCAAACTTACACAAATTAAATACAAAGTCAAACTTACACACTGTTGACAAATAATTCTTACCCCCTGTTTTAGTATGATTGTCACCTTTTCCTAAGATGCTCAGCCTGTAAAGGGCAGTTGGTATCAGCATCCCTTCCCAGGGGTAAATCAATCTCTTAAAATAAATCTCTTTATTATATGCATATATAAATGTGTGTGTGCATTATGCATACATATGTGTGTATATATATATATATATATATATATATAAAATAAAGAGGTTTGTTTTGTAGACATGTGGTGTGTATATATATATATATATATATATATATATATATATATAAATAAACATATGCCTCATATTTTACCATATATTATATAATAGATATGTCGTATATGTTCTTATTGGTTTTGTTCTCTGGAGAACACTGATTGATAAATTGATAGAATGTTAAATGAGACAATGCATGCAAAGCATTTAGCATGGTTCCCGTATATACTAAGAGCTCAACAAATGATAGTATGACTTTATTATTCAAAAGCAAAGACTGAGGAAGGGCCACCAATTTTCCAGAAAGGCTGTGGACAAATTGAACTACAACTTGCCCTCTCAGAAACAAAACAGACGAAACAAAGCAAAGCAAAAACACACAAAAAACTCTGCAAGGTCTATTAACCATTCTCGTCAGGGTTACACAAAGTTTTCTTCCTATAGGTCAATGATAGAAAGAAAGAAAAATCTGTGGGAGGATGAGAAGCTTAGCAGCTCTTAGATATTTTATTTGGAAAGCTAAGTTATTATTTTACATTTCTGAGGGAATGTCAAAGCCCTTAGGATAAAAAGACCAGTAAGATAGATTAGGTTCTCGTTTTATTTTTTTCCGTAAATAGTTTTGTTATTTCATATAGTACTGTACTACATTAGTCTTTCTTAAGCATCTTGTACCCTGTAATTTTAAGAAAATCTAAGTGGTAAAAGACATTCCCAGAAATATCTGCATCACCAGTATATTTATTATTCCCTGAAGTTCTAGCCAGTGCAGTAACCCAAGTAACAGAAATGAGAACTACAAAATTTTCAGAGGGTGATGAAAGTATTATTTGCAGATATAATTTTCCTCTTAGGTCTAATGTAATCCCATTAAAACACCAAAGGAAGTTTACAAAGCTTTAAAAAAAAAACCCTAACATGTAGTTCTCAAGGTCATCTAACAGACTGAACAGATGAGAAAATAGGAGTAATGTGTGGGACGGTGTGCCTTATTAGATATTAAAATGTATCACAAAACATAATATATTAAAATAATGTGACACTGGCGCAAAGATAATCAGACACAGCTTAAACAAAACAGGATCAGGAAATAGCTCTTAGTGCATATCGTATTAAGTCTATCATAAACGTACAACTATGACTCAGTGGAGAAAAAAAGTTTCATTCATTCCAATGAAGATTTTTGAGCAACTTTCTTATGTCTGACACTGTGCTAAGTTTAGGAGATATAACCATGAAATATGATATGTGTTATGATCTCAAGAAGTCTCTAGGGGAAACAGACAAGATAAACTTAGAAAATATGAATCCTGTAAGCAGTGTAATGGAGTTATCACAAGGAACATACAGAAGGACTCTTAACCCAACCTCCAGGGTTTAGAAAGTTTTCTTTGTGGAAGGATATCTAAGCTGGGGCCTGAAGGACAAGCAGGAGGTAACCAACCGAGTGAAGGGATTTTCAAGAGTGATCCAAAATGAGCTGGCAGCACGGGCAACATGGTACAACTGTCCCCTACATATGAACGAGTTCCGTTTTGAGAGTGCATTCATAAGTCCAATTTGTTCATAAGTCCAACAAAGTTAGCCTAGGTACCTAACTAACACAATCGGCTATATAGTACTGTACTGTAATAAGTTTATAATACTTTTCACACAAATAATACATAAAAAAGAAACAAGCACAAAAAATAAAACATATTTAATCTTACAGTACAGTACCTTGGAAAGTACAGTAGTACAGTACAACAGCTGGCAAACAGGGGCTGGCATCGAGTGAACAGGTAAGAAGAGTTACTGACTGGAGGAGGGAGAGGAGGTGGGAGATGGTAGAGCTGAAGGATGCTCAGCAATAGGAGACGGAGGGCAAGCTGCAATGTCACTCACGCCTGACGTTGCTGGAATGCAGGTTCGCATCTTTGAAAGTTCACAACTTGAAGGTTCGTATGTAGGGGACTTACTCTAATTGAATCTGGCTCAAGCTGGTATTGGAGAGAAAGTTGGGAGAGTGTGGGAAGAGAGGTTTGGAGTCTTTGGAAGGGCCACAATTAGGTTTTGTGCTCGCTAAGGAGATCTTAAAGAGGTTTCTGGAGAACTATTGGATGTAATAGGGAACACTGGGAAATGCGAGGGTAACTTCTAGGATGCTGACTTGAGTGGCAGGGAGAATAGTGATGGGGATAAGCACGTTTGGAGAAGTAGGAGGAGGTAATGAATTAACCTGGCTATATGTTGAACAATTAACTGATCTTTGTGTATTTCGTTATTCAGTTAATGTTGCTGGTTAACTATTTAAAAGAATTTATTGAACAAATGCAAAAATGGATTCCTGATGAATTGGAAAAACGGACTAAAAAAAACTAGAACACTCTGTATTGATTTTCAGGTTCCAAAAAAATTTTAGTGAGTACAGTAAGTCCCCTAAATACGAACGCATTCCATTCCGAGAGTGCGTTTGTAAGTCCAATTTGTTTGTAAGTCCAACAAAGTTAGCCTAGGTACCCAACTTTTACAGATAGCGCCAAACACGAGAACTAATATACGTGATTGGACACGCAAACTCACATTCACGTCTTTGAAATTTCACAACTTGAAGGTTCATATGAAGGGGACTTACTGTACAGAATAGCTGTTTAGTTACCACTGCAACTGTGCTGATTGTTATGGTGACCCGGTATTGTTTCCTAGGGAGTCTGGAGGGTCAGAGAAGCTTCTCGGAGAAAATGACATTAAAGCTGAGATCTGAAGGATAGAAGGTGTTAGCTGGGCTGAGTGGGGAAAAGGGTGGATCATTCCAGAAAGAGAAAACAGCATATGCAAGGGACCTGAGGCAAGAAGGAGCACGGCATATTTTAGTGCCTGAATAACATCCCAAGTAGTTAGTACCTTGACTGGGTGGGAGGTAGGGACGAAATCTTGCAGGACCTTGTGACTCCATTAAAGGATTTTTGATCTTTATCCTAAAAGCAGTGGGAAGCCAAGCTAAGGGGTAGTATAGATTCGTGTTTTAAAAAGCTTACTCCTTCCGACTGAGTATAAAGAAAGGGCTCGAGGGAGCTAAGAGGGATATGGGAGGCCCATTAGAAGCTTATTTCAGTAGCTGAGGAGACAGCACTAGGATTAGGGTAAGGACGAATGGTGAGAGCAAAGGCAGCGTTAGGATCACTACTGGCCTTCTGGTGTGTGCAGCTGCATGGCTGGGGGTGTTATTTCCAGAGGGCAGGCACCTGAGAAGGAGCAGGATTTGGAAGGGATGAGTTCAATTTTTGCTTTGATGTTAAAATATCTATGTTAAAATATTGTGTGAGAAGAGGAAATGTCCACCAAATTCCCCTTCAAGGAAGGACACCTTTTCCAGCTGAGAGAAGGCAGCCGGCTGTCAGCAACTTCAGGGTCTGCCTGAGCAGTGAGAGTGGCCTCCTCAGAGGTCATGTCCTTCCTGGGGTCAGTCCCCACCAGGTGAATGAGTGAGGTGGGACACTCTGATGGGCAGTACTCTTTCCAGAGCAACCTGCTGAGGTGACTGAGGGGATCCTGAATGCAGTTCAACTTCTTCCTGGGACAAGACCTCCCTCCTGCCCCTTTCCTTCACAGGGTTTTGATCTCTAAAGAACATCTTACACCCCAAATGTCATCTCAGTGTGTGCTTCTGTAGACTCCAACCTGCAGCAGATAACCAGGTGGAGATGTCAAGTCAGATACACAGGTGTGATCTAGAGGTGTACATTCCTAAGTGGTCAATATATGGATGGTGAGTGAAAATATGCAAGTAGCTGATTTTGTGTAGAAGAAAGAATGGAGAAGAGAAGCAGCCAAGGGACTGAGTCTTGACAAACTCCAACTTTTAAATGTGAGTCAGGGAAGGAGAAACTAAAAGACTGCTCAGAAAAGTAGGAGGATACCCAGGAGTGGAGCATATCAAAAAAGACAAGAGAGCAAAGGGGTTAACTCCATAAAGAGCTGCTGAGAAGCTAGGTAAGCTAAGGTCCAAAGAATACCTATTGGAGGTCATTGGCCACCTTAGTTCAGTAGTCTGGTGGGCTGTTGAGAACAGAATCAAGGTTTCAGTGGGTTGTGGAATGAGTGAGAAACGAGGCAAGAGAGACAGTGAGTATAGACAATTCTTTTAAAAAATGTGACTGAGAGAAGGAGAGAAGAGATAGAGGGGGAAATAAAGTTGGAGATTTTCTTGGATAGGATTTGGACCTATTTGAATGACCAGAGGGGAATCGAGTGGAGATGATAATCTAGAAGACAGAGAAGAGAGACGAGACAATTGATAGGATATGTTTCTTGAGGAAATGGGTTACAGAACAGAGAGAGAGGATTTGACCTTAAGCAGGAAGAAGGAAGCTGGCTTTAATGGAATTGACAAGAAGAGGGGAACAGATGTAGATACATTGTACATTTGAGAGCAGGTGGTGGGAAGTTGAGAGCTCCTCTCTGATTACTTCCAGTTTCTCTGTGCAGTTAGAGGTGAGGTTGTCTGATGAGATGGTGGGTAGTGCCTTGGTTGAAGAGAATGCAAATAGTTTAATACAATCACCATGGAGAGTGAGAAAATGAGCCGACTAAAGAAATGTAGCAGTAGTAGTATTAGTAATATTAGTAGTATTAATAGTAGTAGTAGTATTAGCAGTAGTAGTAGTATAGTAGAAGGGTTGTAGAAGAGTGTTGAGAGCCCAGTTGAAATTCTGAATGCAATGCAGACTTGTTAGCCTAATGAGGTGTCTTTTGGGCATTTTGTAAATTAGGAGCATACATAGACCAAAATGTCACCATTTCCCCCTTCTGATTGTCTTAGAGAACATAGAAAACTGAGCTGAAAGTGCTTGGTCACAAAAGAAGTCAGTGTTCCTAAACATAGAAATCTGAGTTCAACTTTCACACTTTTACCCTTTGATACACCCACTTCCTAGTCTTCAGTTATTTCTTTGATAAAATTCTTTTAATAAATATGTAATCTTGTTTTTAGAGTAAGATTACAGTATATGAAAAATGTTGACATTACCCTTTCTCATTTAATCCTCTAACATCCTTAAGGTAAATAATACTATTCCTACTTGAGGAAATTGAGTGTTAGTGTTCGGGAATGGTCCATGGTCACACATCAAAACAGGGACATGGGTTCAGGTCTTCTCCATTCAAAGTATGTGATCTTTCACTGGTCCATGTTACTGCATCTTAGACATGGACTGGATTTGGGCTCATTTTTACTGATGTATTTAATTAAAGATAATTTAATTTCTTGTTTTGTTTTACTTCATTTATTTAACATTTTCCCCAGAGTTTCAGCTTGTGATCCGTTATGATCAATTCTTTTTCTTTGGCATCCTGAGCAATGGTAGGCTTCGAAGAATAAAGGAAGTAATTGCTATAAAATAGTGAATGATAAGCCTTTTTTCCAGGAAGATGTTCTTGTCTGTGCTGTGACTGAGTTATGGCTATGGTAATGTAACTGGCACAATTTCAACAGCCATAATATCTCTTCAATTTTCAGCTGCCTGAAAATTACTTAAAGTTTCAAATGCTTGATACAGTAAGATAAGGCTGTAGGGAAGAGAGATCAGTCATATGAATGAATGCTTGTCTTTGCAGGCAAAGGGAATTTCCTTGTGCCACTGAAGCTTCAGGAAGAGTTGAGGTTTCTGTAAAGGCAACAAAGGATGACTTAAAACTGATAATTTGGAACAGATCATATATTTCAAAGAGAGTTTTTCAAATTATTGATCCGAAGTCAGTGGTTTCGAAACACAATAAAGCAGTCTTAATAGAATAGTTAGTTCATTCATTTATTCAGTACACATTTATTAAGCATCTATTATGAGCCAGTGACTGTGCTTGACATTGGAAGTGAAAAGGGAAATAAGACACCCTTCCCATAATCAAGGGAAGTGTCTTCTAGTGGGCTGTATAGACCCACACATAAATAATTATAATATTAGTACCAAGATAAGATGCAACACAATAGGAGCATCTGTTCCATCATATCCCTCTATGTGTAGCCTGGAAGAATATGTATTAAATAAAAACACTTAGCATTAAAAAAAACCCTTAAAACTCATTTCCTCCAGGGTGTGATTGAGGGAGATCTTTGCTTTTACTCTAGTTCACAGAAATAATTATTTAAATACTGATATATTTCAATCAGATCAAGAAATGGAGAGGACAAATACTGTATGATTCCACTTTTATGAGATACCTAGATTAGTCAAGTTCATAGATGCAAAAAGTAGAATGGCAGTCACCAGGGGTTGGGGGTAGGGAGAAATGGGGAGTTGTTGTTTAATAGGTACAGAGTTTCAGTTTTGCAAGATGAAAGGAATTCTGTGGGTGGGTGGTGGTGATGGTAGCCAACAATGTGAATGTGCTTAATGCCACTGAACTATATATTTAAAAATGATTAAGATGGTAAATTTTATGCTGTGTGTATTTCAGCACAATTAAAATAAACAGAGAAACTAATAAAAGAGATTATTATGTTCCTGCCACTGAATACAAACAGATACATAGGTTATCACATACCTTTCAGATTTCTCTCTTTTAAAAGAGATAAAACATTGAAATAAACTTAAACTGTCTCTTCTCTCTGCCTCAGACCTTCCTCCTTTTCTCCCTCTTCAGATGTAAGTACTGTCCTAAAGTTTGGGTGCATATCATTACTATGCATTTAAAAAATACTTTTGCTACTGCCAAAACTTTCCTTCCAAGAGTACTAGAAACACACCTGTGGTTGAATGCATCATGGAGAACCATGGAGTGTCTCAGAAAGGACTTGGTATAGGATTTAGGTCTGTGTTAGGTGATTGAGGAAAGGGTTTAATAAAGCAGGCCTTGCTCTTGGTTGGATGCTATGAGGAAGTGAGGTTAATTCTATGATTAGATATCTTAGTAAAGTTCATCTAGAAGGAGAGAAGCCCAGAGCAACAAACACTAAAGTTGTAATTGGTTAAGAAGGCACCGTCTCTTATACTAGCCAGGACAGGGGGATATTTGATCATCTTTGTGGTTTAGACAATGCTCTTATTTTTGTTAGTATTTAGATATAATGATGGAGTAGTCTTATTTTTGTTTGGACCTACCATGGCTCAGAATGTTGATGCTCTGTGAAATTGTTTACCTTCAACAGGAGAATATTATGGCCTAGCTGTGGGTGCCAGGCCAGCTCCTGGATATCAGGAGTTGTTTTCTCTTTGCCACCACATACGTGTTTGTTCATAAACAAAATACACTATTATTATGTGGGTCTTAAAGACTCGAATGAACAATAATGTACTGCATATATCATTCTGCATCTAGCTTTTTAACTCAGCGTTATAGTGTGAGATTAACCTAGGTTGATACTAGTAGATCTACTTCATGTCTTTTATATGTTTTTTTTGTATTCAACTGAAGGATGGTTATGTTGCTTCTATTTTTCTTGTTAAAAATAGTACTAATATACCTAGCATGCAGATCTAAGTTTCTAAATACCAATCTCCAGTGAGAGCAACCATATCTCAAAAAATGATGAGACATACTGAAAGACGTAGAAGCCAGTGTGAAAGGCTCTCACTGGCAAAATCTGGGAAAATTTGAGCAATAAACTAAAAAAATGATAATAATGGATTATAATACGTTGGGTTAAAAATATGCTTGAGTTCACACTGTTGTAAATAATACTCAATTTTTCATCCAGTTTGTGGCTGGCCTTTTCACTTTTCTCTGGTGCTTGCAGTTGTGCCTTGCATTCTAGTTTTAATGCGGGCATTTAAATCAAACTTCTCCCTTTACAGTTATGTTTTTGTGACGTAGCTAAGAAATCATTCTTTATCCAGAGAACATAAATATATTTTCCTATGGAAGTTTAAAGTTTTGTTCTGCACATTTAGGTCTCTAACAAATCTGTAATTTATTTTTGTGTATGGGATGAGGAAGGGAATCTCATTATATCTTTTTTTTTAACATCTTTATTGGAGTATAATTGCTTTACAATGGTGTGTTAGTTTCTGCTTTGTAACAAAGTGAGTCAGTTATACATATACATATGTTCCCATATGTCTTCCCTCTTGCATCTCCCTCCCTCCCACCCTCCTTATCCCACCCCTCTAGGTGGTCACAAAGCACAGAGCTGATCTCCCCGTGCTATGCAGTTGCTTCCCACTAGCTATCTATTTTATGTTTGGTAGTGTATATATGTCCATGCCACTCTCTCACTTTGTCACATCTTACACTTCCCCCTCCCCATATCCTCAAGTCCATTCTCTCATAGGTCTGTGTCTTTATTCCCATCTTGCCACTAGGTTCTTCATGACCTTTTTTTTTTTTTTCCCCTTAGATTCCATATATATGTGTTAGCATACTGTATTTGTTTTTCTCTTTCTGACTTACTTCACTCTGTATGACAGACTCTAGGTCCATCCACCTCACTACAAATAACTCCATTTCGTTTCTTTTTATGGCTGAGTAATATTCCATTGTATATGTGTGCCACATCTTCTTTATCCATTCATCCGATGATGGACATTTAGGTTGCTTCCATGTCCTGGCTATTGTAAATAGAGATGCAATGAACATTTTGGTACATGACTCTTTCTGAATTATAGGTTTTCTCAGGGTATATGCCCAGTAGTGGGATTGCTGGGTCGTATGGTAGTTCTATTTTTAGTTTTTTAAGGAACCTCCATACTGTTCTCCATAGTGGCTGTATCAATTTACATTCCCACCAACAGTGCAAGAGTGTTCCCTTTTCTCCACACCCTCTCCAGCATTTATTGTTTCTAGATTTTTTGATGATGGCCATTCTGACCGGTGTGAGATGATATCTCATTGTAGTTTTGATTTGCTTTTCTCTAATGATTAAGGATGTTGAGCATCCTTTCATGTGTTTGTTGGCAATCTGTATATCTTCTTTGGAGAAATGTCTATTTAGGTCTTCTGCCCATTTTTGGATTCGGTTTTTTGTTTTCTTGTTATTGAGCTGCATGAGCTGCTTGTAAATCTTGGAGATTAATCCTTTGTCAGTTGCTTCATTTGCAAATATTTTCTCCCATTCTGAGGGTTGTCTTTTGGTCTTGTTTATGGTTTCCTTTGCCGTGCAAAAGCTTTTAAGTTTCATTAGGTCCCATTTGTTTATTTTTGTTTTTATTTCCATTTCTCTAGGAGCTGGGCCAAAAAGGATCTTGCTGTGATTTATGTCATACAGTGTTCTGCCTGTGTTTTCCTCTAAGAGTTTTATAGTGTCTGGCCTTACATTTAGGTTTTTAATCCATTTTGAGTTTATTTTTGTGTATGGTGTTAGGGAGTGTTCTAATTTCATACTTTTACATGTACCTGTCCAGTTTTCCCAGCACCACTTATTGAAGAGGCTGTCTTTTCTCCACTGTATATGCTTGCCTCCTTTATCAAAGATAAGGTGACCATATGTGCATGGGTTTATCTCTGGGCTTTCTATCCTGTTGCATTGATCTATGTGTCTGTTTTTGTGCCAGTACCATACTGTCTTGATTACTGTACCTTTGTAGTATAGTCTGAAGTCAGGGAGCCTGATTCCTCCAGCTCCATTTTTCGTTCTCAAGATTTCTTTGGCTATTCGGGGTCTTTTGTGTTTCCATACAAATTGTGAAATTTTTTGTTCTAGTTCTGTGAAAAATGCCAGTGGTAGTTTGATAGGGATTGCATTGAATCTGTAGATTGCTTTGGGTAGTAGAGTCATTTTCTCAATGTTGATTGTTCCAATCCAAGAACATGGTATATCTCTCCATCTATTTGTATCATCTTTAATTTCTTTTACCAGTGTCTTATAATTTTCTGCATACAGGTCTTTTGTCTCCTTAGGTAGGTTTATTCCTAGATATTTTATTCTTTTTGTTGCAATGGTAAATGGGAGTGTTTCCTTAATTTCTCTTTCAGATTTTTCATCATTAGTGTATAGGAATGCAATAGATTTCTGTGCGTTAATTTTGTATCCTGCTACTTTACCAAATTCATTGATTAGCTCTGGTAGTTTTCTGGTAGCATCTTTAGGATTCTCTATGTATAGTATCATGTCATCTGCAAACAGTGACAGCTTTACTTCTTCTTTTCCGATTTGGATTCCTTTTTTTCTTTTTCTTCTCTGATTGCTGTGGCTAAAACTTCCAAAACTATGTTGAATAATAGTGGTGAGAGTGGGCAACCTTGTCTTGTTCCTGATCTTAGTGGAAATGGTTTCAGTTTTTCACCATTGAGGACGATGTTGGCTGTGGGTTTGTCATAGATAGACTTTATTATGTTGAGGAAAGTTCCCTCTATGCCTACTTTCTGCAGGGCTTTTATCATAAATGGGTGTTGAATTTTGTTGAAAGCTTTCTCTGCATCTATTGAGATGATCATATGGTTTTTCTTCTTCAATTTGTTAATATGGTGTATCACATTGATTGACTTGCGAATATTGAAGAATCCTTGGATTCCTGGCATAAACCCCACTTGATCATGGTGTACGATCCTTTTAATGTGCTGTTGGATTCTGTTTGCTAGTATTTTGTTGAGGATTTTTGCATCTATGTTCATCAGTGATATTGGCCTGTAGTTTTCTTTCTTTGTGACATCTTTGTCTGGTTTTGGTATCAGGGTGATGGTGGCCTCGTAGAATGAGTTTGGGAGTGTTCCTCCCTCTGCAATATTTTGGAAGAGTTTGAGAAGGATAGGTGTTAGCTCTTCTCTCAATGTTTGATAGAATTCGCCTGTGGAGCCATCTGGTCCTGGGCTTTTGTTTGTTGGAAGATTTTAAATCACAGTTTCAATTTCAGTGCTTGTGATTGGTCTGTTCATATTTTCTATATCTTCCTGGTTCAGTCTTGGCAGGTTGTGCATTTCTAAGAATTTGTCCCTTTCTTCCAGGTTGTCCATTTTATTGGCATAGAGTTGCTTGTAGTAATCTCTCATGATCCTTTGTATATCTGCAGTGTCAGTTGTTACTTCTCCTTTTCCATTTCTAATTCTGTTGATTTGAGTCTTCTCCCTTTTTTTCTTGATGAGTCTGGCTAATGGTTTATCAATTTTGTTTATCTTCTCAAAGAACCAGCTTTTAGTTTTATTGATCTTTGCTATCGTTTCCTTCATTTCTTTTTCATTTATTTCTGATCTGATCGTTATGATTTCTTTCCTTCTGCTAACTTTGGGTTTTTTTTGTTCTTCTTTCTCTAGTTGCTTTAGGTGCAAGGTTAGGTTGTTTATTCGAGGTGTTTCCTGTTTCTTGAGGTAGGCTTGTATTGCTATAAACTTCCCTCTTAGAACTACTTTTGCTGCATCCCATAGGTTTTGGGTCGTCGTGTCTCCATTGTCATTTGTTTCTAGGTATTTTTTGATTTCCCCTTTGATTTCTTCAGTGATCACTTCGTTATTAAGTAGTGTATTGTGTAGCCTCCATGTGTTTGTATTTTTTACAGATCTTTTCCTGTAATTGATATCTAGTCTTATAGCGTTGTGGTCAGAAACGACACTTGATACGATTTCAATTTTCTTAAATTTACCAAGGCTTGATTTGTGACCCAAGATATGATCTATCCTGGAGAATGTTCCATGAGCACTTGAGAAAAATGTGTATTCTGTTGTTTTTGGATGGAATGTCCTATAAATATCAATTAAGTCCATCTTGTTTAATGTATCATTTAAAGCCTGTGTTTCCTTATTTATTTTCATTTTGGATGGTCTCTCCATTGGTGAAAGTGGGGTGTTAAAGTCCCCTACTATGATTGTGTTACTGTCGATTTCCCCTTTTATGGCTGTTAGTATTTGCCTTATGTATTGAGGTGCTCCTATGTTGGGTGCATAAATATTTGCAATTGTTATATCTTCTTCTTGAATTGATCCCTTGATCATTATATAGTGTCCTTCTTTGTCTCTTGTAATAGTCTTTGTTTTAAAGTCTATTTTGTCTGATATGAGAATTGCTACTCCAGTTTTCTTTTGATTTCCATTTGCATGGACTATCTTTTTCCATCCCCTCACTTTCAGTCTGTATGTGTCCCTAGGTCTGAAGTGGGTCTCTTGTAGACAACATATATACGGGTCTTGTTTTTGTATCCATTCAGCCAGTCTGTGTCTTTTGGTGGGGGCATTTATTCCATTTACATTTAAGGTAATTATTGATATGTACGTTCCTATTCCCATTTTCTTAAATGTTTTGGGTTTGTTATTGTAGGTGTTTTCCTTCTCTTGTGTTTCTTGCCTAGAAAAGTTCCTTTAGCATTTGTTGGAAAGCTGGCTTGGTGGTGCTGAACTCTCTCAGATTTTGCTTGTCTGTAAAGGTTTTAATTTCTCTATCAAATCTGAATGAGATCCTTGCTGGGTAGAGTAATCTTGGTTGTAGATTTTTGTCCTTCATCACTTTAAATATGTTCTGCCACTCCCTTCTGGCTTGCAGAGTTTCTGCTGAAAGATCAGATGTTAACCTTATGGGGATTCCCTTGTGTGTTATTTGTTGTTATTCCCTTGCTGCTTTTAATATGTTTTCTTTATATTTAATTTTTGATAGTTTGATTAATATGTGTCTTGGCATGTTTCTCCTTGGATTTATCCTGTATGGGACTCTCTGTGCTTCCAGGACTTGATTAACTATTTCCTTTCCCATATTAGGGAAGTTTTCAACTATAATCTCTTCAAATATTTTCTCAGTCCCTTTCTTTTTCTCTTCTTCTTCTGGGACCCCTATAATTCGAATGTTGGTGCGTTTAATGTTGTCCCAGAGGTCTCTGAGGCTGTCCTCAGTTCTTTTCATTCTTTTTTCTTTATTCTGCTCTGCAGTAGTTATCTCCACTATTTTATCTTCCAGGTCACTTATCCGTTCTTCTGCCTCAGTTATTCTTCTATTGATCCCTTCTAGAGAATTTTTAATTTCATTTATTGTGTTTTTCATCGTTGCTTGGTTCCTCTTTAGTTCTTCTAGGTCCTTGTTAAATGTTTCTTGCATTTTGTCTATTCTATTTCCAAGATTTTGGATCATCTTTACTATCATTATTCTGAATTCTTTTTCAGGTAGACTGCCTATTTCCTCTTCATTTGTTAGGTCTGGTGGGTTTTTACCTTGCTCCTTCATCTGCTGTGTGTTTTTCTGTCTTCTCATTTTGCTTATCTTACTGTGTTTGGGGTCTCCCTTTCACAGGCTGCAGGTTCGTAGTTCCTGTTGTTTTTGGTATCTGTCCCCAGTGACTAAGGTTGGTTCAGTGGGTTGTGTAGGCTTCCTGGTGGCGGGGACTAGTGCCTGTGTTCTGGTGGATGAGGCTGGATCTTGTCTTTCTGGTGGGCACGTCCACGTCTGGTGGTGTGTTTTGGGGTGTATGTGGCTTTATTATGATTTTAGGCAGCATCTCTGCTAATGGATGGAGTTGTGTTCCTGTCTTGCTGGTTGTTTGGCATAGGGTGTCCAGCACTATAGCTTGCTGGTCGTTGAGTGAAGCTGGGTCTTGGTGTTGAGATGGAGATCTCTGGGAGATTTTCATCGTTTGGTATTACGTGGAGCTGGGAGGTCTCTTGTGGACCAGTGTCCTGAAGTTGGCTCTCCCACCTCAGAGGCACAGCCCTGATGCCTGGCTGGAGCACCAAGAGCCTTTCATCCACACGGCTCAGAATAAAAGGGAGAAAAAAATAGAAAGAAAAGAAGAAAGAGGATAAAATAAAATAAAGTTATTAAAATAGAAAAAATAATTATTAAGAAAGAAAGAAAAAAAAAATTAAAAAAAAAACAACAGACGGACAGAACCCTAGGACAAATGGTGAAAGCACAGGTATACAGACAAAATCTCACACAGAAGCATACACATACACACGTACAAAAAGAGGAAAAGGGGAAAAAATAATATATCTTGCTCCCAAAGTCCACCTCCACAATTTGGGACGATTCGTTGTCTGTTAAGGTATTCCACAGATGCAGGCACATCAAGTTGTTTGTGGAGCTTTAATCCGCTGCTTCTGAGGCTGCTGGGAGAAATTTCCCTTTCTCTTCTTTGTTCGCACAGCTTCTGGGTTTCAGCTCTGGATTTGGCTCCGCCTCTGCGTGTAGGCCGCCTGAGGGCGTCTGTTCCCGCCCAGACAGAACGGGGTTAAAGGAGCAGCTGCTGCGGGGGCTCTGGCTCACTCAGCCCGCGGGGAGGGAGCGGTACGGAGGAGGCGGGGCGAGCCTTCGGTGGCAGAGGCCGGCGTGACGTTGCAGCAGCCTGAGGCGCGCCATGTGTTCTCCCGGGTAAGTTGTCCCCGGCTCACGGGACCCTGGCAGTGGCGGGCTGCACAGGCTCCTGGGAGGGGAGGTGTGGATAGTGACCTGTGCTCGCACACAGGCTTCTTAGTGGCGGCAGCAGCAGCAGCCTTAGCGTCTCATGCTCGCCTCTGTGGTCCGCGCTGAGAGCCGCGGCTCGCGCCCGTCTCTGGAGCTCGTTTAGGCAGCGCTCTGAATCCCCTCTCCTCGTGCACCAGGAAACAAAGAGGCAAGAAAAAGCCTCTTGCCTCTTCGGCAGCTCCAGACCTTTTCCCGGACTGCCTCCGGCTAGCTGTGGTGCACTAACCCCTTCAGGCTGTGTTCACGCCACCAACCCCAGTCTTCTCCCTGGGATCCGACCGAAGCCCGAGCCTCAGCTCCCAGCCCCACCCGCCCCGGCGGGTGAGCAGACAAGCCTCTCGGGCTGGTGAGTGCTGCTCGGCGCTGAGCCTCTGTGCAGGAATCTCTCCGCTTTGCCCTCCGCACCCCTGTGGCTGCGCTCTCCTCCGTGGCTCCGGAGCTTCCCCCCTCTGCCCCCCGCAGTCTCCGCCTGCGAAGGGGCTTCCTAGTGTGCGGAAACCTTTCCTCCTTCACGGCTCCCTCCCACTGGTGCAGGTCCCGTCCCTATCCTTTTGTCGCTGTTTTTTCTTTTTTCTTTTGCCCTACCCAGGTACGTGGGGGAGTTTCTTGCCCTTTGGGAGGTCTGACGTCTTCTGCCAGCGTTCAGTGGGTGTTCTATGGGAGCAGTTCCACGTGTAGATGTATTTCTGATGTATCTGTGGGGAGGAAGGTGATCTCCGCGTCTTACTCTTCCGCCATCTTCTCCGACCTCCATTATACCTTTTATACATGATTAAACTGTCCCCACATTAATAATGCCACTACTATATTAAAAATAGTTTCTAGATTCTTTACTCTGATTAATTGATATATTTGTCTCTCCATTAATTACTGTAGCTTTTTATTGAGGCCTGATATCTAGTTGGCCAAATCCCATCAACGTAATTCTTCAATATTGTCTTGGCTCTTTTTAGCCCATTACTCTTTCATATAAATTTAAATTTCCTGTTAGGTTCCATGAAAAATCTTATTGGGGTTTTGGCTGGAATTGCATGAAATTTATAGATTTCAATTGTTATAGTGTCAAGTATTTTCATTCATTATTTTGGAAATCTCCCCATTTATTTAGGTCTTATTATATTTATTAAGCTATAATTTTCCCCATAAACATTTCATACATATATTTTTTAGATAGGTACAGTTTAGTATGTAAGAAACTTGGAAGTTGTCACTCTGTCTTAACAAGTAAAAAGCTGAGCAAAATGAATAGTGAGAATAGGGCAAACCATGGCCCCCCAGATTGGAGCAACTAACAGGAGACTGCAGAGAATCACAGCTTACCTGAGCAGAAGCCCAGAAGCATTAACCTCTCTGGGAATCAGTGCCAGGTTAGGAAACCTGAAATATTATTGATGAATTGCTGGGAGGTCAGTTTGGAGAAGTCTGAGAGTTAAAAACTCCAGGGGGACTCAGTCACCAAAGGAGAGGTTACCCATACTTTAAAAAAAAATTTTTTTTATTTTTAAAAATTTTTATTGGAGTATAGTTGCTTTACAATATTGTGTTAGTTTATACTGTACAGCAAAGTGAATCAGCTATACGTATACATATATCCCCTCTTGTTTGGATTTCCTTCCCATTTAGGTCACCACAGAGCACTGAGTAGGGTTTCCTGTGCAATACAGTAGATTCTCATTAGTTGTCTATTTTATACATGGTATCAATAGTGTATATATGTCAATCTTAATCTTTTTATACATCGTATCAGTAGTGTATGTATGTCAATCTCAATCTCCCAATTCCTCCCATTCCCCCCTTTCCCTTTGGTATCCATAAATTTGTTCGCTATGGCTGTGTCTCTATTTCTGCTTTGCAAATAAGGTCATCCATACCATTTTTCCAGATTCCACATATATGCGTTAATATACGATATTTGTTTTTCTCTTTCTGACTTACTTCACTCTGTATGACAGTCTCTAGGTCTATCCATGTCTCTACAAATGACCCAATTTCGTTCCTTTTTATGGCTGAGTAATATTCCATTGTATATACGTGCCACATCTTCTTTAATCATTCATCTGTCAGTGGACATATAGGTTGCTTCTGTGTCCTGGCTATTGTAAATAGTGCTGCAATGAACATTGGGGTGCATACGTCTTTTTGAATTATGGTTTTCTCTGGGTATATGCCCAGTAGTGGGATTGCTGGGTCATATGGGAACCTCCATACTGTTCTCTATAGTGGCTGTATCAATTTACATTCCCACCAAGAGTGCAAGAGGGTTCCCTTTTCTCCACACCCTCTCCAGCAGTTATTGTTTGTAGATTTTTTGATGATGGTGATTCTGACCTGTGTAAGGTGATACCTCATTGTAGTTTTGATTTGCCTTTCTCTAATAATTAGTGATGGGGAGCATCTTTTCATGTGTTTGCTGGCCATCTACCCGTGCTTTTGTGAGCTTTATCTCCTGGAGCTCTATCAGGTTCTCACAGTAAATATCAGAGGAAAATCCCCTTATGCTTCCAGCAGGGGTAGGGGAAAAGAAACTATTTTGAAACATGCCAGAGCATTCTGTTCTGCCTTAACAAGGTCTGCCAGCAGGAGAAACTGTTTAACCAGAGCTTAACCTGCTGGGGTATTATCAGAGCCTAATTGACCTAGAGGAAGGAAAAATGCCGAACCTGAAGCTCCTCGAACCTTTCCTGGGGAATAAGGGAAATACCCAACTCCAGCCCACTCTAGCCATCCTGTCCTACCTAAGAGAGGAAAGGCTGAAAAGCATGTGTGAAGTCTATGTTTCAAGGATACAGTCACTATTTTGTTAGATATATGCTTAGGTGTCTATATTAGTTGAGAATAGCCTAGATGCCTGAAGAGAACCTGCTCCAGTGTCTTACACATATTATGGCTCAACCTCTTAAATAAAAGAAGCCCAGAGAGAGGTAGTAACTTATGTTTCAATGACACAAAATGTCAAGTTTGAGATCTTTGTAGTTCTCTATTCTTTTCTTTCATGGTTTCTGAAACTTCAGCTATAATGTCTAATTCCTTGCAGCTGGAAGGAGGGAGTGTACAAGGACAAAAAGGGATTTCTGGGAGCTCCTGACCAACATTCTTTTGCTCACATATAACTGGCAATCTCTAGGTTCAAGGCAGGCTGGAAAATGGAGTTTTCTGTTGGATATATTGTTACCCTTAATAAAATCAGAGTTCTCTCACTGAGGAAGAAAAGAAAAAAAATCAATATAGAGGTAGGGGTAGTGGGAAACTAGCAGCTGCTGTTGAAGGATCTTTTAATCTTTGTTGTTATTTTAAATATCTTTTAAAAATGGAAAATTCCAGTTGTTTATTGGTATTCATAGCAATATTTCATTTAAAACAAAGCATAATATACAGAAAAATTTACTCTTTTAGTGTATGTTTCTGCAAATTTGGGCAAATACATGCAGTCATTATTTTGTTTGAGGAACACATCAAACAGAGTAAGAAACAGTGAGAATATTATGAGGTTTGGTAAGAGAAGCAGGCAAGACCATGTTCTTAAGGGGCACTGTAGGTGATAAAACTAAGTCTGGATTTAATCTAAGTGCAGTGGGAGCCACTGGAGAGTTTTAAGCAGGGGAGTGATGTGATGTAATTTATTTTGGAAAATTCACTCTGTATTCTTTCTGGAGAATGGATTGCAAGGAACATGCAAGGAAGAAAGGAGTCTAATTCCAAGGCAATTTCATAGTCCAGGCAAATGTTCATGGTCACTGAGACAAGGATGGTGGCAATACAGGGGGAGTTAAAACAGATTCAGTATATATGATGGAGCAACAGGATTTGCTCTTGGATTTTCATTTTCAACTGTTTCTATGACTGGGATGCGACTCCCTCTGGAGTCAGATGTTCAGAATAATCACTGTAATTTGTGAATTTCTTTGCATACATACACTGCTAATTTAGCAAGGCTGTTATTTTTTTTTCATTCCCCATTCATGTACACAAGTGTGATTCACAAGCTGCATGACGTAATTATTTTTCTGGATTAGAGAAAAGAGAGAAGACAATTTTCTATTTAACAAAAGAGTTTTTTAAAAAATTAATTAATTAATTAATTTTTGGCTGTGTTGGGTCTTCGTTACTGCATGTGGGCTTTCTCTAGTTGCGGAGAGCGGGGGCTTCTCTTGTTGCGGAGCACGGGCTCTAGGCACGCGGGCTCAGTAGTTGTGGCTGGTGGGCTCTAGAGCACAGACTCAGTAGTTGTGGGGAATGGGCTTAGTTGATTCGCAGCATGTGAGATCTTCCCAGACCAGGGCTTGAACCTGTGTCCCCTGCATTGGCAGGCGGATTCTTCTTTTTTTTTTTTTAACATCTTTATTAGAGTATAATTGCTTTACAGTGTTAGTGTAAAGCAGTGTTAGTTTCTGCTTTATAACAAAGTGAATCAGCTATATGTATACATATATCCCCGTATCTCCTCCCTCTTGCATCTCCCTCCCACCCTCCCTATCCCACCCCTCTAGATGGTCACAAAACACCGAGCTGATTCCCTGTGCTATGCGGCTGCTTCCCACTAGCTATCTATTTACATTTGGTAGTATGTATAAGTACATACCACTCTCTCACTTCGTCCCAGCTTACCCTTCCCCCTCCCCATGTCCTCAAGTCCATTCTCTACGTCTGCGTCTTTATTCCTGTCCTGCCCCTAGGTTCTTCAGAACCTGGTTTTTTTTTAGATTCCATATACATGTGTTAGCATACGGTAATTGTTTTTCTCTTTCTGACTTGCTTCACGCTGTATGACAGACTCTAGGTCCATCCACCTCACTACAAATAACTCAGTTTTGTTTCTTTTTATGACTGAGTAATATTCCATTGTATATATATGTGCCGCAACTTCTTTATCCATTCATCTGTCGATGGACACTTAGGTTGCTTCCATGTCCTGGCTATTGTAAATAGTGCTGCAATGAACATTTTGGTACATGACTCTTTTTGAATTATGGTTTTCTCAGGGTATATGCCCAGTAGTGGGATTGCTGGGTCATATGGTAGTTCTAATTTTAGTTTTTTAAGGAACTGCATACTGTTCTCCATAGTGGCTGTACCAATTTACATTCCCACCAACAGTGCAAGAGTGTTCCCTTTTCTCCACACCCTCTCCAGCATTTATTGTTTGTAGAGTTTTTGATGATGGCCATTCTTACTGGTGTTAGGTGATACCTCATTGTAGTTTTGATTTGCATTTCCCTAATCGTTAGTGATGTTGAGCATCCTTTCATGTGTTTGTTGGCAATCGGTATATCTTCTTTGGAGAAATGTCTGTTTAGGTCTTCTGCCCATTTTTGAATTGGGTTGTTTGTTTTTTTGATATTGAGCTGCATGTGCTGCTTGTAAATTTTGGAGATTAATCCTTTGTCAGTTGCTTCATTTGCAAATATTTTCTCCCATTCTGAGGGTTGTCTTTTCATCTTGTTTATGGTTCTCTTTGCTGTGCAAAAGCTTTTAAGTTTCATTAGGTCCCATTTGTTTATTTTTGTTTTTATTTCCATTTCTCCAGGAGGTGGGTCAAAAAGGATCTTGCTGTGATTTATATCATAGAGTGTTCTGTTTATGTTTTCCTCTAAGAGTTTTATAGTGTCTCGCAGGAGGATTCTTAACCACTGCACCGCCAGGAAATCCCAACGAAAGAGTTTTGAACATGCTCAGATGATCTTGCTTTTATGTTAGGATTTAGAAGCAAGTTAAGAACACTACTGGTTGGAGATCTAATCTTAGGAGTTCGGGGAAGGTCTTGGATATGAATCTCTTCCATGAGTTGCTTAACTTCCATTAACAATATTTAAACAATTTTTTGTGTGCTAGCCTTCCTGAAAGGAATGGTATATGAAATCCCCAACACTGTATTATACATACCTTTATTAATTTACTTTCCCTTTTAAATCATCCTTGATCACCTATAGGAGAAGTAGGTATTTGTAACAATCAGTTTTAATATCTTAAAGTCCCTAACAGGTGAAGAGGGATTGAATCTATTTTATGGCATAAAGAGATGAATGAACAGAATGGATGTAATGAATAGACTGAAAGAAGACCTGTATTCCTGGGTAATTCCTGGCCACTTGGTCTACTGCAGAACTGCAATAATAAAAAAAATGCCATAAAACAGTGATAGACTAAGAAATAGGGAAATGATACCAAGAAAATATAAATAAAAATAGAAAGCCATGGTCATGTTAAAAAAAAAGGAACATAATTTTGAATCACAAAGGAGAGCATGGGTACTATATTTGGGCTATAAATTTAGGTTTGGGCTTCCTAGACCAACAGAAAAAAAGGGTCACAATCAACTGCTCAATTACCATTAGCAAGATGCCTAATTTGGGCCTAAGAAGTATTAACTGTAGAACTGAAGTTGTTCTGGGTCCACAAGGCATTGGCCCTGCATCTTGTAGTTCAGGACCAGGCTGCTTCACTGGAGAATTCTTCTAAGTGTTCAGAGAAGAATTAACACCTATCCTTCTCAAGGTCTTCCAAAATTGAAGAGGAAGGAACACTTCTAAACACACTTTATGAAGCGAGCATTACCTTGATACTAAAACCAGACAAGGACACCACAAAGAAAGGAAAATTACAGCCCCAAATTTCTGACAAACATAGATGAAGAAATCCTCAACAAAATATTAGCAAACTGAATTAAACAATACATTATAAAAATTATACATCATGATCAAATGAGATTAATTCCAGGGATGCAAGGGATGGTTCAACATCTGAAAAATCAATCAGCATAATATACCACATTAACAAAATGAAGAATTAAAATCATAAGATCATCTCAATAGATGAAGAAAAAGCATTGGATAAAATTGAACATCTATTTATGATAAAAATAACTCTCAACAAGGTGGGGATAGAGGGAACATATCTCAATGCAATAAAAGCCAAATTTGGCAAGGCCACAGCTAACATCATACTCAACAGTGAAAAGCTGAATGCTTTTCCTCTATGATCAGGAACAAGACATGGATGCCTTCTGTCACCACTTCATTCAACATAGTATTGGAAGTCTTAGCTAGAGCAATTAGGCAAATAAAATAAAATAAAATGCATCCAAATTAGAAAAGAAGAAGTAAAATTGTGATTATTTGCAGATGACATGATACTATACATAGAGAACCCTAAAGACTCCATTTAAAAACTGTTAGAACAAATAAATGAATTCAGCAAAATTGCATGATACAAAATGAATATACAGAAATCTGTGACAATTCTATATGTTAATAATGAACTACCAGAAAGAGAAATTAAGAAAACAATCCCATTTATAATTGCATCAAAAAGAATAAAACCTAGGAATAAATCTAGTCAAGGAAGTAAAAGACATGTACTTGGAAAACTGTAAGACATTGATGGAAGAAATTGAAGATGATACAAACAAATGGAAAGATATAGCATGCTCATGGATTGGAAGAATTAATGTTGTTGAAATGTCCATACTACCCAAAGCAGTCTACAGATTCAGTGCAGTCCATATCAAAATTGCAATGGCATATTTCACAGATCTAGGACAAATTTCCTAAAATCTGTATGGAAACACAAAATATTCCCAATAGCATAAACAATCTTGATAAAGAAGAACAAAACTGGAGGTATCATGCTCCCTGAAATCAGTATGGTACTGGCACAAAAACAGACCCATATATCAATGAAACAGAATGGAAAGACCAGAAATACATCCACACATATATGGACAATTAATTTATGACAAAGGAGCAAAGAACATGTGATGGAGAAAGTACTGTCTCTTCAATAAATTGTGTTGGGAAAACTGGACAGTCACATGCAAAAGAATGAAACTACTATCTTACACAATAAACAAAAATTAAGTAAAAATGGATGAAAGACTTCAAGGTAAAGCATAGGTGTTAACCTCATTGACATCAGTCTTAGTGAAGTTTTTGTGGATCTGACTATTAAGGCAAGGGAAACAATAGAAAAAATAAACAAATGGGAGTACATCAAACTAAAAAGCCTCTGCACAGCATAGGAAACCATCATCAAAGTGAAAAGGCAACCTGCTAAATGGGAAAAGATATTTGGAAATCATATATCTGATAAGGAATTAATATCTAAAATATATAAAGAATACATACAATGCAACAAAAAACCAAATGATCCAATTAAAAATTGACAGAGGATCTGAATAGACATTTTTTTCAAAGAAATACAGATGACCAACAGGCACATGAAAAGATGTTGAACATCACTAATTATTAGGGAAATACAAATCAAAACCATGAGATCTCACCTCACACTGGTTAGAATGGCTATTATCAAAACAAGAATTAACAAGAGTCGGGGAACATGTGAAGAAAAGGTAGCCCTTATATATTGTTGGTGGGAATTCAAATTGGTGCAACCACTATGGAAAAGAGTATAGAGAACTGAAAAACTTAAGACTAGAACTATTATATGATCCAGCAATTCCAGTTCTCAGTATTTATCCAAGGAACATGAAAATGCTAATTTGAAAGGTATGTGTACCCTTATGTTCAGTGAAGCATTATTTACTAATGGAAGAAATATTCACATACTGAGGTATGGGGAAGTCGTTCTGGCTTGTATATGATTTACATTAAACTTTATGCTAACTAGAGCAGCCTGTGTTTTGATCCCTCAAATGTACATTGTACATCTGCTTTAACCATGAAAGAAAAGAATGCGTTTAAAAATCAAAATGGAGTAGCTGTGGTTCAGGCATTCAAAATGGAGCCAGCTGGCCATTGTGGATGTGGTTTCAGCCACATTCCTGTGTTACTGAGAACTTGAATTTTCTCAACTGTGTAAGACTCAAGGACACCACCAGCTATTCTCAAAACAATATTTGCTAGCAACTGCCAGCTACAATCTTATGATCTCAAGGTCTCCTCTTGTAACTATGCAAACATTTCAGACCCCAACCAACTCTTGCTTAACAAGCACCCTTACTTCTTGCCATATGGAAACAACCTAAGTGTCCATTGATGGATGAATGAGTAAAGAAAAATGTGATATATATACATATATGTATGTATATATATGTACACACACACAAAATGCAATACTGCTCATCCATGAAAAAGAATGAAATCTTGCCATTTGCAACAACATGGATGGACCTTGAGGGTAGTAACTCAGAAGGAAAAAGAAAAATACCTTATTATTTCACTCTGATGTGAAATTGAAACAAAGCAAAACAAATGAACAAACAAAACAAAAACAAAGTCATAGACACCATAGATTCAGAGAACATATCAGTGGTTACCAGAGGGGAGGGGACTAATGGGTGGGTGAAAGTTGTGGAGGGCGTCAATTTTATGATGATGGGTAGTAACTAGACTTTTGGGAGTAAACACATTGTAGTGAATACAGACATCAAATTATAATGTTGTACACCTGAAATTTATATAATGAAAAAAGGAAACGGTCAATAGATTTGACCACATAAAAATACCAAATTCTTATTAAGTTAAAATATCAGAAGCAAAGTTTCAATGTTACTTAAAGAGAGGTTGAAGAGTAACTGAGTTCACAGACTCTAGTACTCTCAGAATCTGTTTTAGAAACAAGAGTTGATGAAAACGATGAATAATCATTTGGCAATATCTATCAAAATACAAAATGAATTGACCCAATGACCCAGCCATGGTTATGAATTTATTGTACATATACATTTGTAAATGTACTGCAAAGGTCTTAATTGATGTAGTATGTAACAACAACAATAACTGGAAACAACCTAACTTTCCCTCAGTAGTGAATTTAATAAATTTTGTTACAACCATACTTGGAATGAGATGTAGCCACTAAAGAATGAGGTAGCTACATATATGAATATGAAAAGATTTCAAGAGCCACTAGCTGGAAAAATGATCTATATGACAGAATACTAGCTTTTTTTGTTAAAAACATACGTGTTGGTATTTGCATACAGTTTCTTTTTCTAGAATAATATATGAAACCATTGACAGGGGCTACTTTTGGGAATAGGACTGGAGTTTGGTGGAAGGAACATTTTTGTATCTTTATGTTTATTTTTTCCACATGTGTAGCTACTATGATTATTTAAAAAATAAGTGGAAATTTTAAATTTATTTTATAAAAAGTGTATACTGTAGTCTGACAGCTCTGGGACTAACCCTGTTATAAATATGGGAAAATTACTTTATTTCTCAGTCTTATTTTACTCATCTGTCAAATGGGAAAAATAACAGTGTTGACTTTATAGAATTTTTCTGAAGTTTAAATGAGATTATCGCATACAGAAATCACTCAATAAATATTTGCTATTCTTATTATTAATGATCAAAATGTAATTAGAACTTACCCATTGCTTTTTAAACTATTTTTCTTTGCACTAATGTTATTTTGAATGGTAGCTCTAGAAATTACTAAAGTACAATTCTTAGTTTTTCCTAGTTACTTAGAATGAAAACTGTACCAATTCACATAAAATACAGAAACTTTGCAACTGTAAGGCCTATTTACCCCTTTTGCTATGTTTTTTATGCTATTGTTGTCATATGTGTTAAATATACATTTATTATAAGCCTACAAGATGATATTAAAATGATATAAAATGATGATATTAAGATCATATAAAACAAGGGGATATAATCTACAAAATGGCCACTAAATAGTTTTCTTTAAAAGTTATTAACATGCTGACATTAAGATGATATAAAACTAACAAGATACTATCTTGCTTTAAAGACTCGTATGTATTTTAAAGAAATTAACAGGAAAATAGTCTTTTCTATTTGGCTAGATATTTACACTTTCGATGCTCCTTATTTTGGGGGAAGATCCGTGTTTCCATGTGTTATAATTTTCCTTCAGACTCCAGAACAGCTCTTTGCATTTCCTGTTACGCAGGTCTGCTTTATTGATCTTCGTAGGTCCCACTTACTGTGTATATTCTTGCTTTTTTTGCATAAATATTGATCTGATTGATTATGTAGCCCTGTGGCAAACTCTGCTTGGAGTGCCATACCGTGTTACTTAGATAGAGCCTACATAAACTGAAGAGCCGAAGCAACAAGGTCCAGTGATGATACATGATGGCAGGGTCAGTAAGGGAGGAAGAAAGGAGGCAAAGATGATCCCCAGTTTTCTTGTCTGGGTGGTAAGAGTGAGTGCGGTGCCGTTTAATGAAAGACGCAGCACAATAGCCAGTTTGAGGGGAGGTTGGGGTGGGGGTGAGAGGAGATGCTGGGTTCAGTTTTTGTACATGTGGTAGTGGCGTATCCATGTGGCACATCCGTGTCCAGGAAGTAGATGGACACACAGGTGTGAAGGTCAGAAGGGAGGCCTGCCTTAGAGATGAGAGAGACTTGTGTGTCATCAGCAAACGGGTGATAACTGAAGCATGGAGATTGCTTGAGTTCATGCAAAGAAAATGTACAGAATGAAAAAAAATCAGACCCAGGGCAATAGTTAGCATTGGCAATCTGCTGGCTTGCCAAGAGAGGGCTTTGCTTTTGTTTTTACCTTCTCTATGTAGGAATGCTGAACATGTTTTTCCCACAGTGATTAGAAGAAAGCAACAAAAGGAGAGATTTTAGGGATATTTGTTGAAGCACCTTCTCCAAAAGAGGGGATGAGATCTGGAGTACAGGTGGAGGGGTGAGCTTCAGATGGGGAACAGGGCAACACTTGCATTGCAACAAGAATAAAAAGGAAAGGGTGGGAATAAATGCTGATAACTAACAACGAGTGGGACAGCACACAGTTGAGAGAATTCCTGCCTAAAGGCTCCTATTTTCTCAGTAAAGTGGAAGATGGGTGCTGAGAGCGAAGCAGATAGATGATATAACGAGAGTAGATAAGATGTGAAATAGCCACTGTGGAGATTTAAAGAGCGAGTGAATTAGGGAAACAGATGGATTGTGGAGGTAGAAGTGAGGAGCTGGAGACTGTATTCACACCAGTCAACAGCTCCTTTTGTCCACTGTGAAAACCAGGGACATCATTAGGAGAGGTCTGACAGTCTAAACTCTCTGTGAATCTGTATCTGTTTGTGATAGAAATTTCCACTCTTTTTCTCCTTGTGAGTTCTCAACACCTGGTGACATTCAGCAGCCACTGACAACCACTGAAGTACTGACAATTCTTCAACCATGTTGGCATTAAAGGTTTCCTCTTGAGTCTTCCTGCATCAATGGTTATGTGAATACAGCATTATGTAGACCTCGGCATATACCTATCTGAGAGAAGATCTAAGTATTAGCTGCATCACATAATTTACGCAATGTCCTTGTCTGAAAGAAAGATACCTTTCCACTTTGGGAAGTGTCCCCATGAGACATCACAGCCAAAGCCCCATGTGCCCCCCAGAGGCTTCCGCTGGGACTAGAAATGCTTCACTCAGGGTGTTTCATGTGGAATATTTTTGGTAGCCATTGATTTCTTGTAGAAACTATGCATTATGCTCCGCTGTTCCTTTCATTCATGTGCTCTTGAAAGCATTTTTGCTGAGCCTTAAAAGGAAAAAGTACCATAGGAGGCTCTGAAAGGACATGCATATAGACATCTGTTTGAATTTTATGGGAATCCCAAAGCATTGCAGAAAAGGTCTGAATTCAGAGCCTGGCCAATTCCTGGAGGAAGGTGCCATCAGCTGGCAGATGATATTGGGGTAAAGTGTGTTTGCACTGGGGGACAGAGGGCTATAGCTGACAAGCTGAGGCTAGTAAGGAACATTACGAAACAATTAGACTATACACCGATGGAGGAGTAGGGGAAAATCATGCTCACTTAGAGAGGCAAAGGGCAATATAAAAGACAGAGCAATGCTAGTTGGCAAAAATCTAGTCAAATGACAAAAGCAGAGCGGGGGAGGCACCAGAGACTGTTTTATTCATTCATGCATTTACTCATTCATTCAAGGAACAGGTGTCTTTGGAGCTGGCCCTGGAAAAGAGACAGGCTTTAGAACTGGCTAGGAGGGGATCCTGAATGGATGGAGTGATAGGAACAATGGTGTAGAAGTAGAAAAGTGCAAGTGTGGCATAAAGAAGAGTGAGTGGTTTCATTTGCTTAGAATGAAGTAAATTTAGGAGAGACGTTCCGATCAGATTGGATAGAACCTTGTGTTCGGGGATAAAGTCTTTCTCATGGGTTTTGCAACATGGGTTTTGCAAAGATCAGTTTGGTAGAATTAGGAAAGGTGTTCTGGAAGGGTGAGAGACTGGAGGCAGTGAGACCAGCTGGGCAAGTTTTGACGGTTTCATCCGATAGATGTGAAGGGTCTGAGTCAAGGATCTTGGGACTGGAGGAGAGGAGAAACATGTAAAAGACATCAAGGAGTTATAAAGGTGCTGATGGGCTATGACATGACAGTAGACACAGTGTGAGCTGTAAAAAGGAAGGGCTTCAGGTTACAAACCTGGGGACTGTGAGGAGGGTGGTACAATGACCAATTAGACTAAAATGGTCCCCAGTCATTTGCCAACATGTCACCCTTGGCGGAGCACTTAGTACTGTCTGATTTTTCAATTTACTTTGTTTTATCTTTCTTTCCCCACCAGAAAGGATGCTTCATGTGAATGGAGATATTATCTATCTTCACCAATATATCTCTGCCTCCTAGATCCCCACCTGGCCAATAATATGTGCTCAACAAATATTTGTTGAAGGAATGCAGAACGGGTCCTTTTATGGAAATAGAAAAAATGACAGGAATAATAAGTAGACTAAGAGAGAAAATAATTACAGAAGTTGTAATAAATTATCTAGCCTAGCTCTGTCACTAACCAGTCATATGAACTTAGGGATATCACATAGTGCCCCCTTGCCTCACCTTTCTAATATGTAAAATAGGAATAATATTACTTTTCCTTATTCTATGGTTTTGGACATAAAATCATATAATGGGTATGAAAGCACTCTGGAAAATTAAAAGCAATGATTCAAATACAAGATTTTATTAGGAGAGAATCCAGTGTTATTGTTTTTATGTTTTTAATATTTTCTCTAAAAGAGAATAAAATTGTTTTGGGCCGAATTATCTGTAGAAATTATAAAAGGTACTAAATTCTTGTTCTAATTCTTTTTTCCTCCTTTGACATAGTTTTGTGACTAAGAACACTTGTTGGACACTGCTGTGATTTACGAGTCCAGGAGGAACCCAGCTAGGTTTTCACGAATTAAATTTCCTTTAAATAAGCCCTGGATAATTTTTATTTTTATTTATTTTTATTTTATTTATTTATTTATTTATTTATTTATGGCTGTGTTGGGTCTTCGTTTCTGTGTGAGGGCTTTCTCTAGTTCCGGCGAGCGGGGGCCACTCTTCATCGCGGTGCGCGGGCCTCTCACTATCGTGGCCTCTCTTATTGCGGAGCACACGCTCCAGACGCGCAGGCTCAGTAGTTGTGGCTCACGGGCCTAGTTGCTCCGCGGCATGTGGGATCCTCCCAGGCCAGGGCTCGAACCCGTGTCCCCTGCATTGGCAGGCAGATTCTCAACCACTGCGCCACCAGGGAAGCCCCTCTGGATAATTTTTAAATGAGAAAAACGATAGTAGAGAAAAGTATAGTCTTCCTTGGAAAATGAACCTAACTTTTGTCAAGGAGAAAGTTGAGTAGTCATATGTCTCAGGATTTTCATGGAGACGGGGTTTCCACACACTCAAACTAAATACATTATAATATTTCAGGAGTCCCTGGGTGACTGTATCTCTCAGCATGTCATTAATCAATGTTTAAGGACTTTTGACAAAGAGAAAACGTCCTTTCCTCAGCCGGGGACTTTACATTGTTCTTTCACTGAGAATTTCCTTTTGAAAAGTTGCCATCCTTTCTGTATTATATGAAAAGCTGCCTCTCTGTTCCGGCTGAAAGTTTGTGAGTCAGTGTTTAGTGGTTTCGTGTTGGAATGGCCAAGAAGGAAAGGTTTTGAAATAAGAATGTGAAGTAAATAGGCTTTGACAAGACTTGGTGTGAAGGGAAAGAGACGACAATGCTCCAGGTCCTGGGTGCTGAGGGTCCCCCATAGAGAGGACCATGGCTAGAGCCGCTTAGGACTCCAAGCAGCAGAGATCAGAGGAAAAGCAGAGGGCAACAATGCTGGCTAGGCCAGGGGTCCCCAACTCCCAGGCCGTGGACCGGTAGTGGTCTGCAGCTTGTTCGGAACCGGGCCGCACAGCAGGAGGTGAGTGGTGGGCGAGAGAGCGAAACTTCATCTGCCATTCCCCATCGCTCCCCATTGCTTGCGTTACCGCCTGAACCATCCCCAACCCATCCCGTGGAAAACCTGTCTTCCATGAAACCAGTCCCTGGTGCCAAAAAGGTTGGGGACCGCTGGGCTAGACTACAGAACATACAATAGAAATAACATGTAACAAAGTAAAAATGAAGATTGTACAAAATAATTATTTAGGTAACATTCACTTTCTTTTTAAAATCACTCCCATCCTTGAGGCTGCTGGTTGTCCTTCTGTCAAACTGTCTAGGATGGGTGTCTCTTTTCTCCTGATGTGGTGGAAGTCACCTGGACTTTGGAGTCAGACAGACTTGGTTCCAAATTCTTCTGCCTCCTCATAGCTGTGTGCTCTGGACACATTACATAACTTCTATGTGAAACAGTTTCTTCATCTGCAAGGGAGGAAAAAGCATCCTCCTTAAGAACTGGTGGAAAGGGGACTTCCCTGGTGGTCCAGTGGGTAAGACTCCATGCTCCCAATGCAGGGGGCCTGGGTTCGATCCCTGGTTGGGGAACTAGATCCCGCGGGCATGCTGCAACTAAGAGTTCGCATGCTGAAAATAAGAAACCTGCATGCTGCAACGAAGGTCCCGCATGCCGCAACTGAGACCCTGCACAGCCAAAATAAATAATAAATACATAAATAAATATTATAAAAAGAAAAAATTGGTGGAAAGATTAAAATTATCCAGCATAGCATGTGGCTCATGCCTTGTACTCAGCTTACAACTGTTGTTATTCTCCCCACCTTACCTCTGCTGCTTCTCTGATTATTGATGATGTCAATATTTGATGATCACTTTTTATTCTAAGTCAACCATATGAAATAGTGAAAGGGAAGAAAGGAGTTAGAGAGCTTCATAGTGGGAAATATTCCAAATGCAGTATCTCTTTTCTCTGAGAAGTCATTCATTTACTTTGTTAAACTATTAACATGGAGTCGGCGAAACCCCCCATGTTTTAGAATAAATGAGACAATCTTTATTCTTATTAGGATGTAGATTTTCCAACCAAGAAAGCAGTAGGGGACTTTTCTGTGATTTTCTTTAACATATCAGCTGCTAAAGAAAGATTTCTCAGTTGCATTATTTTCTACCCATATGATTTATATTACCTGTACAACTTGACAGTGGCTTTTTACTCCAGAGAAGACATTACCAAATAGCTATTGGCCACCGGAGAGTACTGACATTTTATGTAAAGTTTCTTTCCAAATTAGCTCATTAAATTCTCACAACTAACACATGAGGTAGATATACTGTTTTCTTTGAAAGTTTAGAAGGTTTAGAAAAATTAAGTCCCTTGGATCATGGATACACAGTGAACAGCTAGGATTCACATTTATACCAGTTTGACTCTAAAATCCATGCCCTGTCGAATAAAACTGTTAAATAAGTCTAATCTAAGTAGGGCTGCTTTCTTTGAGAAGTTTTGTTTGAATAGTTGAGTGATAGCTGGAGAGATCGCTCACACAGAATCTCTTGTTCCTCAGTGATATTGGATAAGTTGAGCCTGGCCGTGTTCTGCTTTGATCCTGTCCTCTTTTCATTAGGCTGCACTCACTTTCACCTTTTTACTTTGAGTGCCTCTGGCCTGGCAAACAAACCTAGGGCATTTTGTTCCAGTTTCAGAGGCAAGAAAAAAGAGGCTGCTTTATTTAAAAATCCTGCTATGTCTGAAGTTTTTCTAGGGAGCTTTAAGCTCTCATTAAAAGCAACTCCATGGAATTTCAAACTATGCCTTACACAAAGATTTTTGTTTACCAAATCAGAGTTTAAAGATTCCATAGCCTTGAAAACCATCTTCTCCCCAGCAAGACATAGAACAAAAGGCGTGCATGACTAAATCAGTATAAAAGCCTTAGACTTCCCTTTCTTAGTTGCTCTCAGTCATATTCTGAACTCAATTTGTCCACACCATCTCTTTTACTATCATCCTCGTTCAACCCCCCTCCCCCGTGCCCCATGATGTGACCCCTACTTAAGTCTCTGGTTTCCCAGTAACAAATATGATTTAGTACACTGTGATTTTTTAGTTATTTGACCAGAGTAAGTTTATTTTTCTTGCTTTAAGATCTGTGCACAAGAGATTCCCTTGGCTTTTTCCTTGACCATTATATGGATAGCTTCTTAGATCTTAGCTTAATTGCTACTTCTTCAGAGTGGTTTTCCCCAACCATCCCTTCTAAAGTGGCCGTCAAGTTATTTTACACTTCATCTGTGTCTTCTACTTTCCCCCCATGGTAAATGTTGTAACCATTTGTTTTATTGTTTATTTACTGGTTTATTATTTCTTGATTTTCTCCATGAAAGAAGCAATCTTTTCAACTTGTTTCCTCAGCACCTTCAGCACCATGGACAGTGCCAGACACCTAGTGGAGACTCGTTGAACGCTTGTGGAGAGAGCTTTTCATTTCTACTAAGTAAGGAATGTTACTCTAAAAGACAAGAAAACAAATAATCAGAAGCATATTTTTATGAAAAAGAAGTGTGCATGTATAATATATATGATATCTTTCTATCTGTCTTTAATTAATTGATCAATCAGTTTGGCTCTTTAAAAACATAATCCAGATCATATCACTCATTCTAAAAACCTTTCAAGGCTTAAAAAGGCCATACATGATTTGCTTTCCCCACATTCCAGGTATATTATCTCCTATTATTTTCTTTCCTACTCACTCTCTTCTAACCATTCTGGCCTCCGTGCTATTTCTCAAACATGCCAAGTACTTTACTGTTGTAGGTTATTTCAACATCTTTTCCTTTTGCCTGTAATGCTCTTTTCTTAGATGCATCCCTTGCCTTCTTCAAGTCTTTGCTCAAATATTACCTTTTCAATAAAGTAATGCTAGTCTTCCTATTTGAAATTTCAATCTATACCATTGCAGAGTTTTCATATTCTCAATCCCCTATATTTTGCCTGTATTTTCCATAGCATTTATCAACTTCCATTATGCTCTATATTTACTTTTTATATATTTTATGTATTTACTTCTTTTTAACTTGTATTTATTGTTTATTGTCTGCCTCTTTATACTAGAATATAAACTCTAGGACAGGAGGGTATAGGTTCTTAACTGATTTTATTTCAGTCTTGTATCCCAAGTTCCTCAAATCGTCCCTGGGATGTGATAGGTTTTCAATACTCTTTGTTGAAATAAACAAGAAAAAGTTAACAAATTAAATGTTTTATGTCCTGTGAACCTTAAAGTCTGATGGATTCTGTGGCTGGTAGTATTTGGTTTCTAGAGACTGTCATACAGAGTGAAGTAAGTCAGAAAGAGAAAAACAAATATCGTATATTAACGCATGTATGTGGAACCTAGAAAAATGGTACAGATGAACTGGTTTGCAGTGCAGAAATTGAGACAGATGTAGAGAACAAACGTATGGACACGAAAGGGGAAAAGTGATGGGGGGTGGTGGTGGTGGTGGTGTGATGAATTGGGAGATTGGGATTGACATATATACACTAATATGTATAAAATGGATAACTAATAAGAACCTGCTGTATAAAAAAATAAATAAAATAAAATTCAAAAATTCAAAAAAAAAAATCTGTTCACTATAACCTCAAATTTGGAATTCAACCTACCTCTTGACCTATCTTAATGAAATTTCAAGTCACCAAGGATAAAAAGAAGTCTGAAATCTCTTTTTTAAAAAAAGAAGGAAAAACAGTTTACCTACATGTGAATGAAAAATCAGATCTCATTCGTTGTCAAAAATTAAGAAAAAATCTTTAGGATTTAAAGGAAAGTAATTTTGGTAGAACTCTATACATTTCTAATTAGCAATCTACTATAAGAGCAAAATAGAGATGCTTTTCAGAATGCAATGATTTAAAAGGTTTAACTCCCATAAAGTTTCTGAAATGTTGCTTGAGGTTATACTCCAGAAAAATGAATCTAAGAAAAGTGATGTCTAAGAAACAGTGGGCCTAAAACAGCAGTGCAATAAAAAGAAACCATGTGTTGAGAGCTGTGCCACAAGCCTGAAATACAACTGAAGGAAATTAGAAGAGAAAGTCCTGTGATGACTTCATTAGACACTAAAGTGAGTGCCGTGACAATTTGTGTGATAAAGAATGTGGGCAATTTTAAAGATGATGAAGGCATATATATTTTTTCTTTCTGCAAGAGAAAGAAAAGGCAATGAGAAATGCATCAAAAACAAAAAGCTGTACAAGAAAGTCAAGATCCAAATTTGAACAAAAAATAGACAAATGGTTTAGAATAATAAATGATGTGAATAAAAAGAGAAACCATATTATATTAACTTTTTAAAATTGTTATTTTATTAAGGCAAATTTACTTACAGTGAAAATGATAGATCTTAAGGGGATGGGTTGATGTGTTACCCATACTCCATCATTCCAGAAATTTTCCTCATTCCCCTTTCCAAAAGTCCTTGCTCACAGGCTACCAATGTTCTGTGTTTCTTTCATCATAGATTAGTTTTTCTACTTCTAGAACTTTATTTAAATGAAATAACATGGCACTCTTTTGTTTCCATTTTTTGGATCAACATAATTTTTTTTTGAGATTTAAGCATAGCTGCTAGTATTCTTACTGTGTTGATTTTTGTTGCTTGATAATATTTTAAAAATACATATATGACACTTTGTTTCTTCTTTCTCCTATTGATGAACGTTTTGGCTAGGTTTAGTTTTGGGCTACCTTCTATGAAGCTGCTATGAATATTCTTATACAGATATTTTTGCGAACATTTGTATTTATGTCCTTTGGGTAAATATGCATGACCGGAATTGCTGAGTCATAGGATAGGTATATGTGAAATCTTTTAAGAAACTGCCTAAGAGTTTTGCAAAGTACCATTTTACATTCTTAAGGGTAGTGTAAGTGTGAGAGTTCAGGTTATTCCACATCCCTGCCAATATTTAACCAACCGCTGTTGGTTAATCAACATCCAACATTAAACCAACATTCAGACCAACCGCTGTTAGTCTTTTAAATTTTAGACATTTTAGTGAATTTGTAGTGATATTTCATCATGGTTTTAGTTTGAGTTACACTTGTGACTAAGGATGCTGAACACTTCTTCATGTGTTTATTGGCCATTTTCAGATTTTTCTTTTGGAAGTGTCTGTTCAAGGTTTTTGCCTATTTAAAAAACTAGGCTGTCTTTTTACTATTAAGTATAGAGATTCTTCATGTATTCTGAAAAAAAGTCCTTTATTAGATCTATGTATTGTGAAATTGTCCCTTTGTCTGTGGTTTACCTATTCATTCTCTTATAGTTTTTTTTTTATGAACTGAAGTGTTGAATTTTGATGAAATTGAATTTATCAATATATTTTTATGATTAGTGCTTTCTGTGTCCGTCTAAGAAATCTCTGCTTAATCCAAGGTCATGAAGGTATTCTCCTGTGTTTGCTTATAGAAGCTTTATAGGCTTAGTTTTTCCATTGGTTTGTGATCCGTCCGAAATTAATTTTTGTGTATGGTGTGAGATAAGGGTTGAGGTTCAATCATATAGATATCTAGTTGTTTCCGTACCATTTGTTGAAAAACTTTTCTTTCCCCCATGAATTACTTTGATGCCTTTATAAGTATGGGTGCATTTCTGTACTCTTTTCTGTTCCTTTGATTCATTTATTGGCTTTCTCCCAGTACCAAAATACTTTGATTACTGTGGCTTCATGTTAAGTATTAAGGCATGAGAATGTAAATCTTCCAGCTATAACCTTCCAAGATTGTTTTAATTGTTATAGGTCGTTTGCATTTCCCTATAAATTTTAGAATCAACTTGTCAATTTCTACAAAAAGCCTACTTTGATTTTTATTGGGAATGTGTTAAATATAGAGGTTAATCTGAAGACAACTGACATCTTAACAACATTGAATCTTCCAAGCCCTAAAGAAGATACATCTCTCCATTTGTATTTATCTTTTAAATTTCTCTCAGCAATGTGATGGGCTTTTTGGTGTAGAAGTATAAAATATCTTTTATTACATTTATGTCCAAGCATTTACGATTTTACATACAATTGCAAATGGTATTACTTAAAAATTTTCCAATTGTTTACTGCTTGTTTTCCAAATAAATTGATATTTTGGTATATTATCCTTGTCTTTTATGATGTCACTAAATTTGCTTACTAGCTCTACTAGATATTTTGCATATTTCTTATGATTTTCTATATATGCATCATGTCTGCAAATAAAACCAGTTTTACTTCTTACTTTCCAGTCTGTATGGCTTATATATCTTTTTCTTCTCTTGGTGCACTAGCTAGGACCTTCAGTATAATATTGAATAGAATTGTAAGAGCAAATATTCTTGCCCTCTTTCTGATTTTAGGTGGAAAGTATTTAGTTTTTTACTATTGAGTATAATGTTAGCTGTAGATTTTTCATAATTTTGTTAATTTTTTAGCATTTATGTTTCACTCTGTTAATAGTTTTTGACTTTTTTGTAGTTCCTCATATATTTATGAATATTTATACCTATTTGTCTAGATACTTTAGCACATTATTCATTGTTATTTTAAAGACTGTGTATGATAATTCTAACATCTGGTTGCATGTGTTTCTGTTGACATTCTTTATCTCTTAACAATGGGTCATATATATATGTATATATACATATATATGTAAATATATTTATATACATATATAAATGCTGTACAATATATTGATTTTTTTGGGTGTGTCCTATACTTTTTGATTGAATGTTAGATATTATATATAAAAGAACAGTAGAGGCTGAGGTAAATAGTAATTACACTCCAAAATAGGCATGCATTTCCTTTTGCCAGGCCTTTGCTGTGGGTGGTTGAGTCAATGTAGTCTGCAGCTGACCTTCATTTGGGTTTTGTTGTTAGTATAGTACCTTCAGTAGATCACAGATGTCAAATTTCTCCAAATTGTAGGCCACCTTGTGTCTTGTGTGGATCTTGAATGATAGAGTGTTTTCCTCAGTATTTCCACTTCACCCTCAGATTTTAGCAGATCCAGAAAGCCTATGTTGTAGAGTGTGTCTCTCTCCATGCTCTTACCCCTCCCCCTGAAGTAGGCTGGAGTTGCTTGCTACTTAGTATGAGCTCCACTGTAGCACAATGGAACTTTCCTTAGATCTTCTGGTCTGTCCTCTTTCTCAGGCAGCCACCATGTGCCTAACTTTAAGATTGGGACTTTTTTCTAATTCCTGTCACCCCCCTGCCTGCAATGTTGGCAGCCAGAGTCTGCATGTTTTAGTGGGAAGTCTTGGGAATAACACTTTTATTTTATTTTATTTTATTTTTTTCCTTTCACCAATGATAACAAACCTCAACTTTGTATTAGGGGAGCACCTTGGGTCCATGAGGTTTTATGCAGCTCCTCCAATGGCAGGAGGCTTTCCTATTGCTCCCCCATTGGCTCAAGTGTTTTGCATGAGAGAAGGATCCAGAAAATGGATGAGGTTTTGTGAACGTGCACCTCTAAGACGGCTCTATGAGGTCCCACAGTGTCCTCATCTTTCCTGTGAGTACCTAGTAAAGCCCACGGAAAAGAGCTGGCTAGTAACCATGAACCCCTTGTATGGGAGGCTCTTAGGGATTATAATCATCATTCTAGTCTACATTTGCCTTTAAGAACTTGTTAAACTTTCAGCTGTTTTCTTCTTACCCTTCTTTGTGGTAGATGCCTCTTGTTTTTGTACTCTGCAAAAGGTGAAACAGTTCAGTCATTTGATGTTTCTTAAAGGGTCTTCTAACCCTTTGGAATTCAAAAGTTGCATTGAGACTTTAGTTCTCTGATGGGCTCAATAAAGGATATGATTTTTGTGGATTGTCTAATATTTTTATTGTTAAGGAGCAACATTCTAATACCCTATATTCTAAGTTGAAGTGGATTTCACTTTCTTACATTCTGAATTGACGTGGAGCCTCTAATCTGCTTATTCTTAATGTCATTATTGATGTGGTTAGGTTTGCAGCTATCATTTTGTTATTTGCTTTTAATTTGTTTCATCTGTACTTAAGAAGTGGAAATATGTCACCCACAGTAAAGAAAAATAGGTCAATAGAAAGAAACCTAGAGATGAAAGAGGTTGGAATTAGTAGACAAAACCTTCTAAACAGCTATTATAATTATGTTCAAAGATTTACAAGAAACGACAGAAAAGATAGGGAATCTTAGTAAAAAACCAAAGCTATAAAAAAGAACCAAATAGGGATTTTAGGATTGAAAAATACAATATCTGAAATGAAAATTTTGCTGATGGGCTTATGAGATGTTTCAGCTGCTGAAGAAACTTTCAGTGATCTTGAAGATAGACAATTGAATCTGAAGCACAGAGAAAAAAATACTAAAAATTAAACTGAACCAACATCAAGTGAGACAACATCAAGTGGTATAACATATGCATAATTTTAACTCAGAAAGAGAGAAGCTAATAATAATTCAGAAAAAATAGAAAATTATAACTTAACAACTTCCAAATTTAATGAAAAAATACAACCCTAAGCAGCATAAATGCAAAAAAGGCCACAAGAAGGTACACTAGAGTAAAACATCTAAAAACCAAGTATAAAGAGAAAATCTTAAAAGACATATTTGTTTTATGGGAACAATGGTAAAAATTATTATTACTTCTTATCAGAAACAATGTAAGCCTGAAAGCCATGGGCTAATATTTTCAAAGTGATTGAAAGAGGAACAAAAACTGTCAACCTTGAGTTCTATATTCATCAAATATTTTTTTCAAAAATGAAGACAAAGACACTTTCAGATCAAAAGCTGAGAGAATTTGTTACTGTAGGCTTATACTACAAGAAATGTTAACAGGAGCTCTTCAGGATAAAGGAAAAGTATATTAGAAGATATTTGGACCTACATGAAGGGATGAAGAGCAACCAAAAGGGCAAATATGTCGGCAAATATAAAAGAATTTTAAAATTTGTTAATTTATTTAAAAGATACTTGACTATTCAGAGCAAACAAATAATTACAATGTATTGTGGGGTTTCTAACATGTGAAGAAATAAAATGTATGATAATAATAGTGCAAAGTTGGGATGGGAGTCATATCTAAAGGTTATAGCATTATACATGAGGTGGTATAGTATTAATTCATGAAAGAATGTGTTTCAGTTAAAGATACATGTTGTAAGCCTTAGAGCAATCACTAAATAATAATACAAAATGTTATGGCTAAAACATCCGACAAAAGAGATTAAACAAAATTACAAAACATAATCAGTTACTCCAAAAGAGATGGCAGATGTGGGAACCAACTGATTTTTGTTCACTTAATGACACAAGATTACATATCCTTTACAAAAAAAAAGGTCTAATAATAATATAATCTAGAAATTATAACGACTATTTATTGTTTCTTACTTTTTAGCTGTCAGTATTTAGGAAAAACATTTTAATTCTCTTTAATTTTTAATTAAATAATTACATTTCTTTAATTTTTAAATAATTAAATTCTCTTTAATTTTTAATTAAAGAAGTCTTTAATTTTCTGAAAAAAGAATTCAGTTTCAACTGAAAAACAAGTCATTAGATGACATAATTTCTAAAAGCCCAGTGATTCTTCATTTCTCTAGTCTTTAAGACTTGTCCTCTAATTCAGATTATTATTTGAGCAGAATTTCAACCTGTCATTTCTTCAGTGGGAAGCAGAGAGTCTGTGTAACCCATGTTGTGTGCGTGTCTTCAGATTTATGTGGGTCCAGGAAAATAGGGATGCTTGAGGTCTCTCTGGCAGCCTCATTATTGATGAGAATCTGCTTTCACCGGGCTTAATGGTTTCCCTAATTGAGCCATGGAGTACAGAAATGATAGTTTCACTCTTCTGAGAGCATCTTATGATCTTAGTGGCATTTGTGGCTTCCTGAATAATTAAGCTGGGACTAGGGTAAAATTTCTTACTGTAACCTCTAAGTCCCCTGTGTTACCACTCTGTGGCCACAGAATAGGTTATACTTCTTTTTTGTACTTTTTTTTCCAGCATGAGCCCCCACCAACTTGCTGGAAATTAGCCCCTCCCTGAACTTGGTGATTTCTGCAACTTGGTGTTCACCCTGAAACGAATTCCTCAAATATCTCTTTCCGGTCTCCTCAATTTGTCAACATGCTGCTTCTGAAGCTTGTAATATGGCTGATTTTCTGGTTCTCTTTCTTTGTCTCTGTTTCTATCTCTCTGTGTGTCTCTGTTTCTTTCTGCGTCTCTCTCACTATCTCACTTTTGCTTTCTTGGCCATGAAGAAGGCATAATACAGTTGCTAATTCCCCTCAGCATAATTGAGACCATGACTGTGGCTTTTAACAAGACTTTGCTGAAGGCTTGGAGCAATAGAAATGGGATTCAGAGGTACTGTAAGTGGAAACCAAGGTTACAGGTGGAAATTTGACAAAAGTTGCTTAGCAGGTCAACTTCCTGTACTACACCAGTTTAGCTGTAATCCACTCTATGGATTACGTGCATGGTCCAGAGTACCCTGGCTTTCTATGTGCATGAGTCTAGGGCCTTGACATTGAGATGTTTGCTACCACTGCCACAGGAAAACTAAGTGCTCGCATAACAGCTTTCCCAAAGAAACAACAGAGGTAGGAATCCTGCCTTTGCCTCACTTTTTTCTTCCAAATCTCATAAATGTGTAACTGCTTAGTGATAGCTAGGTTGCATATCAATGTATATCAAACCCAAACTGTACAGGACAGTGGAAAATGGAATTTTGCTTTTCCTGTCTCCAATGTGCAGTAAGGCACATTACTAAGGATTGTAATGGAGTTGAGTGAGTGAGTCTGTAAGATTGGTCACACCAATTGTTCTTTTCTTTGTCATACTTGCTGCAAATACTTAGTGTATGTCTTTTGTCTTTTTAAGAAGTCATTTTTCAGAGATACTTCAATTTTGATGTGACCAAATTTAGCAACTTAATTTATAAATTCTGTTTATTATTTCTTGTTTAAGAAGACCTTTCTATTTTAGTAAGAAAAGATATATTCTATATTTTCCTCTAATTCTTCAGTTTTTTGTTTGTTTTATGTGAGTGACATGAGTTGGGACCTAACTTTATTTTTTAAGTAGGTAATCACTCGTATACTAACACTATTTAGTTAATAGTTACTTCTTCTCTAGTAACTTGAAATGTCACTTTTGTAGTATACTAATGTTCCATATACATATGGGTTTGTTTCTGAGTTCTTTATTCTATTTCAATGATCATTTAGTCCTATGCATTAGCTACCATACATTATAATTCTTAATATTTGCTAGGGAAAATAATCCCTCCTTAGTTTTGTTGGCTGTTCTTACGTGTTTACATTTTCATATTAATTCTAGAATTAGCTTGTCAAGTTCTATTAAAAAAATTCTTTGAGACTTTTAATAAAATTGAATTAACTTTATAGATTAATTTGGAATGTTTGATGTCTTTACAATATTCAGTCTTCCTATCCAATAGCATATAATACCTCTCCATTTATTCTGGACTGTTTTTATGCCCTTCAATAAAGTTTTATAGTATTTTCCATAAAGGTCTTGCATATTTCTTATGAAGTTTATTCCTAGAAACTTTATAGCGTTTGTTTCTTTTATGGTAAATAGAATCTTTTTATAGAAGATATATTGACTGTGGTATATTGCTCTTGTACCTTGTATATTTCCTTCCTGATCTTTCTTATTAGTTTAATAGTTAGAGGTTATACGATTTTTAGGTGGGAAAGCCTTCTACTAAGACAGTAAAGCAGAAACCATGCATAAAAAATTTTTCCAGTTTTGTCTGTATAAAAAGAAATAACTAAGATTTTAAAACATAATGAAAATATTTGAAAAATATCTGAGACAATGTTTGAAATACATGAGACAAAAATACTAATATTACTTATATGCAAATGGCTTTATAATAAGCAAAAGAAAAGATGATCACCATAATAGAAAAATTGACAAAGGTTATGAATAAGCAATTTGTACAAAAATAGACATTTTCAATAAATGTGGAACAAAGGTTAAGCTCATTAAGAAATAGGAAATGCCAATTAAAATATTATAATTTGCCACATATCAAACTGACAAAGGCAAAGCGATGCCAGGACCTGGCCCCATCCACCAGTGCGCCAGCACTAGCCTCTGGCCTCCCCAAGCTGTGCAGCCAGATGCATGAAGACCTGATCCTGCCCACCTGTGGCCAGCAACCTCAGCGTGAGGCAGGGCCTGGCAGTCAACTGGGCAGAGGACCAGCTCTGCCTACCAGCATGCCCACTGTAGTCAGCCCCACCAAAACAGAAGGGCCCATAGAGTCCACATAGGGGGTACCTAGATCATATAACACTGGTAAACAGAGGGGAGTTTGCTGCTGGCCCCCAAAGGAGTCTTCAACATAAGGCCACTTCTCCAAGATTGGGAAATGTAACCAACCTACCTGACTCATAGAACTAAACACAGAGAATTGGAAAAATGAGGCAACAAAGGAATATGTTCCAAATGATGGGACAAGATAAAACTCCTGAAGGAGAACTAAGTGAAGTGGAGATAAGCAATCTACCCAATAAAGAGTTAAGGTAATGATCATAAACAGACATGCTCAGTGAACTCGGGAGAAGAATTTATAAACAGTGAGAAGTTTGAAAGAGTTAGAAAATATAAGAAGAACCAAAGAGAGCTGAAGAATATAATAACTGAAATAAAAAATACAGTAGAAAAATCAATAGTAGATTAGATGAGGGAATTCCGTGGTAGTCCAGTGGTTAGGACTCAGCGCTTTCACTGCCAAGGGCCTGGCTTCAATCCCCAGTTGGGGAACTAAGATCCCACAAGCCACACAGCACAGCCAAACAAAAACAAAACCAAAAACAAAACCCAAAAAACCAACCAACCAACAAACAAAACAGTAGATTAGATGATACAGAGGAATGAACCACTGAGCTGAATAAAAGAGTAGTGGAAATCACTGAAACTGAAAAGAAAAACAGAAAAATAATTCAAAAATGAGGGCAGTTTAAGAGACATTTGGGACAACACCAAACATACAGACATTCACATTATAAACATCCTAGAAAGAGAAGAGAGAGAGAAAAGGGCAGAGAACTTATTTGAAGGGATAATAGATAAAAACTTCCATAACCTGGGAAAGGAAACACATTCAGGTCCAGGAAGCACAGAGAGTCCCAGACAAGACCAACTCAAAAAGGACCACACCAAGACACATTGTAATTAAAATAGCAAAAATTAAAGATAAAGAATATTAGAGCAGAAAGGGAAAAGCAACTAGTTACATAAAGGGAACTCCCATAAGACCATGGGCTGATTTTCAGCAGAAACTTTGTAGTGCAGAAGGGAGTGGCATAATATATTCAAAGTGATAAAAGGAAAAAACCTGCAACCAAGAATACTTGACAAAGCTATCATCCACATTTGAAGGAGAGATAGAGTTTTAGACAAGCAAAAGCTAAAATAGGTCAGCACCACTAAATGAGCTTTACAAGAAATGTTTTTCTTTAAAGTGATTTTTTTTTATATATACATTTTGTTGTGGACCATTTTTAAAGTCTTTATTGAATTTGTTAAAATATTGCTTCTGTTTTATGCCTTGGTTCCTTGGCTGCGAGGCATGTGGAATCCTAGCTCCCTGACCAGGGGTCAAACCTGCACCTCCTGCATTGGAAAGTGGAGTCTTAGCCACTGGACCATCAGGGAAGTCCCAAGCTTTGCAAGAAATGTTAAAGGTACTTCTCTAAATGGAAAAGAAAAATACCACAACTAGAAATATGAAAATTATGAAAGGAAGAATCTCATTGGTAAAAACAAAAACACAGTAAAGGTAGTAGATAAGCTACTTATAAAGCTAGTAAGAAGGTTAAATGACAAAATTAGTAAAATCATCTATATCCATAATAAGTACTTAAGGGATACACAAAACAAAAAATATAACATATGATGTAAAAAACATTAAAGATGAAGGGGGGATGTAAAAATCAAGGATCGTAAGAATGTGTTTTTAGATCAACTTAAAATAGTCACACACACATACACACACACACACACACACACCTCATGGTAACCAAAACCAAAAATCTATAATAGATACATGCATTAAAAAAGAAAGGAATTGAAATGTAATACTAAAGATAGTCATCAAATCACAAGGAAAGAAAACAAAAGAAGAAAGGAACAAAAAAGAACTACAAAACAACCAGAAAACAATTAACAAAATGGCTATAAGTACATACCTAACAATAATTACTTTAGATGTAAATGTACTAAATGCTCCAATCAAAAGGCATACAGTGGCTGAATGGATAAAAAAAATAAGACCCATATATATATACTGCCTACAAGAGACATTTCAAATCTAAAGACACACATTGGATATGGAAGCAACCTAAGTGCCCATCAATAGATGAAAGGATAAAGAAGATGTGATACACACACATGCACACACACACAGTCAAATATTACTCATCCACAAAAAGAGTGAAACCTTGTCATTTGAGACAACATTGATGGATTTGGAGGGTATTATTATGCTAAGTATAATAAATCAGACAGGGAAAGACAAACACCATATGATTTCACTTACACGTGGAATCTAAAAACAAAAGAAATGAACAAACACAACAAAACAGAAACAGAGTCACAGATTCAGAGAACAAACTGGTGGTTTCCAGAGGGGAGGGAGATGAGGGGGTAAATCAAATAGGTGAGGAAGATTATGAGGTACAAACTTCCAGTTACAAAATAAACGAGTTGTGAGGATGAAACACACAGCATGGGAAATATAGTCAATAGTAGTGTAAAATCTTTGTACAGTGACAAGTGATAACCTACTTTTTCTGGGGATCATTTAGTAATGTATAGAAATATTGAATCACTATCTTGTGCACCAGGAAACAACAGTGTTGTAAGTAACTTACACTTTAAGAACAAAAGGGGATAGGAGGGGGAGAGATAAATTAGGAGTTTGAGATTAATATAATACACACTACTATATATAAAATAACCAACAAGGACCTACTGTATAGCACAGGGAACTATACTCAATATCTTGTAATAACCTATAATGGAAAAGAATCTGAAAAGAATAGATATATACATATATGTATAACTCTATCACTTTGCTGTACACCTGAAACTAACACAACATAGTAAATTAACTAAAAAAAAAATGAACAAACTCATAGAAAAGAAGAGAGATAAGATTTGTGATTACCAGAGGCGGTGGTGTTGGAGGGTGGGGGAGGAGTGAAGGGGGGTGATCAAAATGTACAAACTTCAAGTGATAATGGGAAGTTAAGTACTGAGGGTGTAATGTATAACATGATTAATATAATTAACACAGCTGTATGTTATACATGAAAATTTTAAGAGAGTAAATTCTAAGAGCTCTCATCCCAAGGAAAAAATACTTTTTTTTCTTTTTAAAAAATTTTGTATCTATACAAGATGATAGAGGTTCACTAAATTTGTTGTGGTCATCATTTCATGAGGTATGTAAGTCAAATCATTATGCTGTACACCTTAAACTTGTACAGTGCTATATGTCAATTATATCTCAATTAAACTAGAAAGAAAATTGCTGTCATTAGTTTAGAGAAAGTCTTTTACACTGCAGACCCTTTTTTACAAGACTCTTTAGTAATAGATTTCAGGAACCTTAAAATGGTCCTATATTTTGACACAGCAATTTCAGTTTTTAAAAACATCTTTATTGGAGTATAATTGCTTTACAATGTTGTGTTAGTTTCTGCTGTTTAACAAAGTGAATCAGCTATATGTATACATGTATATCCATATGTCCTCCCTCTTGTGCCTCACTCCCACCCTCCTTATCCCACCCCGCTAGGTGGTCACAGAGCACCAAGCTGATCTCTCTGTGCTATGCGGCTGCTTCCCACCAGCTATCTGTTTTACATTTGGTAGTGTATATATGTCCATGCCACTCTCTCACTTCGTCCCAGCTTACCCTTCCCCCTTCCCGTGTCCTCAAGTCCATTCTCTATGTCTGCGTCTTTATTCCTGTCCTGCCCCTAGGTTCATCAGATCCATATTTTTTTTTTAGAGTCCATATATACATGTTAGCATATGGTTGTTTTTCTCTTTCTAACTTACTTCATTCTGTATGACAGACTCTAGATCCATCCACGTCACTACAAATAACTCAGTTTGGTTTTTTTTAACAGCTGAGTAATATTCCATTGTATATACGTGCCACATCTTCTTTATCCATTCATCTGTCGATGGACACGTAGGTTGCTTCCATGTCCTGGCTATTGTAAATAGTGCTGCAATGAACATTGGGGCACGTGTCTGTTTTTGAATTATGGTTTTCTGAGGGTATGTGCCCAGTAGTGGGATTGCTGGGTCATATGGTAGTTCTATTTTTAGTTTTTTAAGGAACCTCCATACTGTTCTCCATAGTGGCTGTATCAATTTACATTCCCACGAACAGTGCAAGAGGGTTCCCTTTTCTCCACACCCTCTTCAGCATTTATTGTTTACAGATTATTTTAATGATGGCCATTCTGATTGGTGTGAGGTGATACCTCACTGTGGTTTTGATTTGCATTTCTCTAATGGTTAGTCATGTTGAGCATCTTTTCATGTATTTGTTGGCCATCTGTATGTCTTCTTTGGAGGAATGTCTATTAAGGTCTTCCACCCATTTTTGGATTGGGTTGTTTGTTTTTGATATTGAGCTGCATGAGCTGCTTGTATATTTTGGAGATTAATCCTTTGTCAGTTGCTTCATTTGCAACTATTTTCTCCCATTCTGAGGGTTGTCTTTTCATGTGGTTTATGGTTTCCTTTGCTGTGCAAAAGCTTTTAAGATTCATTAGGTCTCATTTGTTTCTTTTCGTTTTTATTTCCCTTACTCTAGGAGGTGGGTCGAAAAGGATCTTGCTATAATTTGTGTCATAGAGTGTTCTGCCTATATTTTCCTCTAAGAGTTTTATAGTGTCTGGCCTTACATTTGGGTCTTTAATCCATTTTGAGTTTATTTTTGTGTATGGTGTTAGGAAGTGTTTTAATTTCATTCTTTTACATGTAGCTGTCCAGTTTTCCCAGCACTACTTATTGAAGAGGCTGTCTTTTCTCCATGGTATATTCTTGCCTCCTTTATCAAAGATAAGGTGACCATATGTGTGTGGGTTTATCTCTGGGCTTTCTATCCTGTTCCATTGATCTATATTTCTGTTTTTGTGCCAGTACCAAACTGTCTTGATTACTGTAGATTTGTAGTATAGTCTGAAGTCAGGGAGCCTGATTCCTCCAGCTCCATTTTTCGTACTCAAGATTGCTTTGGCTATTCGGGGTCTTTTGTGTTTCCATACAAATTGTGAAATTTTTTACTCTAGTTCTGTGAACAATGCCATTGGTCGTTTGCTAAGGATTGCATTGAATATGTAGACTGTTTTGGGTAGTATAGTCATTTTCACAATGTTGATTCTTCTAATCCAAGAACATGGTATATCTCTCCATCTGTTTGTATCGTCTTTAATTTCTTTCATCAGTGTCTTACAGTTTTCTGCATACAGGTCTTTTGTCTCCTTAGGAAGGTTTATTCCTAGGTATTTTATTCTTTTTGTTGCAGTGGTAAATGGGAGTGTTTCCTTAATATCTCTTTCAGATTTTTCACCATTAATGTATAGAAATGCTAGCAATTTCTGTGCATTAATTTTGTATCCTGCTACTTTACCAAATTCATTGATTAGCTCTAGTAGTTTTCTGGTACCATCTTTAGGATTCTGTATGTGTAGTATCATGTCATCTGAAAACAGTGACAGTTTTACTTCTTTTCTGATTTGGATTCCTTTTATTTCTTTTTCTTCTTTGGTTGCATGGGTAAAACTTACAAAAGTATGTTGAATAATACTGGTGAGAGTGGGCGACCTTGTCTTGTTCCTGATCTTAGAGGAAATGCTTTCAGTTTTTGACCATTGAGAAAGATGTTGGCTGTGTGTTTGTCATATATGGCCTTTATTATGTTGAGGTAAATTCCCTCTTTGCCCACTTTCAGGAGAGTTTTTATCATAAATCCGTGTTGAATTTTGTTGAAAGCTTTTTCTGCATCTATTGAGATGATCATATGGTTTTCCTCCTTCAGTTTGTTAATAAGGTGTATCACATTGATTGTTTTGCATATAGTGAAGAATCCTTGCATTCCTGCAATAAACCCCACTTGATCATGGTGTATGATCCTTTTAATGTGCTGTTGGATTTGTTTGCTAGTGTTTTTTTGAGGATTTTTGCATCTATGTTCATCAGTGATACTGGCCTGTAGTTTTCTTCTTTTGTGTCTGGTTTTTGTATCAGGGTGATGGTGGCCTCATAGAATGAGTTTGGGAGTGTTCCTCCCTCTGTATTTTGGAAGAGTTTGAGAAGGATAGGTGTTAGTCTTCTCTAAATGTTTGATAGAATTAGCCTGTGAAGCCATCTGGTCCTGCGCTTCTGTTTGTTGGAAGAGTTTTAATCACAGTTTCAATTTCAGTTCTTGTGATTGGTTTGTTCATATTTTCTATTTCTTCCTGGTTCAGTCTTGCAAGGTTGTGCTTTTCTAAGAATTTGTCCATTTCTTGCAGGTTGTCCATTTTATTGGCATAGAGTTGCTTGTAGTAATCTCTCATGATCCTTTGTATTTCTGCAGTGTCAGTTGTTACTTCTTTTTCATTTCTAATTCTGTGGATGTGAGTCTTCCTTCCTTTTTTTCTTGATGAGTCTTGCTAATGGTTTACCAATTTTATCTTCTCAAAGAACCAGCTTTGAGTTTTATTGATCTTTGCTATCGTTTCCTTCATTTCTTTTTCATTTATTTCTGATCTGATTTTTATGATTTCTTTCCTTCTGCTAACTTTGGTGTTTTTGTTGTTGTTGTTGTTCTTCTTCTTCTTCTTTCTATAATTGCTTTAGGTGTAAGGTTGGGTTGTTTATTTGAGATTTTTCTTGCTATAGTCTTCCCTCATAGAACTGCTTTTGCTGCATCGCACAGGTTTTCGGTTATCGTGTTTTCCTTGTCATTTGTTTCTAGGTATTTTTTGATTTCCCCTTTGATTTCTTCAGTGATCACTTGGTTATATAGTAGCGTATTGTTTAGCCTCCATGTGTTTTCATTTTTTAGAGTTTTTTTCCTGTAATTGATATCTAGTCTCATAGCATTGTGGTCAGAAAAGATACTTGATACGATTTCAATTTTCTTAAATTTACTGAGGCTTGATTTGTGACCGAAGATATGATCTATCCTGGAGAATGTTCCATGAGCACTTGAGAAGAAAGTGTATTCTGTTGTTTTTGGATGAAATGTCCTATAAATATGAATTAAGTCCATCTTGTTTAATGTATCATTTAAAGCTTGTGTTTCCTTATTTGTTTTCATTTTGGATGATCTGTCCATTGGTGAAAGTGGGGTGTTAATGTTATTGTGTTACTGTTGATTTCCCCTTTTATGGCTGTTAACATTTGCCTTATGTATTGAGGTGCTCCTATGTTGGGTGCATAAATATTTACAATTTTTATAAGTTCTTCTTGGATTGATCCGTTGGTAGGTAGTGTCCTTCTTTGTCTCTTGTAATAGCCTTTATTTAAAGTCTATTTTGTCTGATATGAGTATTGCTACTGCAGCTTTCTTTTGATTTCCATTTGCATGGAATATATTTTCCATCCCCTCACTTTCAGTCTGTATGTGTCCCTAGATCTGAAGTGGGTCTCTTGTATACAGAATATATATGGGTCTTGTTTTTGTATCCATTCAGCCAGTCTGTGTCTTTTTGTTGGAGCATTTAATCCATTTACATTTAAGGTAATTATTGATATGTATGTTACCTACATACATTACCATTTTCTATTACCATTTTCTTAATTGTTTTCAGTTTGTTATTGTAGGTCTTTTCCTTCTCTTGTGTTTCCTGCCTAGAGAAGTTCCTTTAGCTTTTGTTGTAAAGCTGCTTCGGTGGTGATGATGTCTCTTAACTTTTGCTTGTCTGTAAAGATTTTAATTTCTTCATGGAATCTGAATGAGATCCTTGCTGGTTAGAGTAATCTTGGTTGTAGGTTTTTCCCTTTCATCAGTTTAAGTATGTCCTGCCACTGCCTTCTGGCTTGCAGAGTTTCTGCTGAAAGATCAGCTCTTAACCTTATGGGGATTCCCTTGTATGTTCTTTGTTGCTTTTCCCTTTCTGCTTTTAATATTTTTTCTTTGAATTTAATTTTTGATAGTTTGATTATGTGTCTTGGCATGTTTCTCCTTGGATTTATCCTGTATGGGGCTCTCTGCACTTCCTGGACCTGATTGACTATTTCCTTTCCCATGTTAGGGAAGTTTTCCACTTTAATCTCTTCAAATATTTTCTCAGACCCTTTCTTCTTCTCTTCTTCTTCTGGAACCTCTATAATTCGAATGTTGGTGCATTTAATATTGTCCCAGAGGTCTCTGAGACTGTCTTCATTTATTTTTATTCTTTTTAAAAAATTCTGCTCTGCAGCAGTTATTTTCACTCTTTTGTCTTCCAGGTTACTTACCTGTTCTTCTGCCTCAGTTATTCTGCTATTGATTCTTTCTAGAGTATTTTTAATTTCATTTATTGTGTTGTTCTTCATTGTTTGTTTGCTCTTTAGTTCTTCTAGGTCTTTGTTGAAATGTTTCTTGTATTGTCTCAATTCTATTTCTGAGATTTTGTATCATCTTTACTATTACTACTCTGAATTCTGTTTCAGGTAGATTGCCTATTTCCTCTTCATTTGTTTGGTCTGGTGGGTTTTTACCTTGCTCCTTCATCTGTTGCATATTTCTTTGTCTTTCATTTAATTTGCTGTGTTTGGGGTCTCCTTTTTGCAGGCTGCAGGTTTGTAGTTCCCGTTATTTTTGGTGTCTGCCCCCAGTGGGTGGGGTTGGTTCAGTGGCTTGTGTAGGCTTCCTGGTGGAGGGTACTGGTGACTGTGTTCTGGTCGTTGGGGCTGTATCTTGTCCTTCTGGTGAGCACGTCCATGTCTGATGGTGTGTTTTGGGGTGTCTGTGGCCTTATTATGATTTTAGGCAGCCTCTCTGCTAATCGATAGGGTTGTGTCCTGTCTTGCTAGTTGTTTGGCATGGGGCGTCCGGCACCGGAGCTTGCTGGCCATTGGGTGGAGCTGAGTCTTAGTGTTGAGATGGAGATCTCTGGGAGAGCTCTTGCCAACTGATATTACATGGGTCCAGGAGGTTTCTGGTGGTTCCATGTCCTGGACTTGGCCCTCCCACCTCAGATGCTCAGGCCTGACACCCAGCCGGAGCATCAAGATCCTGCCAAGCCACACGGCTCAAAGAAAAGGCAGGAAAAAAAAAGAAAGCCAACAAACAAACAAATGAAAAATGAACAGACAGAACCCTAGGACTAATGGTAAAAGAAAACCTGAACAGACAAAATCACACAAAGAAGCATACACATACACACTCACAAAAAGAGAAAAAGGAAAAAAATTTAAAAAATAAAAAAATAATAAAAAAATAAAAATTTTTAAAAAATAAAAAAAATTAAAAAAGGAAGAGAGCAACCAAACCAATAAACAAATCCACCAAAGATCATAAGCACTAAAAACTAAACTAAGATAAACAAAACCAGAAACAAATTAGATGCAGAAGGCAAACCCCAATCTACATTTTCTCCCAAAGTCCATTGTCTCCATTTTGGGAACAATCGTTGTTTATTCAGGTATTCTTCAGATGCAGAGTTTATCAAGTTGATTGTGGGGATTTAATCTGCTGCACCTGAACCTGCACAGAGAAATTTCCCTTTCTCTTCTTTGTTCACACAGCTCCTGGGGTTCAGCTTTGCTTTTGGCCCCACCTCTGCCTGTAGGCCACCCTCAGGAGTCTGTTCCCCACCCACACAGGACAGGGCCAAAGCAGCAGCTCATTAGGGCTCTCTTGCTCAATCAGGCTGGGGAGAGGAAGGGGTATGGTAGTAGTCATAATAGGAATGCAGGGCGAGCCTGCAGCAGCAGAGGCCGATGTGACATTGCAACAGCCTGAGGCATGTCATGTGTTCTCCCAGGGAAGTTATCCCTGGATCATGGGACCCTGGCAGTGGCAGGCTGCACAGGCTCCTGGGGGGTGGGTGGTGACCTGAGCTTGCACACAGGATTCTTGGTGGCAGAGGCAGCAGTGTTAGCAGCAGTTCATGCTCGTCTCTGGGGTCCGAGCTGATAGCCACAGCTTGCGTGCCTCTCTGGAGCTCGCTTAGGCAGTGCTCTGCCTTCTGTGGGCACAGGGGGAAGGAATGCCGTCTCCTCGCTCACCCTGAAACAATGGTCTCTTGCCTCTTAGGCAGTTCCAGACTTTTTCCCGGACTCCCTCCCAGCTAGCTGTGGCGCACTAGCCCCCTTTAGGCCGTCTTCACGCAGCCAATCCCAGTCCTCTCCCTGGGATCTGACCTCCGAAGCCCGAGCCTCAGCTCCCAGCCCCCGCCCGCCCCTGCGGGTGGACAGACAAGCCTCTCGGGCTGGTGAGTGCTGGTCGGCACTGATCCTTTGTGCAGGAATCTCTCCACTTTGCCCTCTGCGCCCCTGTTGCTGTGCTCTCCTTCGTGGCTCTGAAGCTTCTCCCTCTGCCCAGCCCCTGTCCCTGCCAGTGAGGGACCTCCGTAGTGTGTGGAAACTTTTCCTCCTTCACAGCTCCCTCCAAGAGGTGCAGGTTCCTTTCCTATTCTATTGCCGCTGTTGTTTCTTTTTTCTTTTGCCCTACCCAGGTACGTGGGGAGTTTCTTGCCTTTTGGGAGGGCTGAGGTCTTCTGCCAGCGCTCAGTAGGTGTTCTGTAGGAGTTGTTCCACATGTAGATGTATCTTTGATGTATTTGTGGGGAGGAAGGTGATCTCTACATCCTACTCCTCTGCCTTCTTGAAGGTCTCCCTCCAATTTCACTTTTAAGAATTCTAAGATATGCATTTCTGAGGCATATTAACAATTGTACATGAACATGAAGGATTTTCAGTGATTTAAACAATTTGACAAAATGCTTGCTTAAATAAAGCTTTTAACCCAGAGAATTTCTCAGAATTTTAATGTGCTAATGTATATTGTGAACTTCAAGAGAACATAAACAAATGCTCTTGTCTAAACTTATTTAACCATAGTTTTTGGGGGGGGAATACTTCAAGGGATTAGACCACCGCACAATATGGTTTGAGAAATATTGTCTCAATGACATTATTATGAAAGCCTATAAAACTGAGCTGTAAGGATGTTCATAATAACATTGCAGATAAAAACAAAAGTAGTTATTACTCCTTAAATGTTTGAGTAGGTACTCTATAAATAAAGCATTCTAGATCTAATTAATTGAATACTGTAGTCATAAAATATGCTTTAGAAGAATAATTAATGCAGAAAATGTTCTTGATATTTTATAATGTAAAAAAAATCAGGCTATACAGCATTAAGTATCTAAGTGTCTAAGATACTTTGGGGTACATGTATGCACAGAAATAATGTATGGAAGGAGACTTATCAAAATGTTAATAGGTGTAATTGCTATCTCATGTGGTTATTTGTGACTCTAATTTCCTTCTTTTTCTCATTTGTTTTTCCTATAATGAACACAAATTACCTCTATTGTAAGAAAAATATTTTTTATGTTATTGCAAAAGATTTGTCTTTTCTATCTCTGTAAATTAATGTCAAATGTGCCTTCTGCCACCCCTCCATTCCTTTTTTGTTTTTTTGGTTTTTTGGTCTCTATTAAATTCTGTTCACAGTGCCAATTGTTTTTACTTGTGGCTTCATTTAATACTGTGTGCAGCTGTCCTCATACTTTCAAGGTGACATTTCATACATGAATTTTTAAGTCTCACTTTATCTTTGGTGCAGGAAATAATACCCTTTAAAAGCATCTGTTGCATTTTAAAATGTGTATTCAAATATCTTCCCCTTTAATTATTAACCTCATAACTGAATAGGTTACATGAAATTTAAACACTTCCTAGTTCTGAGGACATTATGTCATATGAAGAGCAGCCTGACAAGGGTTTTGACTCTTGGGAAAAATACATGTTTTGTGGTATTTCTTTCTACTTTCCAACTCTGTTCACAAAAATGTGGACACTCTTTGAAGGAACCACTGTGCAACTGTGCAACCCTTTGAAGGAATCACCAATCTCCTCATTTTCTTTTTGAACTAGGCTCACACTTGTAGAAAGACTGTCTTCACTGCTTTTGCACTTTTGATGTCAGCTTCCCTGGCCTCATTCTCAGCCCAGTTCCTCATATGGTCCCCACGTCCTTATCAGTAGCAAGTTGTGTTTCAGACCTTTCCCACCACAATTCTCTTCCCCACATGCAATTCTGTCCTTTCTTTCATTATTATGAAGAATTTCCCTCAGTTCTTTGATCGTTTGGAAATCAATCTCATAAACTTCTCTGTGTTCTAGCCTTAACTCTCAGGGAAACCATGAGACTCATCTATTTTTTGTGTAAGGGCTAAAAGCTCCTTCTCAGGCACGGGAGAGAGAAGCAGCATGGCATCCAAAACTTTTGGGTATGGCTAAAGTACAATAATTGGTGGGTGGTGAGATATTACAATAAAGGGCCCCAATCAGGAAGGATCCAGTGGCCCATATGGGGAAGTTTGGATTTTAACCAGAGGGATCCAGTGACATCTTAAATAAGCAAATAACTTGACTGTATTTATATATCAGAAAGATCTGGTGAGATATAATGAAATAAAGGGGACTGAGGTTGGGGGCTGAGTATTGGTGATGTGAAATGTGAGGAAATTGATTAGAAGGATAATGAAGACTTGATGTTTGGACAGAGGAGTGTTATTAGATAAAAATGTTGGTAGGAGCCTTGAGAAATGAGTAGGCAAGGGTCAAAAACCCAACTCAAAAATTTTTTTCCATACAAATGTTTGGATTATTTGTTCTAGTTCTGTGAAAACTGCTCTTGGTATTTTGATAGGAATTACATTGGATCTGCAGATTGCTTTGGGTTGCCTGCCAGGGCCTTTGTACCTGGAGAATGTTCCAACAGATCCCTGCCCTTTGGGTACCTGCCCCCAAATCTGTATGAATCTCCTTCATGTATGACCCAGGTGCTTTTCAAACTGCTGCCTCTGCACCAGGACTGGGAGTGAAAGAGTTTTTGTGTTCCTTTTAAGGGTGAAGTCTGGGTTTCCTACAGACTTCTGGCTCTCCTGGACATAAACCCTGCTGGTTTTCAAAGTCAGACCATAGGGATCTCGTCTTCCCAGTGCAGGTCATCTGGACTGGGTAGGCCATGATGGGGTGTGCACCTCTTGTTCCTCAGGAGGACCTCCACAACTGTGATAACGCTCCTGCCTGTGGGTTGCCATGCCAGTACAATGAGCTGAGGCCAGAACTGCCTCTCTGCTGCTCTTATCCTTCTCAACTATACCCATCTCAGGCTATAAAGCATTAAGTATAGTATCTAAGATACCTTGGGGTACATGTATGCACAGAAATATGTATGGAAGGAGAATTATCGAAAATTTTTTTCTTTTTATGCTTAGTTGTAGAAGATCTTTTCTGCTAGGCTTCAGGTCATTCTCAGAGATAGTTGCTCTAATGTAGTTTTGGTAAGTCTGTGGAAGGTGGCGAACCCAGGATCTTCCCAATCCACCATCTTGTCCATTATTCACTTAACTTGGTTTAAGGACAGATGGATATGTGTTAAAGACTCCAACTGCTCTGGTACTGATCTATTTCACCTTGCTTTTACTTTACATATTTTGGTATTGCTATTCAACTTGCAGTATTTCAGGAGGTTTAGCTTTTGTCAAGTAGAACTGAAAGACAAATAGAAAAAAATAGTTTCTTGCTTTGTTGATCCTCATTACCAGTTCTGCATCCTAAAGATAATCCATGTTTAACTATTTCTTTTTTGTCAATTAATTTTTTTGTTGGAGTAGAGTTGATTTACAATGTTGTGTTAGTTTCTGCTGTGTAGCAAAGTGAGTCAGTTATACGTACACATATATCCACTTTTTTTAAGATTCTTTTCCCATATAGGTTATTATAGCGTATTGAATAGAGTTCCCTGTGCTATTCAGGAGGTTCTTATTAGTTACCTATTTTATATACAGTAGTGTGTATATGTCAATCCCAATCCCCCAATTTATCCCTGTCTCCCTTCCCCCTCTGGTAACCACAAGTTTATTTTCTACATCTGTGACTCAACTTCTGTTTTGTAAATAGGTTCATTTGTACCATTTCTTTAGATTTCACATATAAGCTATATCATGTCATATCTGTCTTTATCTGTCTACTTACTCAACTGTTTCTTTTTGTTTTGGTTTGTTTTTTATTTCTTAAACCAGTCTTCTTTCTAATTTGCAAGTGCCCTGAGCGCTCTCTCGCTCCAAATCTCTGGGTTTGTTGTCCCTCTGGCTGGAACCCTTTAACTCAGCTCTTCCCTTGACTGCTTCCTCATGATTTCAGTGTCAGGTCACTTCTTCAGAGACCACTTAATCTGAAACAAGCCCTGCCTTCCTACTTCCTTTTCTAGTTTTACCTTGGTTTGTTTTCCTTACAGAACACACCATGGTCTAAAGTCACCATGTTTATCTCCTTGTTTACTTGGCTAGTTGATATCTATCCCATTAACATGTAAGCTTCCAGAGAACTAGTACCTTGTCTCTTATAATATCCTGGACACTCAGACCTAGAAGAATAATAAGCATGTCATTGGTGAGCCATAAGTATCTGTTGAATGAATGCAGTGTTATCCAACACTTACCTCTCTGATATGCTGGAGCTGAATGATCATTTTCAGGTTCTGTGTTCTATCTTCAGGCATGTTCCTATGATTAGAATTTACACTGGCTGCTTCTGTTCCTTGGAATAACTTTTGCACTAGATATTCACAAGGCTCACCCCTTCACCTTTTCCAAGTATTTGCTTAAATAAAATCTTCTCCGTGAGATGTTACCTGAACACCTCTGTTTAAAAGTGCATGTCGTTTCCTACACCATCATTTCTGATTCATCCTATTACATTTGCCTTTCCCTCAGAGCATGCATAATCTTCAAACAACTTAAGACAGCGTCCTTATTTATTATCAATATATTGTACTGTATGTACTGTATGTCTTCTGTTTGTCCTTCCCAATCCACTCTTCACCCTAAACCTCTCTGCTCTATACCCTAAAGGCCAATTTGCATAGATCTGAGCTCTTGGCAAGATCATCATACCTGGCCAAGTGCCTTGACCCAGGTTCACTTCTCCTGTATGGTGACCCTCTCCTGATTCCATGTTTCTGTAATGGCTCCCTTCCTTAATCATAGATCTATTGCTTATTATCTGTTTTTCTGCTCTATCATGGAAGCTCCATGAGGGCAAGCATTCTGTTGTTCATTGATGGGTCTCTTGTATCCAGAGCAGTGCTTAATACATAATAAATGTTCAATATTTGCTGAACGTTTAATGACCACTGACTCTGGGCTCAGAAAAATATTTAGGCCACTTACATTATTCCTCATCTCCCCTTTATCCTATCCCCCACATTTTGACAATTATAGTGTTATTTTTATTACCCTCCTGATTGCCTTTGTAACTTTAAATAATATGCTTAAAGCTTTATTTCTTGTTCTATAAAATTTAAATAGAATCATTTGATTTCCTACTGTCTAAAATGAGAGGATTAGAGCTACTGTCATACTCTGCACCTCTTCTCCCATCTGTTTCACCTTTTTATTTTATAATATTAAGTTCAATATGTTTTGGTGGATTTTCTTTTTTTAAAAAATATTTATTTATTTATTTGGTTGCATCAGGTCTTAGTTGCAGGAGGTGGGCTCCTTAGTTGCATCTCACCAGCTCCTTAGTTGTGGCATGCAAACTCTCAGTTGCAGCATGTATGTGAGATATAGTTTCCTGACCAGGGATTGAACCCAGGCCCCCTGCATTGGGAGTGTGAAGTCTTACCCACTGTGCCACCAGGGAAGTCCCTTGGTGGATTTTCTTGACCCTATTTGCAATTTTTATATTGAATTTTCTATTTTAGGTGCAATATTTTAAATTTCAAAGAGCCTTTTCTTATATGTTTTCTTATATGTTTCATAGTTACCTTTTCTTAAAAAATAATTTAAAAACTATACTTCTCTAGCAATATCAATAATAAAACTCCCTTTATTATTACAAAAGTCAATTAGTAAACTTTACTACCTCCAATTTTATTTTCTTTTGTCAGAAAAATTTGGAAATTTTTGTGAGTTTATTACTATTATTTAAAAAATACTTTTAAAAACTGTTTAATCCAAGGTTAAGACTAAATATTTTCTTCAAATAGTATTTTTAATATGCACAGTAAAACATTTATATGAGATTTTTGGATTTAATTCTACATTTTACTATTTTGAATGCTAGCCCTTATAACAGTATATATTTTCTGGGTTTTAGTTATTTATGTTGACTTTTTCCTATTACTTTGAGACTAGTTCTTTTTTTCCCCAGAAAAATAATATATAGAGTTTATTTTCTGCATACTTGCATATATGAGTGGCTTTCTGTTGCTTTCACATGTAAATGAAAAGGTGGCTGGCTTTAGAATTCTTGGTCACGGTATGTTTCACTCAATTTTAAAGACCTTAGTACTTGGTTCTTTGGCAATTAGAGTTGCTATAGAGAATTGGGAGTCCAGCTCTCTATTTTTTTCTTTGTAGCTGCCTAGATGCTTGCATCATTATTTCTTTAAGCTTGAAGTTAAAAAAAAATCACTGGCATAAATCTAAACATTGGTTTCTTTCATGAACATTCTTTTTTAATGATCTGTCCTACAAATTTGCAGGTGTACGTATAGGTATAGGAAAATATTTCTTTTATGCTATTGATTATTGCTTTTATAATATTGATCCTGATCTCATTGAAACACTGACTATACATATTTTAAATTATAAGCTATTCTTCATAATCTAATTTCTTCATTCTGATTGCTTTCATAACTTACATTTTTCTTTTCATTTTAGGAGAATTTCTCAAGTTTGTAAGTGTTTTAATCCATTTGGACTGCTATAAAAAATACCATAAACTGGGTGACTTATAAACAACAGAAATTTATTTCTTATAAGGGCACTAAACTCAGTCATGAGGGCACTGCTCTGCCCTCATAACCTAATCACCTCTCAAAGGCCCCATCTCCTCATACCATCATCTTAGGGGTTGGGATCTCAACACATGAATTTTGGGGGACACAAACATTCAGATCATAGCAGTAAGCTTGTAATCTGCTACAGAACATAGATTCTGTCCTTTATTGCTACTAATGCCATCTTAAATCTTATCATAGTTTCCCTATGTTCTTTCCTTACAATGACTTCTCAATTTTCATTTGTCTCTTAGTTTTTCACATCATCTTTCACCTTTTGCTTTATGTTTGGTTATTCTTCACTTTCACTGAGATTATAAAACAGATGTTTACTAGAGTAAATAATTTTTAAAAATATGTCCTTTCTCTGCCTTGTGTGCTGTGTGTATCTTTCTCTTTTATGCTGCCCCATTTATTTTTCAGACTTTATTGTTATTTCTTGTTTATTCAGCTTTCAACAAGAAAAAGTCTACTGTCTTGTGATATTTGTTCTAGCATAGTGACTTCTCTTTGGGTTCCAGAACTAATCTAATAGAAACTGTTACTCCTATGCCAAAAAGCTGTGACTCATTTTCTGTAAAGTGTGGGTTTTATGGAAGGACCTGGGCTCTGGGAAGTCCTAGCAGGGACCTCCATCTTTGCACATATTCTTCTCCTCCAGGGTGTTGAAAGTGCTCTACTAGTGCCTCCGTTAATCTTGGAGACAGTTGATTCTGCAAGTTTGTGGGAAAAATTATGAAGCCTCATCCCCATCTTCTTCAGTGCAGGAGCTGTAGAAGGGAGTCTTATTTTTTCCCGTCTGACTGCCCTTTGGATACAGCAAATATTTCTCAGGAAGAGGAATTGGGACTTACTCTTGGCAACGTCTGTAAGGTTTGTTTCAAGTAGATGAGAGCTCCCCCTATACTCTCCATCTCTTGTTTCTGGGACTGATGCTTATTCTCTTTACTGCTATGTTTCTTACATATATGACTATGGAGAAGTTTCCAAACTCCTAGCAGTCTCACTGTAAGTCAATCAATAAAACATCACCCTCTTAAAAGTGTGACTGGTTTCAGGGATAGACTATAACCCAGGAGAAATGTACAATTTATTTATAAATTGGGAAAGTATCAGTATGTGCCTCAAAGATTTTTGTGAGAATCAAATGAGATTAGTCCAGGGCTGCACTTAGTAAATTCCTAGGAAAGTCTAGCTCTTGTTATCCATATTGAGTATTGTTAATGTTTATGCTTATGTGATTTTAGTCAGCTTTTGTTTGTTTCCATCACCAATGTGCCTGGAAAGCTGTATTTAAGATGCTTATTTGATACGCTGTGGTGTTGCTTGCATTGTTGATGGACCACCTCTAAATTTACATGTCCTCTAAATAAGGCTTCAAAAAGTTTGAGAGGTTATTTTGGACAGCACAGCTTCCATGAAGGAAGCCAGTATATTCTTTTATCCACAACTGTCCTGTCCTACCTATATCACATCAATAACAAATCATTTAAGATGGCTGATGACTACAGATTTATTAAATTATATGCAGTCACCCTCAAGGGCAACATAAGAGATTTGGAATCTAAAATAAGTCAGCTCTCATGCAAAATAGTGATGTTCTACTTCAATCTTTTTTTTTTCTTTCATTTATGAGCTTAAAATATTCTTTTTTTTTTTTTTTTTTTTTTTATAAATTTATTTATTTATTTATTTTTGGCTGTGTTGGGTCTTTGTTGCTGCACGCGGGCTTTCTCTAGTTGAGGCGAGCGGGGGCTACTCTTCATTGTGGTGCACAGGCTTCTCATTGCAGTGGCTTCTCTTGTTGCGGAGCACGGGCTCTAGGCGCACGGGCTTCAGTAGTTGTGGCACAAGGGCTCAGTAGTTGTGGCTCGTGGGCTCTAGAGCGCAGGCTCAGTAGTTGTGGCACACGGGCTTAGTTGCTCCGCGGCATGTGGGATCTTCCCGGACCAAGGCTCGAACCCATGTCTCCTGCATTGGCAGGCGGATTCTCAACCGCTGTGCCACCAGGGAAGCACCCGAGCTTAAAATATTCTTATGAATAGATCTTTCTTTTATCTACTGTTTGGTTACCCAGTGTGCAGAAAAGACAGAATCAATGCTTGATATTTTCCCTCTATCAGTTTTTAAGTTGGTTCCCTGTCTTCCTTCAAGGTGACTAATTGATTATTTTTTTCCAGTTGGGTTTTTTTTTTTTTAAGTATTTGTTTATTTATTTATTTATGGCTGTGTTGGGTCTTCGTTTCTGTGCGAGGGCTTTCTCTAGTTGCGGCAAGCGGGGGCCACTCTTCATCGCGGTGCGCGGGCCTCTCACCGTCACGGCCTCTCTTGTTGCGGAGCACAGGCTCCAGACGCGCAGGCTCAGCAATTGTGGCTCACGGGCCCAGTCGCTCCGCGGCATGTGGGATCCTCCCAGACCAGGGCTCGAACCCGTGTCCCCTGCATTGGCAGGCAGATTCTCAACCACTGCACCACCAGGGAAGCCCTCAGTTGGTTTTTTATATCATTATAAACTCCTAGTTTTAAATATAATTTTATGGGCTTCAGTCTCTTGTATTTCTTATTCTTATTGATGCTCAAATGGAAAGAACACACCATGTACCTGAAAATATAAATCTAGAATGACCAACACCAACACTTATTCTAGTAAAGCTACTGGACTTTAAAGAGAAACAAACAAACAAAAATCCTTTGAACATCTAAATAGAAGAGATGTTTAAGGAGGAAAGTTAGATTATAATCAAACTTTTCAACAGTAATCTTTTATGCCTAAAGAAAATGGAGTAATTAAGATATTCAAGGAAAGAAAATGTGAGCTAAGGATTTTAATGGAAACCGACTTTCATTTATAAAGGCCACAAACTGTAATTAACATGCAAGAACTAAAGAAATATTGTTTCCATGAGCTTTTCTTGAGGAATCTACTAGAGAATGTCCTAGATGAAAATGAGTAGAAAGATATCAATGAGCATAAAACATAAAGTTATCCACAGAAATAAGACTAAATGAGGATTAAAAGAGAGCACAGTATGTAACAGCTTATATGCTCTGATAATGTTAATACATTACTTTAAAAAAGGGGGGGAGAATGGGGCAAGTATATGCAAAAAATTTTAATTGGTTTAAATGATCAGAATAGTTATATTAGTATCACCTTTCAGAGATTGTTGTCTGTATAATGTGGAATAGAGCAAAGAGGCATTGTGGGATATTCTATTTCTGTTATATTCTGCGCCTTGAGGATCAAGATTCTCAGTGTGGGAAAATATACAGAAGTAATATAGGACAGGGTAAGGGAAATCCCTGTAGTATTAACTTGAAAAGGAAATATCAGTATGCACTATGGGGCATCTTATTTTTTTTAAAAAAATCTCTCTTTCTCTTTCCTCTTATCTCTATCCTAGCTCTTGTTACTGAACTCAGGTCCTGCTGTTCACCCTCAAAAATTAATGCCCGAGAGGCAATTGTTGGTAGAACAACTTTTAATCAGAATGGCAGCAATCTGGACAGATGGTGGACTCGGTGTCCATCCAAAACCATCTCCGAAGATTCTGCTCAGCTGTGAAAAATTTTAAAGGAAAAAAGGAAGTAATCTCAGTTAATCTTTGAGATAGGGGGTCAAAATTGCCACCATCCCCCATGGCGTGCAGGTTTGTTGACTTATTGTGATCTTTCCTTAGATGCTATCTTATTCACAGTTTGTTCAAGAGATTACTGAAGGGGAAGCTAGGGAAGAGATCTGGACATCTGTTAACTACTTATTCATCATTTCTACTTATTTGATCCATGGAAGGAACCAACAGGTTAGGCAAGGTATTGTATGATCAAAAGATACAAAAGTGTGCTAGGGCCAGAAATGAGTAGAGCAAGGGGGGTGCCCGGTTAAGTTAGTGACAAGACAAAAGGGGCCTCCTGCAGAGAGCTCTTTCCTGCCAAAAGCTGCTTACAAATCCCCACTTCTCAGAATACCATTCCATTTCTATGGGATTATGGGCAAAGGTCTGTCTTCTGTACCTTCTTCATGATGACATAGGGTGCCTTATTCTTAGAGTGGAAGACTCGACATGGGTCTGTAGCATCTCCTTGCTGACAGTTATAGTTGCCCGTTTACATATACAGGCAGAACAGCTACAATTATTTTGATGCCCGCAAAAATATAGATTATTACGAGCAATAGTGTTAATCCTATTCTCTTAAGGTCAGTTCTTGGAATTGTGCTAGTCACAGATTCAGTACTGCTCAAGATGGAGCAGCTAACGTCATGGCTGCAGTCTGGTCATCAAGCAGTTAGCTTTTTCTCTCCGGTGGCAGTTACAGTATCTGTAAAACAACTCAAGAACGTGCATCAGACATGGAGTATGTGACTCTCTTGTCCTAATCGTTAACTGCTTAAGTGCTTTAGTTTGCTCTTTTGTGACTCAGGGAGGCCTGGGAGACTTTAGCGTTTCTATAAAAAAGAGGCAGGGGATATGGAGGGGGCTTTGTACTTGGGGGGGGAGGTGCCCCACAAGGAACATTTGCTTGGTTCCACTCTGTACTCTGAAAAGGCCCATAAAACAATGTCCAGCCCAGTCTCAATGAATATCCCTAACACTAAGATTGTTGTCTTGAAACACTGTTTTCCACTGCATTGTCTGTTTCTAGGTGGGAACAGGAAATAAACAAGATGAGTCGGGAACATCTTGTCATAACAAATAGCAAACAAGCTATTGAAGACACTAGATTCATGTTAACAGGACTCGAGCAAAATTGTGCAGGCTCCTGCTGGCTGAATTTGGGCCATTATGCCCACAGTTTCTTCAGCATTTTATTAGGAAAGTTTTCATACATATAGCAAAGTATATACACACTGCCTCCCACTCCTAGAGTCTACTGTTAACATTTTACTATACTGGCTTTATCACATATCTATCCAGCTACCCAGCCCCCTTTCCACTTTCATCTATCTTATTTTTTTAGATGCATTTTTAAAGTAAAGTGCAGCTATTAGTACCTCTCGTACTAAATACATCAGCGTGAAAATATTCACTTTTAAAATGTAAAACTGGAAATGAAACATGAAGATGATCCTGGTGACAGTCTGTGAGCACTGAGATAAAGCTAGAAAGCAAAGAGAAAGGAAATCTAACAAAGACAGAGATTAAGGGCAGCCAGAAAGAAGTTCTGTACTTTGATGGTTTTGCCTGGGGCCATTCATGGGTGGATGGGTTTTTTTCCTCCAACAATCTAAGCCATTCATCTTCATATATACATGTTTTTCCTTGTTATCTGTGACTTTATTGCTATCGTATCTTTTGCACAATTGAGTAGGAAATTCTCCACATTGCATTTTTGCCTAGGATAAAGTAACTGCTTTTAGGTGAGGTTTTTTTTTTTTTTTTTTTTTTTAAACATCTTTATTGGAGTATAATTGCTTTACAATGGTGTGTTAGTTTCTGCTTTATAACAAAGTGAATCAGTTACACATATACATATGTTCCCATATCTCTTCCCTCGTGCATCTCCCTCCCTCCCACCCTCCCTATCCCACCCCTCTAGGTGGTCACAAAGCACCAAGCTGATCTCCCTGTGCTATGCGGCTGCTTCCCACTAGCTATCTATTTTACATTTAGTAGTGTATATATGTCCATGACACTCTCTCACCCTGTCACATCTCACCCCTCCCCCTCCCCATATCCTCAAGTCCATTCTCTACTAGGTCTGTGTCTTTATTCCCGTCTTGCCACTAGGTTCTTCATGACCATTTTTTTTTTCCTTAGATTCCATATATATGTGTTAGCATACTGTATTTGTTTTTCTCTTTCTGACTTACTTCACTCTGTATGACAGACTCTAACTCCATCCACGTCATTACAAATATTAGGTGAGGTTTTGAGCTTATAACAATGGAAGGAAAAATAATTAGCAAGTTATTCATTGAGACCTGTTATGTTCACTTAGGGCTGTACAAGTCACCAGCTTTGTCTTCCACAGTCCAGACACTCATACCACTTGGAGCCTCCTCCACTGATTATGTTTATTGCCTTTTCAACTAAGAAACTTGAAACATGCTGCTACCCCTGCCTGGTACTGAGGAAAAAATTCATCAGTCGATCTAAGAAAGAAATGGAAAATTTTTGTCAAGCCAAATTGAGGATTATAACCCGGGAACAGCCTCTCAGAAAGCTCCGAGAACTGTTCTCCCTGTTAAAGGTCAAAGCACCGTTATGTAGATTTTTAGACAGAGGGCTGTACATTAAATGACATAGATAGTTTGCACAATCCAGATCTGTAGGAACAGACTGGTGGCTTCTCATGACCCCCTCAAGAAGGAATGTTATCTTTTAAGGAGTTGTCTTGTTGGTGCTAGGAGAATGTTACTCTTTATGGTTGAGCAGGTATTTCTGCTGATGGGGGAGGTTGGTCGGTTCATAATACAGATATACAATGCACAGGAGAGGGGAGAGAGGAGGCTGAAGGGCAGAGACAATTTTTTATGTTTAAATTTTTCCTTGTCTTGCCATAAAATATGAATTTTATTCACAGTGGAAAGCCCCCTCTCCCACTGCAAAGTGTGTACATTGATACAGAGCCATGTGTATCTCAGTTATATATTCACTACACTATGCACTATATACATATATATAAAATATTCTCTCTATATGTTCTTCTATATTTAAATATAATACACATACACATACATATATTTACACACATGCACACATTCACCATATGAATCAAATGTCAGTCTACTTAAGCCATTTTCCACAACAACTACAGCTCAGGAGAGATAGCAATCAATTCATCGCTGTATATCTCCTTTATAGATGTAGGTTCTTCCATTTTTGTTATTGCTTTGATCAAGGATTTGGGAAAATGCCTTCTTAATATAACTCAGTGGAAAACCAAAGAGAATGTTGAGACACTAGCCTACTTACTTTACAAATTAACCACAATATAGGGGAATAATTGTAAGTTTCAATTTATAAGGGACATATAAGATTCATAAGGCTAAATTCTGTACTACAATCTATGGACCTGCCTGTGTGTATCAACCATGATTGAAATCTTTCATTTAGAGCTGGGCACCAGCTTCTGGAGAACAGCATGCTTCTGGCACTTTAAAAAGTTTGAATATCCTTATTATTGAAGATAATGATACTATCTACCCTGTAATGGAAGCTGTGGAGTTACTCTTAGACAAGTCTTAAACTTTTTATCATTGCTGACATTCACTCATAGGGTACACAATATTTTGACTTAGCCATTTTAATGCAAACATTTTAGTCATATTTGGCCACAGATAAATTTTTAAGACAGTAGTAAATTGTATTAAATCAATTTAATTTTGTGGCTGCGTTTTTTAAAAAAAAAAAGAGCCACTAAACCATTTCCAATTTTCCCATTTTCATTTTTATTTCATGAAATTAATATTATCACAATAAATTCTATTCAATTTAAATTTTAAGACTAATATTTAGTTCATCAATCACATATTAGTTATCTTGGCTTTTTGTTACTGGGGGATTTCTTTGGTGGCAATAATTTCCTCTAAGTCCAATACTCTTTGGTGAATTTTTGTGGCTATAAATGCATCAAAAATATATGATTCTTTGATCAATTTTACTCAGTTTTCATAATTTGAGTTTTAACAGCAAATACATTTATTTTGTGTTTATTTCTCTTGTAATGCTCACCATGAATTAGTTATGAGATTGACTTATAGGTAGGTTATATTAGCCATCTAAGACAAATTTGGAGCAGTTTTGTGATGGAGAGGGAGAGAATCACACACAAAGAGGTATGGGGGAGACTAGGAAAGGGAGTGTTGTGAGAAGAAGAGAAGGTGGAAGTAGGAGCAGAGGAGGAGAAAAAGAGAGGTATGAGAGAATTTATTTTGGTGTATTGAGTGTTACGCAATGGATATGAATGTGGTACATACGCAAAGTAAACTATTCAAAATATCCTTGGGGTATTTTACATGTTTTACCTGTCAATGCAAACCATTTTTGTAAAGATCACCTTTGGACAAAACTCCTTTATTCACAGAAGCTTGGAATCAGGGTGGGTACTGGGCTTGCCCTTCTTGGTTTTAGGAGCAAATGTATTTCCCTAGTATGGAATCCTTTTCTGTTCTTGAGAGACATGGGAAAAAACAACACTGCACAATTCATTATAAGTAATTCAGGAAAAAAAGTAAACGTATTAATCACTTGAAAACCACTGCAATTAAAACTTAATTTGAAGTTGCTTATAATTCTCCTTGCTTTTGTGGGGGAAGGATAGAACAAACATATCTTTAAGCTCCATATCATATTTTATAGGTGGGGCACTTTCAAATGACGCCCCATACTGGGCCCACATACATTTTTGCTAGAAAGTCATCTGAAATGGCATGATGTGTTGAAAGAGTCATGCCACAGTCAGGACCTAAGGTAAGTGGTTTCTCCCTTCCAGGCTCTAACTTCCTCATGTGTGCAAAAGAGAGCTGAACTGTGGGGTTTTCTAGCGTTGGTATCACAATTCGCTGTCTTTGAGATGCTTATATACGTCCCTTCGGACGAATGATGAGAGAGCAGTGCCAACACAGCTTTGTCTTTCTATGTGCAATCTGATGACTGGGATGCTTTCCTTATTCAGCAGATGCCATCCCTTCTTCCATTATCGACCTCAGCTTGTGTTAGGTCAGGGGCAGGCGCTTGGCTCAGGTTGACCCCTGGTTAATTGGAACTGAGTGTAATCACATTAGCTCAGTCGGGAGTTTTGAAAATCACGTTAGCTCATCCAACAAAAGTGAATCTGCCAATAATTTATGTGATGGATTTGCAATTAGAATATAGAGGTCTTTCTTCTTCTTCTTTGTGTCTTTATGATAAAAAAACAAAAAGAAAAACCACCCCAAAGAAATTAAAATTTCAAACATCTTATAGGTTATGTTTTAATAAAATTTCATTCTTTAGCTATAAGTTTGGGCCCCTAAATGAAGGATATTTTAGGGAATGATTTTTTTTTTTAAGTATACTTTTTTTTAAAATATTTTTTTTTGATGTGGACCATTTTTAAAGTCTTTATTGGATTTGTTAAAATATTGCTTCTGTTTTATATTTTGGTTTCTTGGCCACGAGGCATGTGGGATTTTAGCTCCCCAACCAGGGATCAAACCCACACTCCCTGCATTGGAAGGCGTAGTCTTAACCACTGGACCCCCAGGGAAGTCCCAGGGAATGATTTTTTATTGGTCGTTTTATATAATCTACTAAGGGTTCTTGGTAAAGATCATAGATAAATAAGTTTGAATAGTTATCTTTGTCAGAGCTAAAGATTTCAGGAATATTGGTTTGACAATATTCTCAGAGGAATATTTCATTGCTAGGTCTTTATAATCCAGTTATATGAAAAGTACAATAATAGTGTACCCAGATTTGGGGACTTTAACTCTGTCTTTGGTGGAGCAAATGGTTAAGGTAGACCAAAAAAGGTGAGAAGGCATTTATTTGCATAGTAGGATTTGCTGAGAGGTAGCTACCATGAATTAAATATAAATTTTATGTCAAATATGGTGCTAAATGTTTTCAAAACATATTAAGAACCTATATAATAGGCATTATTTATATTTCATTTCATAGGTGAGAAACTGAAGCTCACATTCCTTAAGCAACTTGCCCGTATCTCATAACTAGTAGATGAGTGAGCAAAACTTCAGAGTCTTGAGCTTTGGTCTCAATAGAAGCTTTAGATAAAAAATCACCTGTGAACTCAAAAATAACATCTACATCAACAACAGCAGTAACAATAAAAATATATTGAATCAGAATTCTTGGGAGAGGGGCCATTTTTTAAAAGAAATTTAAGGAATTCTGCAGGTAATTCTGATGTACAGCCAGGACTGACAGGTGTGGAGGAGGGTCAGTATGTGGGCACAGCAGGCAGGCTCTAGTTTTGAAAAAACCCTAGTGCATTGCTAGTAACCATAAAAGAATGGAGCTTTCAGTGACCTTTAGGAGATATGACATACTTGTCTTGTGGTAGACAATTATCTGCTGTATATGTGTAAACTGAAAGTTAGTCACTGTACTCAGAAGGCTTGGGAAATACATCTCAACTTAGGTTTCCTGGACGAATTGGAATTACCTTCTTCCTTCCACCAAGAAGAAAGATAAGGGACAGAAACTGGAACACTGGAGTTCCATGAAAGGAAAGGGAAGCTCTTCCCAAGTAGGGTGAGTTGCAACCACCTAAGGAAGAGAAAGCATCACAGGCTCTGGAAAAGGATGAAGATGTAAATGGAGCAAGATGCTGGAGGTAGTGGGATGCAGATGGAGAATGGAGAAATGGGACTGAGATGCTGTATCTGAATCACAGGGAATCTTACTCCTGTTCCTCTCAGGAGGGGTAGACAATACCTGGGGTGGGAATTGTATCTGGCTCTGCACATCACACTTAAAGAGGGACATGAAAGAACTGGATGATGTTTTGGAAGAGTGACAGGGACATTAAGGAATTCAACTCATTTGATAAATTTCTGAAGGAATTTCGATTGCTCCTTATCTCAGAATGGGGAATAGCAAATTTAGAGGGGGACTTGTAAAATCTTTAAAAATATGTGACGGTGTCATGTGGAAGACAGAGCAGGTAAATTCTGTTTTACTCCAAGGCCTACAACTGAAATCAGTGAGGTAGAAGTCAGAAGGAGACATAGTTTGTTTAAAGATAAGAAAACATTCTCTAACAGCCAGAAATAGCCAGTTTAGTTATGAGATGCAAGTGGGCAGGCAGAAGCTATTGAGTACATTTGAACATTGGTTGTATTGTTAAATCAGGTGGCCTTTAATGTCTCCTTTAACATGTTCAGCAACCTCTGACAAGCCCTGGAGGAGGGATGATCAGTCCCAGGTAGTCCAAGCATGTATTCCTCTTATCCGTGTAGCTCATAGATATATAGAGCAAACAACAAAATTATTATGGGAGACATGGGTGGGCAGGGAATGCTATGCTGCAGGGAAAGCCAATATTTGGTTGCTAATCACAGAGGCTAGATAAGCAGTCCATAGAACCAAAATGGGGAGAGGATTGATTAATCAGGAAAGCCAGGATCAAGAAGCAACAAGAGTCAGAGATAACTGGAAAATGGTCAGATGAATTCCTGAAATAGAGTACTTATAACTATGACAGCCTTTCCTCTGGCCCCAATTACTTTCATGGATGAGCTGGGCTCTTTGAAATCCAGTGGAGTTTTATTTTCATTAATTTTAAGTGTCATTCAGCATTTTCAAGTTACGTGTTTTATGTTGCCAAATAAACATACAGTGCTTAACTCTCAAAACCATTGTAATTATTGTGTCTGGATAAATAAAAATTACATCAGTGTGGCAAAGTAGAGGAGCCTCTGAATTAGAAGTCTGGAAACATAACTCTGATAGAAATAACTCTTTGACCTTAAACAAATAATGAAAATTTGTTTGTGCCTCAGTTTTACCACTGGCAAAATGTCCAGCCTAAATATGACTGCCACAGCCAGTTCAAGTTTAAAATTACATAGTTATATTATATATTATCCTTTAAATTTTATTACTGTGGTCACTACTCTTGTTATTGTCCTTGGGGTTATCTCTCAAATAGCTTAGTCTTTGCTCATGAAACTGCCTTGGACCAGGATTATAAATACTGCGTAGAGAAAAATTGTCTGAACCCATTATGTTACTAACAGTCTGGAAAATAGAGCTATATAACCCAAATGACCCCAGAATTTCTTTGAAGTCCTGCCTTAAGATACTTTGCCATTATGTTTTAAGAACATGGTGTCTAGAAGAATTTATCATCCTTTTCAACAAGCTGCATGTATTATCATCGCCCTACTCTGTGTCTTTCTTTCTAATCAATTTTATTATTATGGTAAAATATACCTAATGTAATATGTAACATTTCAATCATTCATAGATGTACAATTCAATACATTCACAATGTCGTGTAGCTCTCAACACTATCTATACCTATACTCGTTATTAATATTAATATTTTTGATTATAGACATCCTAATGGCTGTGAAGTGGTATCTCACTGTAGTTTTGATTTGGATTTCCCTAATAACTAATGATGTGGAACATCTTTTCATGTGCTTATTGACCTTTTGTGTATCTTCCTTGAAAAAATGTCTTTTTTGCCTAGTTTTGAATTTAGTGTTTATTTTGTTCGTTTTGTTGAGTTTTCGGAGTTTTTTATCCTGGATACTAATCCCTTATGAGATATATAATGTGCAATTATTTTCACGTTTTGAGTAGGTTGTCTTTTCGCTTTCTTAATAGTGTCTTTTGATGAACAAAAGTTCTTAATTTTGATAAAGTGAATTTATTTTTGTCTCTTGTTGCCTATGCTTTTGGTGTCATGTCTATGAAACTATTGCCAAATCCAAAGTCATGAAGATTTTCCTCAATGTTTTCTTCTAAGTGTTCTGTAGATTTTGCCCTTACATTTACGTTTTTGATCCATTTTGAGTAAATTTTTGTGTATGGTGTAAGGTAAGAGTCCAGCTTCATTTTTTTGCATATGGATAACCAGTTGTTCCAGAACTATTTGTTGAAAAGACTGTTCTTTCTCCACTGAATGGCATTGGCATACTTGTTGAAAGTCAATTGATCATGTATGTGTGGGTTTATTTCTGGATTCTCTATTCTATTCCTTTGATCTATATGTCTGCCCTTATGCCTGTACCATACTGTCTTAATTACTGTATCTTTGTAGATAGTTTTAAACTCAGGAGGTGTGAGTATACCAACTTTATTCTTCTTTTTCAAGATTGTTTTGGTGATTCATGAACCCTTGCAATTCCATATGATTTTAAGGATTGACTACAAAGGCTGTTAAAATTTTCATAAGAACTGCATTGAATCTGTAGATCACTTTGGTTAACATTGATATCTTAACAATATTGTCTTCTTATCCATGAGCACAGAATGTCTTTCCATTTGCTTAATTTTGTCTTTAATTTCTTTCAGCAATGCTTTCCAGTTTTCAGTGTACAAGTCTTTTACCTCCTTTGTTAGATTTATTCCTATTTATTTATTTATTTTTAACATCTTTATTGGAGTATAATTGCTTTATAATGGTGTGTTAGTTTCTGCTTTATAACAAAGTGAATCATCTATACATATACATATATCCCTATATCTCCTCCCTCTTGTGTCTCCCTCCCATCCTCCCTATCCCACCCCTCTAGGTGGTCACAAAGTACCAAGCTGATCTCCCTGTGCTATGCAGCTGCTTCCCACTAGCTATCTATTTTACATTTGTAGTGTATATATGTCCATGCCACTCTCTCACTTCGTCCCAGCTTACCCTTCCCCCTCCTCGTGTCCTCAAGTCCATTCTCTACGTCTGCATCTTTATTCCTGTCTTGCTCCTAGGTTCTGCAGAACGATTTTTTTTTTTTTAAGATTCCATATATATGTGTTAGCATACGGTATTTGTTTTTCTCTTTCTGACTTACTTCACTCTTTATGACAGACTCTAGGTCCAACCACCTCACTACAAATAACTCAGTTTCGTGTCTTTTTATGGCTGAGTAATATTCCATTTTATATATGTGCCACATCTTCTTTATCTATTCATCTGTCAGTGGACACTTAGGTTGCTTCCATGTCCTGGCTATTGTAAATAGAGCTGCAATGAACATTGTGGTCCATGACTATTTTTGAAGTATGGTTTTCTCAGGGTATATGCCCAGTAGTGGGATTGCTGGGTCGTATGGTAGTTCTATTTTTAGTTTTTTAAAGAACCTCCATACTGTTCTCCATAGTGGCTGTGTCGGTTTACATTCCCACCAACAGTGCAAGAGGGTTCCCTTTTCTCCACACCCTCTTCAGCATTTATTGTTTGTAAATTATTCCTATTTCTTTTTGATGTTATTTTAAATGGAACTGCTTTCTTAATTTCCTTTTCAGATTGTTCATCACTGATAAATAGAAACACAACTAACTTTTATCAGTGAAATATTATGAAATATTATGCCATATTTACAGCATGTTTCCTCTATTTGGTATGTTTTCTTTGCTTTTTTTTTTGTATTTCTTTCTGAATGTTTGAAGGCTTTGTTTTTGTTCTAGTCATTACTTTTCCTTATGATAACATCAATCACTTTTTCCTTATTTAGGTTTCTATTATTCGGGTTTCAGTTTTAAATAATATATGCTAATTCTCACTGATATCTAGGGATAATAAATGAGATGACTGTACTCTTCACTTTCTTCTCCTATTATTTTAGTGCATTATTTATACTGTTTTACAATATACAAGAGTTAAATGTTATTCTTTCACTTGTCCTTACCTTTGTTTTAATCTTAGATCTCCAGTTAAATATATTAAAACTTTGTTATTAGTTTTTTTGCTAAATATCCTCAAACTCTTCGTTTAATAAAACTTGTCATCTAGAAAATTCCTTGGGAAAGTTTTTTAAACAAAATCTTCTCTGAGTTTTTAAACCTGTCAACTGTGGGTTTTTTTCTTTTAACTTTGATATTTAAAGGAATATTTAACTATATCTAAAACTGTCTCACATTTTTCTCCTTGACATTTAAAAATACTTTTTTACTTTAGTCTTGATTTGTATGGGGTTATCAAGTTGCGTGATAACAAGCTAATTTTTTTTCTTTTGTAAGTAACTGGGTCTTTTACCTGAAAGCTCAGACTATATTTTAATTTAAAGTCTAATAGTTTCTAATACATACTTTGCTGTCAAGCATATCAGATCCATTTTTCCAGTTACAACCTTCAGTACCTTGTACTTTCATTTTATTTTCCATGATGATTTTCTTCATTCCATTATTTGCATGATCATTTCTGTTAATCATTTCAATTCTGATATTTTGAATATTTGACTCAGGAATTTTTTTTTTTCAAATGTTTCTTAAAAGGCATATAGTTTATGTTGGAGAGTTTTTTAAAATAGTTTTCCTCTGCTTTATGTTTGAATGGTTGATTTTTAAGGGAAGACTTTACATTAGCTGCAATATTTTTATTCTCATTTTTTTTTTAATGTATTTATTTTATTTTTGGCTGTGTTGGGTCTTCGTTGCTGCGAGCAGGCTTTCTCTAGTTGCGGTGCACGGGCTTCTCATTGTGGTGGCTTCTCGTGTTGCGGAGAATGGGCTCTAGGCACGTGGGCTTCAGTAGTTGTGGCTCACAGGCTCTAGAGTGCAGGCTCAGCAGTTGTAGCACACCGGCTCAGTTGCTCTGCAGCATGTGGGATCTTCCCGGACCAGGGCTCGAACCCATGTCCCCTGCATTGGCAGGCGGATTCTTAACCACTGCAGCACCAGGGAAGCCCAGTATTTTTATTCTCATTTAAAGTTTTCTTCATAAAGTGGCTTTGTAAGTATGAAATTTTACATCATTTTTCTCTTCATCTTTAAGTGTTGTATTTTTTTCTGAATCAGTATTAATAGGTGTATGTAAGCAGGAGTTAGGGGTTTCATTGTGTTCTTGGTTTCTTATATCAAAGGTACCTATACCTTGTTCTGTTAGTAAAGTGCAGTTTCTTTAATCAGTGATTATTCTTATGAACTGGTATGTTTTCTCATTTTGTGATTCTGATAATTGTCAATAATTTAAACTATTATTCTCCTTCTTTTCTTCATCTTTAAGCTTCCAAGGGATGCTTCTCCAGCCCACGTCACTCTTCCCTTCCACAGAAATAATTTCTTCCCAAGCCTGCCACTATTCCAATGCACTTCAAGCCCCTTCTTCCAAAGGTAATTAAAGAGACATGGCAGTTAAATGCAATATGTAATCTTAAAACAGCTAGACATTGTCATTGGGCAATTGGCAATAATTGATGATGGACTGTGTACTATAGAATAATATTGTATAGCGTATCAATGTTAAATCTCCGAGTTTGAAAACTGTAATGTGGTCATGTAGGATACTTTTTTTCTTAAGCGATACACACGGAAGTATCAGGTAAAGGGGCAAGATGTCTCCAACTTCCTCTCAAATAATTCAGAAAAAAATGATATTCATATATATTATATTCATATAAAAATATTCATATATGAATTGAATCAACCTAAAGGTAAACAATTAATTTGGAAAAGTGTACATGAGTACTCCTTGTACTCTTTCTGCAATATTTTTTTAAGTTTGCACTTATATCGAACAAAAAGTTACAAATAAGAAGACTTCTTCCTTTCAGTTTTTTTAATAAACAGATCTATCAAGTCATAGAGCTGTTTTCAATATTTCATCACACATGGTGGGATTCTTCATTCAAGGTTTACAATATTTGTTTCTAAAACCCCTGGTCTCCTGACCTCCTTTGCCTGCAGAAGCTCCTGCAGCCATAAACAGGTAAGACAGTTAAGTGGTTATTTTGATGAATTGCTGGGAGCTGAGTGTGGACTAACGTGAGAGAGATACTACTGGGGGCAACATTCTTGGAGGGTCTTCCACGCTCTTGTGGGCTTCATCTCCGTGAACCCCACTAGGTTCTTCTCCTGAAGGCCTGAGGAAGAGTTCCTCAAAATTCTGGCGAGGAGAAGGGACGAGTAATCCTTGTGAAATACACCCACAACCTTCTTCATAACAAATGCCTTCTCTCCAGAGGAAGAGATTTTGCCAGTCTTAGCTGGGAAAGGACATTCCTGCCACTCTAGAACACTCTAGCATTCCTGTATCATCTAAAGGGGAAAAACACATAGTAAACGTGTTCAGAGCTTCAAAGAAATAGACTGGGGATTTTGTGGCCTGAGAAACGGATGGGGAATGGGGAAGAATAAAATCTATACTACTGGAGAGTCACTTGTAAAGGTCATAGACCAGAGACACAGCCCCGCTAAAAGACTGAGATTTAATTATAAGATTACAGAATGCTTCTCTTCCACCACACCTTATCATCACACTAACTGAGCTCCAGTATTACAGTGAATTACAGTGGAAAGAGCTGCAAGGCATAGATTCTCCCCAAGGTACTTAGGGAAATCCAAAGTCAACAGGGGAGACAAAAATAAAGACATTAAGAAAACTGATGCCTCTGGCTATGGAAAACATTAAATACAGCCAAGGTCCTTGCCAAGTTAATATAAATCCTCACATCAAAGGCCTATTTACCTCAGTTCCTATTGCCTAATATGTCAAGTCCAGCTTTCCACAGAAAATTACAATACATGCCAAAGGCAAGAAAAACAGTCTCAAGAGACAAAGTAATCATTGGAACCAAACTCAGGTCACAAAGATGTTGTTATTATCAGAAAGAAGATTTAAAATAACTATGATTAATATGTTAAAGATTCTAATAGTGAAAGTAGACAAGATATAAGAACAAATGGGTAATGTAAACAGAAAAATGGAAACTCTAAGAAAAAAGCAAAAGCAAATGTTAAATCAAAAACATTGTAATACAATTGAAGAAAGTTTTTGACGGGCCATCAGTAGACTCAACACAACTGAAGAAAGAATTAATGACCTTAAAGATAGGTCTATAGAAACTTCCCAAACTAAAATTCAAAGAGAATAAAGAATGAAGAAAAAATAGAATAGAACATCCAAGAAATGTGGGACAATTTCAAAAGGTGTAATTTTGCATGATTGGAATACCAGAAGGAGAACAAAGATGAAGCAGAAGAAATATTTAAAGTAATTATGGCTGTAAGCTTTCCAAAATATAGACAACAAACCACAGATTCAGGAAGCTCAGAGTACACTATGCAGGGTAAATACCAAAAGTAAACCACACCTGGACATGTCATATACAAACTGCAAGAAGGAATGACAAAAGGGTAATCTTGAAAGAAACCAGGGGGGGTGGAAATCATCTTACCTGTAGCAAGGTTAAGAATTATACCAAGCGTCTTGTCAGAAACTGTGCAAGTTAGAAGGGAGTAGTGTGCAATATTAAAAGTGTTGAAAGAGGGCTTCCCTGGTGGCGCAGTGGTTGAGAATCTGCCTGCCAATGCAGGGGACATGGGTTCGAGCCCTGGTCTGGGAAGATCCCACATGCCCTGGAGCAACTGGGCTCGTAAGCTACAACTACTGAGCCTGCACGTCTGGAGCTTGTGCTCTGCAACAAGAGAGGCCGCGATAGTGAGAGGCCCACGCACCGCAATGAAGAGTGGCCCCCGCTTGCCGCAACTAGAGAAAACCCTCGCACAGAAAAGAAGACCCAACACAGCTAAAAAAAAAAAAAAAAAAAAAAAACAAAACTCCCTCTAAAAAAAAAAAGTGTTGAAAGAGAAAATTCTATATTCAACAACATTATCTTTCAGAGTGAAGAGGAAAAAAAGACCCTATCAGAAAAACAAAAAAGCTAAGAGAATTCATCACCAGCAGACCTCCACTGCAATAAATGTTAAAAGTTCTTCAAGTAGAGGAAAAATGATATAGGACAAAAAATTGGATCTACATGAAAAAAATAGCATCAGAGAAGAAATAAATAAAGGTAAAATAATACTTTTATTTTTCATATTCTCCACTGATCTAAAAGATAATTGTTTATTTAAAGAAATGAGTAACGAAGTATTGGGTGATTATATCATATTGATGAGTGAAATGAATGACAACACATTTCACAAGGGACAGGAAGGAGGAATTTGGATTACTCTCTATATGTGCACTACATGTGAGGTTGCAGAGTGTTAATGTGAAGGTGAACTTAGATTAGTTAAAAATTTATATTAGTAACTCTACAGCATCACTAGAAACAGCTAAAAAAGAGAAGTATAAGTGATGTGCTAAGAGAACAGATAAAATGGAATCATATAAAATGCTTAATTAAAACCAGAGAAGTCAGAAAAAGAGGTGGGAAAAAAGAAACAAAGAACAAATGCAATGAATGGAAAGCAGTTACAAACATGGTAGATATTAATCCAACTATATCACTAATTGCATTAAATGTGAATGTTCTAACACCATTTAAAATACAGAGACAGAGGGGCTTTCCTGGTGGCGCAGTGGTTAAGAATCCACGTGCCAACGCAGGGGACACGGGTTCGAGCCCTGGTCTGGGAAGATCCCACATGCCGTGGAGCAACTAAGCCTGTGCACCACAGCTGCTGAGCCTGAGCTCCAGAGTTCTCGAAGCACAACTGCTTAAGCCCGCACGCCTAGAGCCCATGTTCTGCAATAAGAGAAGCCACCACCAACTAGAGAAAGCCCAGGCAGAGGAATGAAGACCCAATGCAAACAAAAATAAATAAATTAATTAAAGAAAAAAATTCTCTTATAAAAAAATACAGAGACAGAGTAGATATAAAAGACCCAATTATATGTTGTTTACAAGAAACTCACTTAACTCGAAAGACTCAGACAGGTTAAAAAGTAAAGAGAGTGGAGAAGATATATCAGGCTAGTGAAAGCTGGAGTAGCTATGTTAGTTTCAGAGGAAGTAGATGTCAGGACTAGGAAGACTAACAGGGAAATAGAGGGGCATTACATAGTGATAAAGGAGTCAATTTTCCAAGAAGACAAACCAATGCTAAGTGTTTATGTAACTAACAACATAGCATCAAAGTATATGAAGCAAAAACTGAAGGAAATGAAAGGAGAAATAGACCAATTCACTATTGTTGTTGGAGAATTCAACATTCTTCTATTAGTGATTGATAGAACCAATAGCTCGAAAATCAGTAAGGAGATAGATGAACTGAACAGCACTATCAATCAAATTGACCTAATTGATACTTATAGATTACCTCATCAAATAATGGAAGAATAGACACTCTTCTCAAACTGTTACAGAAGATTCACCAAGATAGATCATATTCTGGGCCTTAAAACAACAAATTTAAAAGAATAGAAATAATACAAAGTGGATGTTCGGACTACAAAGGAATTAAACTGGAAGAAATTCCCAAAATATTTGGAAATTTAACAACACATTTTAATACAACCATGGACCAAAGGAAAAGTCTCAAAATAAATTTAAATATATTGTTAGTAAAGCAAAATTTAAAAAATAATCAAAATTTGTAGGATGTAGCTTTAGAGAGAAATTTATAATAATTATATCAAATACATATATTAGAAAATAAGGCAGATCTAAATTCAGTGACCTAATTTCCACCTTAGGAAACTAGAGAAAGAAAACTACAGCAAGCAGAAAAAAGATGTGGTAAAAATGAGAGCAGAAATCAATGAAATGGAAAACAGGAAAACAATAACAAAAATCTGCTATATCAAAACTGGTTATTCAGAAAGATCAGTAAAACAATAAACTTATAGCTAGGTTAATGAGGAAAAAAGAGAAAAGAGAGAAGACACAAATTACCAATAATAAAAATGAACAGGCCATCACTACTGATTCTGTGGTCATGACAAAAATAATAAAGAAATATTGTGAACAATTTTGTGCCCACAGATTTGATAACTTACATGATAAGTACTAATTCTCTGAAAGAAACAAACTACCAAAACTCACACAAAGAGAAATAGTCCTAGTAGCCTTATGTTATTTTATTAAAAAAATTAAATTGAGATATAATTGACATATAACATTATATTAGTTTCAGGTGTAAAAAATATGATTTGATATTTGTGTATATTGTGAAATCACCATAATAAGTCTAGATTGGAAAAGAAACAAACCTGTCTTTGTTCTTAGATAATAGATTGTGTATGTAGATAATCCCCAAAATTAGCAAAAAAAAAATTGGAACTACTAAACAAGTACATCAAGGTTGCAGAATTCAAGGTTACATACAACATCAATTGTTTTTCTATATGTTAACAATGAACAATTGTAATTTGAAATAAAAAATCAATAATATTTACCATTGCATATAAATCTAAAAAAAATTATGCATAGGATCTAAATGGGGGAGAACACTGATAAAAGAAATCAAAGGAGATCTAAATAAGTGGAAATATATTTTGCGTTCATGGATTAGAAGACTTAATATTGTTGAGATGTCAATTCTTCCCAATTTGATCCACAGATTCAGTGCAATCCTAATCAAAATCTCAACAGGCTATTTTGCAGGTATCCATCACTGTTGCTAAAGTATTTATGGAAAGGAAAAATTTTACATGGAAAGCTGACACAATACTGAAAGAACAACATTGGATGACTCACTGCCCAGTTTTAAGACAATATAAAACTATAGTAATCAAACGATGTGGACTTTCCAAAGGATATATGTCTTGAGGTGAAATTACTACATAAAAATCATGTAAATTCAAATGATGACAGACTGTATTACTTTTCTATTGTGGCCATAACAAATTACTACAAACTTAGCAGCTTAAAGAACACAAATTTATTACCTGATAGTTCTGGAAATTAGAAATACTAAATCAGTTGTATTGGGTTAAAATCAAGGTGTTGGCGGGTGTGCATTCCTTTTGGAGGCTCGAGGGGAGACCCACTCCTTCACCTCTCTCAGCTTTTAGACGTTGGTACGATCCTTGGTTCTGGCTCCTCCCTCCATCTTCAAAGCCAGAAGAATACCATTCTTGTCACCTCTTTGACCTTTGCTTTTGTCCTCATGTATTCTCTCCCTGACTCTGATCCTTCTTCCTCCTTCTAATATGGACTATTTTGATTCCACTGGGCCCACTCAGATAATCCAGGATAATCTCTGGATTATGTTTGGCATTTTTTTTTTTTTAGGCACAAAGGACACAGTTAAGGAAAAAAACAGTTGAGGTCCGTCATGCAGCCTACATTCCAGCAAAGAGTTAGAGATGGGATGGGTGGAAGAGAGATAAGTAAGTAAGTGAATAAGAGAACTATTTGGAATTTATACCAGGTATGAAAAAAAATAAAATGACTATGTGATGGAGAGTGATTATGATCTTGTTGTTTTAGGTTCGGTGGTCAGAGAAAGTTTTACTAAGAAATGAAATATAAAAAAAGAGACAAAATAGTTAAAAATAGCCATCCAAGTACAGAGATAGGAACAGTGTGAAACAGGAATAGAATGGCTCATGGACAGACTCTAAGACATTTGGTATATTCAAGGGCACATAGATCTGTGCAGCTAGAGCCTATTGGAAATAATGATCTTGCAGATATAGGCTGGAGTCAGACAAATGGAAGACCTTTTCATTCTAACTCCAATGGAAAGCCATTGCAGAGGATCTGATTTATGTTTTAGAGAGATATCTGACTGCTCCATGGAGAGTGGATTTCAAGTGGACAAGACAGAAGACCAATAATCCATCATAATCCATTTAAGAAAGGAGAGTGGCTTGACAAGGGTATTAGTAGTGAAGTGGGAAAAATTAAATAGATTAGAAACATGTTTTACAGATGAAGGAGATAAGACTTGCTGATTAATTTGTGGTATGATGAAATAGGATACATAAAGAGCAACTACTAGGATTTGGGATAAAGCAAATGATTGTTTTGTGGTGACATTTACTGGAATAGGGATGAGAAAAAATAGCCTTGGATATGGTGTGATATACTAAGAATTCTGCTTTGTCTATATTAATTTTGTAATGACTCTTAGGCTCCCTTGTTGTGGTACAAGAAGGATCTTAGATATACAAAGTTGGAGTTAAGTAGATGTCAGGAATGAAGATGCAGACTTAGAAGTCACTGGCATCTAGATGGTATTTAAGGACACAGGAATGGAAGAAATCTCTTAAGGAAAATGTATAGACAGAAAAGTAGAAAACAGAACACAGTCTTGAATCACTTCATGTATTGATGTCAAGTGAAGAAGGAGAAACCAACCGTGGTCAGTGACACTGGGAAAAGTCTCATAGTTTGGGGTGACAGAATCCAAGAACAGGAATTATTTTAAATAGGCAGATGAAGTGAACTTTGTTGAATGCTGCTGAGACGTCAAATAAGATGAGGACAGGAAAGTCGTTGGCAGCATGGAGTTCATTGATCACTTTAATTTTCATAGTTTCAGTGAAGTGGTGGTGATGGAAGCCCAGTGACTCAGAGAAGAGAAGATAATGTGATGGAATGAAGTGAAGAAAGCCATAATAAATAACTCATAGGGTGGAAGCTTTCCTCAGAAAAGGAAAAGAGAAATGGGGTGCTAACTACTGGAAGAGGACGTGTGTGTGTGTGTGTGTGTGTATGTGTGTGTGTGTGTGTATGTGTGTGTGTGTGTATGTATATGTGTGTGTGTGTGTGTGTGTGTTTGTGTGAAGACGGAAGAGGCTAGATTAGGTTTGCATGCAGATAAAACTGATTCAGTAGAGGGAGAAATCAGTGATGATTAATGTAGGATTGAAGTTCTTTTAAAAAAAAGTGGTGGGATTCAGAGAACAAATGAAGGATTGTCCTTAAATTGGACTAGGGACACTTTATCCATAGTAACAAAAGGCAAAGAAGATGGTATAGTTGCAGATGCAGATAAATTAGTTGATTTAGTGGTGGGAAAATGAGAAATGACTACCTAATTGCTTATTTTTTCTTAACGAAATATCAGACAAGTTTAGCTGTGAAGGAAATGCTGTTAAGGAGTGTTGGAAAGATTGAAGGTTTGAAAAAATAAGAGCATAAAGCTAATAATATTTTTGGAGAATGGGAGCGTGAACGTGACAGAAAGGGTAAGAAGATTGTTGGACAGTGTTGTGTGCTATGAGAAATTTGTGATAGTATGTTTGCAGTTAGACTTTCAGGGTGATTGTGTATTTTTCTCCAGATGGTTCTGGCTGCATATGAGCAGCTAGAGAGTAAGCAGAAAGATGAGTTTAAGGGGATAGATGGAATGTATGAGAGATCTCTTTCTCTATAATCTGAGTAATTCTAGATATTATCAGTTTTAAATTTTTGTTATCATGATAGCTGAAAAGCAAAATCTCATTTTATTTTAGCTTGCATTTCTCTGACCTCTAGGGAGACTATGTTTTTTATGCTTATCAGTCATTGTTTTTTCCTCTTCTATAAATTATTGGCTCAGATCCTGTGTCTATTTTTTTCTGCTAAGTTATTTGCCTTCTCCATACTGATTTTTTAAGGTTTATATAAGGGACACTATCTTGCACTATTTTCTCTCAGGCTACTGTTTACACTTGGTTTACAGTGTCTTTCACTATATTCATGATTTGAAAGTTTACATAGTTGAATATATTCATGTTTTCCTTTGGAGCTTCTGGGTTTATGGGCTGCTTAGCCTTCCCCTCTTCTACTCCAGTTGAAATTTATAAAGTTAGTCTTCTGCATTTTATTATAGTATCTTTCAAATTTTACTTTTTTACATTTGATCCTTTATTTAATTTGAGTTTAGTTTTGTATACAGCATGTGGTAAGAAATCTATTATTTTGATGGATGGATAGCCAATTTGTCCAATAACATTTCTCACTGATTTAAAATATCACCTTTTCATATTTTATATTTATATACATATATACGTAGGTAGATATATAGTCACGTATCTGGATTCTCTTCTCTGTCCCATTGATTTGCTGGTCTTCACTTGTACACTGTTTTAACTATGTAGTTTTGTACCATGTTTTGATATTCTGTAGGGCAAATCCCTCTTTTATTATTCTTCCTATTCTTCATTGAAAAAGTTTGTTGGCTATTCTTGCATATTTACTCCTCTAAACAAATTTTATAATTTGCTTGTCAATTCCACTGGGACTTGCTTGCATTGAATTTGCAGATTAATTTGGGGAAGGAATTAAGTTTTGCTTTGGGAGAAGAAGAGGAAAGCAGAAAGCAAAACATCTTAAGCAGGGCTAGGTGAATTGATCCTGTGGATTTAAAGACATGGTCAGAGACCCTCTGGATAAGAGAGTTCCAAAGGCAGAAGGAATAAGGGGACAGGTATTGAAATCAGCTTCCTTCCATCCCTGCATTTGCCAAAGATTAGGCTTGAAGGTTCCAAATGCAGCAATTTTGATAAAAACTACCTGCTGGAATGACGTCTACTAAATTGTATCACAGCCATTTTTTTTTTTCCAAACTGATGTTTACATTTGTTGAAATAAATTAATCGTTGCAAATTACTCAGTTATTTGTTGGGAAAAAATTCAAAAGAAAACAAACAAATAGTAGGAGAAAAAGGCAAAAATGGTGATGCGTAAGAAGGGAAGTTTATAACTTATCAAAATGAGAATACTTCCAAATTAAAAAAATTCTATTATGTGAATGTCTTGGATGAAAGAAACTTTGCAAGGGAATTAGAGTTTATTCAATAAAAGAAAAGGTTCTAGATTACCATATTAATTCCTTCTTCACGACCCATGAAAAACAGGCATTAGATGCCAACCCTGAAAGTATCACAACTGAACTCCTATCTAGTTTAATACTGGGATTATTTTCATAGTTGCATGAGTTAAAATTCTTGAGTAAAAGAAACATTGCAGTCTTGAGCTATACATCTATCAACACTTCCATTTTCTTCCCTGCAGTGTTTATCTTTCTTTTTGGCAGAAAGCAAAACCTGGAAGAAAGAATTGGTTAGAATTACATTTCCTTCAGCGGCACACAGAGCTGCAGTGTTGCAGCAAAATCTCATTTCTGATGGGGCTAATGGCAGGAAGCTATTTATAGAATGGCTCTGAAATTTCCTTAGTAACAAGGGTTGCAAAGAGCTCTCTCCTTGCTGCTGGAAATATCCCCAGCCAGCTCTGGGCCTTGCCCCTCATTCCTTTAACTTTGGAATTCTTGTCAAGTGTTCCTAGGTTCAGTATTATTTTCTTTTCATGGTTGAAGACCTTTCATGAATATTTACCAATCCAACTGTGTACTATACTTTGTTTTGATGATAATGTGTTCTCTTGAAGGAGAGATATTTCATTTTGATGGCTAAGCTTTGTACTGCAACAACTAACATTTTTGCTTAAGTTTCTCATGCTTTGTGATTTATAAGCTTTCTATTATATTTCAGATTTCTGGGCACTGGCCAGAATCCTAACATTTTCTTCCTTCCCTTTATGTTTGTTCTCTTTTTCCTTCCCTCCAGCTTGACCATCTGTCTCCCTACTTTTGCTTCTGTAGAACCATGCACTATGTACCTAGGGGTGAAACAGCACATGCTATCAAAGGATTCAGTTTTTGGAAGTCATCTCTGATCTATATAAGTACGGAATGACTTCTGCAAAGTGTTCTACATCTTGTTACCATCTGGACCTATTACTTCACCTAGTTAGAGCACAGCTAACAAGGCCAAGGTCATGGATTTAGACCCCATATGATCCAGTTTGCTTTACACAGGAAAGAAATTTCTTTTATGGCCATGGTCTTAAACAGCAAATGCTGGTGGGTTCATCTTGAAAGTGAGCCCACACTGGGGGACCTGGTGAGCATTGGGCTGCAGCCAGGGCCTTGTCATTATTATAGAAAGCTTCAAAGCATATGTTCTATGGCTGGACAGTCAGCAGGATTCCTATCTCAATGTACTCTTTATATTAAGCTTTAGAATAGATAGGACATGAGCGATCATCTGTTTCACACATCTAAGGTCACACAGGAAAATAAGAATCCAAAACTCAGTCTAGTCTTCAATGTCATTCTGCCTTTCTGCCTATTCACTTTTCCTAACCACACCCCTGTAAAGTGAAGCTCTGAGGAGTTATGAATTTTACAGATGGAGATGAAGCGACTGGCACAATTAAACCTGGTGAGATGCGCTACCACACGTAACTGGGAAGAGAGTTGCCATTAGATGCGTACAATGTCTGAGGACTTTAAGGAGGAGAAATTTTGAGCATCTTCTCCATTTGGCTTTTGCAATACTAATAAAATATTTGCAGAATGATCTAAGATTTATAAACTATTTCCATATCTTCCATCTCATTTGGTCCATCCAACATGAGATTGGCTTGACAGATGTTATTATATCTTTCTGATTAGACAAATTATGTAGAGAAAGATTGCATGAATTGCCCAAGGTCATACAATCTATAAGGTCTTTGGACCCTGATCCAGGGAGCTTCCCATGATATCACAGTGCATTTTATGTCTTGACTTCTACCTACAGAAATATCTCAACAGAAAATTGTACTGTTGAAGCCATTTCTATTTCATTTTTGAGTTGATTTAAAGAGGGCAGATTTCATACAACTTCTGTAGTCACAATTACATACCAAACCAGCTTTGTGAAACTTGAGTATGGCCTCAAAAGGAGATTACATAGATGGTTTTGAAAATCACCTAGAGCACTTTTAGGAAGACCATGTGACATGGCAGCTGATAAAATTTCTGAAATTAGAGAGACTTGCTTTCAAATCCTGGATCTGCTGTAGTTTATTTTTCAAACCATCCTACCCTACATGATTAGGAAATGACCTTGGCAACAGTCTTTCTGAAATGAATTTGCCAAATTGTGTAATAGCCCTGCTCAGAACTGAAATCTAAAGTAAGAAAATTATTAAAGGGATTTCAGTTCAGAATCCTGGGAGCAGGAGGAAGCAAATGTTCTTAGTCTCTTTTTTTTTTCTTTTGCTTGAGACCAGTGCAACTCAATTGTGTGACATTTCTCTTCCAGTTAAAGCCATGTCTTGTAACCAAAGTGTCTCATTTACATTTTGCTGCTTTGCAAGCCCTAGCATCGTCTTACCTCAGTTTTTACAATATTGCATAATGCATTATGTCTTAATGCAATTTAAGACCTCCTGCTGACTACTTGAAATTACTAAGCAGAAGGTCAGACTGACTAGATCAGTGAACAGCTATTAAAATGCATAGGTAGCAGCACAAACAATAGGTAATTAGTACTCAATGTAAGCCAAAGCCATGAGAAATGTGATGAAAAAAGTAAACCAGATGTTTTCTTAATTTTCTGACTGCATCTTCCATTCATATTGATGGCTGTGGATTTAGATCCATCATCAATTTGCCTTTTTGGGGTTTGTTTGTTTTTCTTCTTGTGAAATGTTTTATACATACAGAGAGGGCATAAAACATATGTACAGGTTAAAAAAACAATTGCAAAGCAACATTTGTGAATCACTCAGACCAAGTGGAAACTGGCCACATGCCTCTCCACGGTCAGAACAGAATCTTCTCTCATCAGACATATCAACCAAAGAAATGTGACCATCTGGCCTTGCTTGTCTTTATAGATTTATTGCCTCTATAGTTTAACCCCTAAGGGCCTCAGTTTGATTTTGTTTGCTTTTGAAATTTATGCGAGTTAATTATACAGTTTTTTTTTTCTTTTTTGACTGCTGTTTCACTCAGTAGTATATTTGTAAGGCTCATCCATGTTGATGTATATATACATAGTTTACATAGTTTTTATGGTAGTATAGTACAGTAATGTGTTAATAGTTAACAATTATTGTATTGATTCTATTTCGATGCACCTTAGATCATTTCCAGTTTGGAGCTAATTTGAACAATGCTGCTATGGACTCTACAGTACTTAACTTCTGGCTATGTACTAGAGTTTCCCCAGAGTGTATAATTAGGGGTAGAATGCTACATCATAGAGAATGCATACCTTCAAATTTACTAGAAAATGCTAAACTATTTCCAAAGAATTTGTATCAATTTTCACACTCAAGAGAGTTCCTATTGTTCCACTTTCTCACCAACACTTGAAATTGCCAGATACTATATTTTTTTGTGAATCTAATAGGTCTGTAATGGTTTTCCATCTTGGTCTTAATTTGCATTTCATTGCTTGCTAAAGAGTTGAACGTGTCTTCTTTTTTAGTAGCCATTTGGATTTCCTGTTTTAAGAGAGTTTTTTCAAATCTTATGCCCAGGTTCTTTGAATTGGGCTATTTCTCTTATTTATATTTTTTGGGGTTTTATGTTATCTGTATTCTTTGAAGCAATGACCTGAAGAAGATGAGATTAGCTATGTGAATACCTATGGGAAGAGCATTCCAGATAATGGAAAATGTCCAGTGCAAATATTCTACGCCAGAAGCCTGCCTGGAGTAAATTAGTGAGAAGGAAATTTTAGTAGCAGGTGAAGTCATAGGGGTAATGAAAGGAGGCCTTGTAGGCCTTATAGAAACCTTTGGTTTGGAGTCTGAATGAAATGGGGAGTGACTATAGTGTTTAGAGCAGAGGAATGACATGACCTGACTCTCCCCTTTTTTTAAAATTAATATACTTTTATTTATTTATTTATTTAATAGTTTTAGGTTTACAGAAAAATTGAGTGGGATCTAATAT